>NC_041382.1:395791046-395923050 GCF_002162155.2 Triticum dicoccoides
TGGGCCTTAGTGGAATAGAGGAGAGGAAGGGAAAAGGTTGAGGGCGCGCCCCCGAGCCCAATCCGAGTTGGGTGGGGGCCGGCCCCCCTCTCCTCCCCTTCCTTCTCTCCTACTCCTACTACATGGAAGGGGGGAATCCTACTCCCGGTGGGAGTAGGACTCCCCATGGCGCGCCATAGTAGAGGGCCGCCCTCCCCTCCTCCTCTGCTTTATATACGGGGGTGGGGGCACCCAATAGACACACAAGTTGATTATTGATGTCTTAGCCGTGTGCGATGTCCCCCTCCACCATAATCCACCTTGGTCATATCGTTGTAGTGCTTAGGCGAATCCCTGTGTAGGTAGCTTCATCACCACCATCATCACGTTGTCATGCTGATGAAGCTCTCCCTCGACCCTCAGCTGGATCGAGAGTTCTCGGGACGTCACCATGCTGAACGTGTGCAGGTCGCGGAGGTGCCGTACTTTTGGTACTAGGATCGGTCGGCCGTGAAGACGTACGACTACATCAACCACGTTGTCATAGCGCTTCCACTTACGGTCTATGAGGGTACGTAGACAACACTCTCCCCTCTTGTTGCTATGCATCACCGTGATCTTGGGTGTGCGTAGGTAAAATTTTGAAATTATTACGTTCCCCAACAGATAGTAGGCACTGCAAGGCAACATTTGCATGATATGACTAACATCATCATGCCAAGTTAGAGCAAACACCCTGGTGGGTAAATAGGAGTAGTCAGATGCGTCTGAATCTGCCTTAGAACAGATATCTTCCTCTGGATTACAATCTGGAGAGGGGGGGAGGGTTTTCCATTGAACCCACCATGAAGCAATGTCTGCATGACATTTTATTGCTGTGCAAAACTCTTCTCTTTTTCTTTACATGTTCAGCATGACTGTGTACAATATCTGACATGCATACAAAAAAAATATAGTGAGATTATGTAAGGAGAGCATGCAGAAATCTAGATTAATGGCAACAACTAGTGGATGAATCCAAAAATAATGATAGCAGGCTGATGATTGCTTTAATTTAATAAAAAAATAGATGATGATTGCTTTACTATTTTTTTCCCACCCAAGATGAACAACATAGGCATACCCTAGGTGAACCAGATATTAGACAGAGATACTATTCATTGCTGCCTCGATATGTTCCCCACAACTAATTTAGAACTCAAGTTTGAACATCAATTTGGACCTGACTTGGAGTCTAAGAGGTGAACATGACAATAAAGTAGTAGGTAATATTAAGCAATGCATAACATAAGCAGAAACAAAAGAGTGCAACCTCTGTTGTGGACCCTGTGATGCCCCCGATTCAATCGTACACTAATCATGCACGCAAATGTGTACGATCAAGATCAAGGACTCATAGGAAGATATCACAACACAACTCTAGACACAAATTAAAATAATACAAGCTTTATATTACAAGCCAGGGGCCTCGAGGGCTCGAATACATAAGCTCGAATACACAAGAGTCAGCGGAAGCAATAATATTTGAGTACATACATAAGTTAGACGAGTTGCCATAAGATGGCTACCACAAACTGGGATACAGATCGAAAGAGGCGCAGGCCTCCTGCCTGGGATCCTCCTAACTACTCCTGGTCATTGTCAGCAGCCTGCACATAGTAGTAGGCACCTCCAGTGTAGTAGTCGCCGTCGACGGTGGCGTCTGACTCCTGGGCTCCAACGTCTGGTTGCGGCATCCGAGAAGAAGAGGACAACGGGGGAAAAGAGGGAGCAAAGCAACCGTGAGTACTCATCCAAAGTACTCGCAAGCAAGGAGCTACACTACATATGCAAGGGTATATGTGTAAGGAGGCCATATCAGTGGGCTGAACTGCAGAATGCCAGAATAAGAGGGGGATAGCTAGTCCTATCGAAGACTATGCTTCTGTTAGCCTCCGTCTTGCAGCATGTAGAAGAGAGTAGATTGAAGTCCACCAAGTAGCATCGCATAGCATCATCCTACCCGGCGATCCTCCCCTCGTCGCCCTGTGGAAAAGCGATCACCGGGTTGTCTGTGGAACTTGTCTGGGTGTGTTTTATTAAGTATCCGGTTCTAGTTGTCATAAGGTCAAGGTACAACTCCGGGTCGTCCTTTTACCGAGGGACACGGCTATTCAAATAGATAAACTTCCCTGCAGGGGTGCACCACATAACCCGACACGCTCGATCCCATTTGGCCGGACACACTTTCCTGGGACATGCCCGGCCTCGGAAGATCAACACGTCGAAGCCCCAGCTAGGCACAACAGAGAGGTCAGCACACCGTTCTAAATCCTATGCGCGCAGGGGTCTGGGCCCATCGCCCATTGCACATCTGCATGTTGTGAGGGCGGCCGGAGAGCAGACCTAGCAACCTCCATTACAAAGGAAGTTGCATTACGCAGTCCAACCCGGCGTGCGCCTCTCCGTCGCTGACGTCAAGAAGGCTTCAGCTGATACCATGACGTCGAGTGCCCATATCTTTCTCGCGTAGTTGGTTAGTGCGTATAGGCTAGTGGCCAGACTCAGATCAAATACCAAGATCTCGTTAAGCGTGTTATTATGAAGTAACCACGGACGCCGACCGGGCCAGGCCCACCTCTCTCCTAGGTGGTCTCAACCTGCCCTCTCGCTCCGCCTCAAAGTAACAGTCGGGGGCCGTCGGGAACCCAGGCCCACCTCTACCGGGATGGAGCCACCTGTCCTTTCAACCCCCACATCGGAATCACTTGCGGGTACTCAACGAGCTGACCCGACTTTAGTCACCATCTGTATAGTATATGTATGTATAGTATATACCCGTGATCACCTCCCAAGTGATCACGGCCCGATAGTATAGCATGGCAGACTGACAAGAATGTAGGGCCACTAATGGTAAACTAGCATCCTATACTAAGCATTTAGGATTGCAGGTAAGGTATCAACAGATGTAGCAACAATGACAGGCCATGCAACAGAATAGGATTAATCAAAACAGTAGCATGCTACACTACTCTAATGCAAGCAGTATAGAGAGGAATAGGCGATATCTGGTGATCAAGGGGGGGGGGCTTGCCTGGTTGCTCTGGCAAGAAGGAGGGGTCGTCAACTCCGTAGTCGAACTAGGGGTCGCCAGCAGTCTCGAGGTCTACCGGAAAGAAGTAACGGAGAAGGAACACAATAAATAACAGATCAAACAAATCATCACAAAGCGTAATAAGGAAATATGCGGTGTTCGGTGTGCCCTAACGCTGTAGTAGGTGATACCGGTGAAGAGGGAAAACATCCGGGAAAGTATCCCCGGTGTTTCGCGTTTTTGGACAGATGAACCGGAGGGGGAAAGTTGCGAGTTTGCTATGCTAGGGATGCGTGGCAGACGAATGGGCTGCATATCCAAATTCGTCTCGTCGTTCTGAGCAACTTTCATGTACAAAGTTTTCCCATCCGGGCTACGGATTATTTTATATTAATTTTAAAGATTTAAGTCATTTTTAGGATTAACATAATTAATTATTTAGAAAATCTAATTATGACGTCAGCATGATGTCAACATGACATCATCGGTCAACGCTGACCGTTGACCGGTCAAACTGACGGGTAGGTCCCGTCTGTCATTGTCACGTTATCCTAATTAACCTATTAATTAGTTACTTAGTTAATTAGGTTAACTAATGTTTAATTAGATTAATTAAACATGATCAATTAAGTTAATTAATTATCTAATTAATTAATATATATATATATTTTTGTTGTAATTTTTCCAGGGTGTGGGTCCCGGCGTTCAGTGGCACAAGGGCCAAATGGGGCGGCCGTTAGTGGGCGCCCGGGCAGTGGCTAATGGGGCGGAGCCCCAAGGGCATGCGGGCGACGGCGAACGTCCTTGGCAAGGCACCGGCGAGGCAAGGCAGGGCGACGGCCTGGGCGTAGGGCGTCACCGTCCGGGGCAGGACGAGGCCGACACGGGCGTGTCTACGGCGGAAAGCGCGAGTGCGCGCGAGACAGAGAGAGAGGAAGGGCCAGGGTCGAGGGCGCACCTGTGGCGTGGCCAGTGCGGGGAGGCGGGGAGCGGGAGCAGCACAGGCATGGCCACGCGCGGGGCGCGGGCGCAGCCGACGCGGCCGGGGGTGGCGCCGTACAGTGAGCAGGGAGAGGAAGGAGGGGGTGGCGGCTCACAGGGGCTCGTAGGGTCCGGGGCAACAGGGCGCGGGGAGGAGGACGGTGACGCGCGTCGGAGTGGAGGCAGTCCGTCGTGGGAGCTCCAGCGAGGTGTGGAGGAGGAGGACAACAAGGCGGCGTTGCGGGCGGCGAGGGCACGGTCGATCCAGGCGGCGTCGGGGTTGGGGTCCTTGCCCCCGATCCAGATCCACTCGGGGCGGACGAGAGAGAGACGTGGGGGCGAGTGGGGAGTGGGATGGGGTTAGGGTTTGACCAGGGGGGCCGGGTGGTCTAGTAGGGCGCCGGGGTGGGCCGGCCTGGCTGAGACATGGCCCAGTTGGGCCGGGGGCTGCTGGTTCTTCTTTTTTTTGTTTGCTTTCTTTTTATCTTTTCATAATTTTCTTTTCTGTTTCTTTTAATAATTAATTTATTTTAGTTTTTTGTAAAATTTAATTTCAATACCTAAATTAGTATTTAGGAATACAACACTGCCACATTAATTTGGACAGCTAAATAAAATAGTTTAATATTTTATTAATTTGAAAAAGGTATTTAATTAAATGTTTTGCTGCTGTTTTAATTGCCTTAGTGCATCTAAACACTTTACAAAAATGTGGTTTCTGCATCAATATTATTCATGATTTATTTTGTACAACTTGAACATTTTAGTTTTACAATTTGAAAACTTTTGATGTCTGCTTTTAATTCAATTTGAATTTGAATCGGTTTTGAACTAACGCGAGATTATCAACAGTAATCGATGTGACATGGCATCATTAGCAGGGGATTACTGTAGTCTAATTATCCGGGCATCACAATTCTCCTCCACTACAAGAAATCTCGTCCCGAGATTTAAGAGGTAGTGAAAGGGGGAAAGCTTTTGGTTACAAATCTAGCGGGACTTCTCATCCTGGCTTGCTCTTCGCGAAGAAGTTGATCCCTGTCGTTGATGTCTTCATTTCTCTACTTCAGGTCATCTTGACGAAGTCGCATCCGTTCTTCGGGGTCTGTCTCGTAATTACGAATAGGTAAGGGGCAGTTCGGCTACGACAGAATGCTTATGAGGGAAACAATTTGGGGTTAACCCATGAATGAGCATAAGATTATCTCTCGAGTTGAACATATAAAATACATCAAGAGTAAGGTATGAAGGTACAATAAGAGGTTCCAAGCGGATAGATAGTTGCTCAAAGTCTGACCCAGAGTGAGAAAGGGGTTCAGAGCAGCGGGAGTAAGTATTGCGTCTCATACCAGAATAGAGCACTAGGAAGGTGGCCCGTGAATTAAATACGAGGCCAGACACGAGGAAGAACCTTGGGAACACGGGGTGCAGGAGAGTCAAGTTTCGATCCGGTGGAACTGTGGGTTATGGGCCCACCATGTGGGTTAAAAGTAAGAAGGGGGCTGACATCTTGCACGGTCACGATAGCAAGGCATGTCAGAGGTTAGTCTGTTAGTTATGTCGGCAACAACATCGATACCAAGGGCGAGGGACGAAGAGAACCATTTTCCCGCTCGTTGAAAGAGGCAGACCATTAGGCAAAGTTCTCGTCCATCGGTGGCTACCGAAATGTCATCAACAATAGTAACAGGGTCTTACTGACAGAGTTGTACAACCGAGGTGTTTACATAAGCGGGGAAATATTACTGCTTATTTCATATAAATAACAAGAAAGGTTAAACAAAACAATGGAAAGGAAAATGTGATCATCAGATTAAACAGAAAAACGGAAAGGAAAATGTGTTTAAACACATAATTCAGGGGTATATCCTTCCCAAGGACAAACAGAGCATGATATCCATGATAGGATATAATGTAGACAACTCTTCAGGTAAGGGGAGAGAAATTTCATGACATTACCCATACAGCGGTGTTTGGATAATTGAGCAGGAAACATTTAGCCTTGGGCTTCAAATGTTCTTGTTGAAAATCGGAGTACCACAGACATGCTTCGAGATAGCATTGACATGTTCTTCAGGCAAAGGTCGGACTTTGGATACAAAAATGATCCATCAGGAACAACTTATAGAATAAGTCTTACAATTTCCTCATGGAAGAATGGTTTATCTTGCTAAAAAGGAGGTGTGCTAGGCATGACATCACCTTACCGGGTCGTATAGAGACCAACGTTATAACTCTTGGAAATATGTTACAACCATCATATCTAACCGAGACCCAGATCTCACTGGCGTTAGGATACCTCAGACTTAGGATGCCTGACAAGAAAAGGTGCAACACAAATTGATGAGATAGCATTGTAAGATTCTCGGGAAATGAACTATGGAAGCGAACTTCCGAAACAAGGGTTCATCAATAAACCAAGGAGAGGGTGTGGAAAAGTCAGATGGACTCAGCGACAATTCATCGAGATTTCCAAAAGATGGGTTTGCACAATTATGTGAACAAGGAGACAACATCAGTCAGGTCAAATGATATAAGGAGATATGCTCGAGGAAAACATACCCAATTTAAACATTAGTTGAAAGGTTCTCTCGAAATATGGGCTTAGGTAGCATGACCGATGTTATAATGGTGATTCGATAGCCAATGGTCTAAGAATGAAATGTCAACCATTGACTTCAAAGCAATAGAGCTGCTAGAAGGAAAGAATCCAAATAACACTGTTCACTTGTTGGAATAAACACGGGGACCAAGAAAGAATGGTGATGGTGAGAAGTATCACTATACCAAGAATTCTTAAGAGGTGGAGTAATCCTCATGACATTCTTGACATAAAAGATGGTAATACTCCAAGGTAAAGAAGAACAAATGTTGGATAGCAAGGAACTCAAGGTATAACATAGAACACGAACAAGTTTGTGCGGATGGAAGGCTATAAAGTGGTCGATGACAACACAAATCATCAACGGGCAAGGATGGTAATTCTCATCATGAATTTGATTGATATTCTGGAAGACCTCAGAATGTTGATGATCATCACGACACAATTTTCGAGAGATTTCATCAAGATGTAATCGACCAGTGATGACATCAAGTCACAGGAATGATGAAGCGAAAAGTTATTTGAACCATGGGTACGACACAAACCTGAAATCAAGTTCGCCGTTCAAGGAGAAATGATATGACGAGGAGGATCGACGTAAGATTAGCTTACCTTCTAAATTTGTGCTCCGAAAAGAAGGACCAGGTAGCACAGATAAAAAGTTGCACGATAATGATATAGCCGATCAGGCTACCGATGACTTGAAGGATTAATAAACTCATAAGCAATGAAGATTACTTAGAGTTATTGAATTGGAGTGCAGAATTTATTCACTTATTAGTGTTCTCGGTTGATGACAACCCAGAACCCTGGAAAATTGGAATCGTTGAGAAATACGTTGATGAAGAACCATAAGAAGTTATGCAGTTCCATGATATTTTCGAGGTACTAGAGGGTATACTCGAAGGTAGAGCGGAATAGGGGTTGGACAAGTGAAAACATTTGCAGAAGGCAAGCACTTAATCTTGTCCAAGAAATGGGATCAAAGAAGAACAATAAGGTCGAAACCACGATTGCAAAAGACCAAATCCCGAATATAAGATGAACTTATACCAAGGGGACAATTTATTTTGAGAGAAGCTTTCATGATAAGATCTACATCATGTCTATGGGCATGAACACAAAGTTCAAGGTCGACTCCCACTTCTCCAATGCATAATCTTTCACTCACTACTCTGTTAAAATTAAGTGAAGGTGAAGAACTACCTGGTGAATTACCAGAGGAGTATGACCCATTAAATCTTCCGGGTTCACACAGATTACGAAAGGCATTGGTTCAACCCACCGGGTCATCGTGGAAACCTATACTACAAGCTTCAATAGTAAATATCACCAGCTCGAAAGCAGAGCATGGTTGGCCAAATCAAAGAATAGGATTTACCAATGGCATTATGTACCAAGGGAAGAACTTCTCGAGGTTTTCGTATACAAAGGACACCGTCGGATGAAAATTCACCAAGGATCTAACGGTCCATAACGGAGTTGATGTGAGCATTGACACACAACCAGTGGAATAAACAATGCAAAGGCAATGAATTATAGAAACAACTGACTAAATCAAAGTTAGATGCAAAGGAATTATGATTTCCATTTCAAGTGATTAGAAGAAAACACTCCGATTAAGGATGGATAAGTTGAGTAGGCTAGGGGTACAATCGATGGCGATTTGACTGGTCGATAACCAGCTCATGTTCAAAATGACATCTGAGCCAGAAACATAATTTAAAAGGATCAACCGATGATTGCGTGCATCCGCACTCATGTTGAATCAATAGGATCAAAGTGGCGGTGTCAAAGGAGACTAAGGAATATTGTCAGACATATGGGAAGCATCCATAATGCAAGCAGACAAGTACTTGCCGAGCAATAAGCTGCTAACGATTTTTGGAGGATCGAATAGTATTTCAAAGACTTTTGTGGAACACCTGAACAACTGAGGATGAGCGGATACTCTCTAAGTGCGAGAAATTATCCGTAGGGGTATTCAGGTGGCAAAGAGCTGCAAAGCAGTAGACACAAAGTATTCTTGGAACCAAGAGAAAATTTTGAGGTATCTTGTAATAACAAGATCAACGGGGAATGATTGTATGAATGGCAAGTGTACGTGGTTATCCATGGGGGTTTTATCGATGAAAGGGAATTGTAATAGCGATGGCACAAAGTATCAAGAGAACATTGTAGAGTATTGAGGGAGTCCTGTACTACGGGGTGTCCGGACAGCCGGACTATCATCGTCAGCCGGACTCCAAGACTATGAAGATACAAGATTGAAGACTCTGTCCCGTGTCCGGATGGGACTTTCCTTGGCGTGGAAGGCAAGCTTGGCGATGCGGATATGTAGATCTCCTACCATTGTAACCGACTCTGTGTAACCCTAGCCCTCCCCGGTGTCTATATAAACCGGAGGGTTTTAGTCCGTAGGACAACACAACCATTACAACAATCATACCATAGGCTAGCTTCTAGGGTTTAGCCTCCTTGATCTCGTGGTAGATCCACTCTTGTACTACCCATATCATCAATATCAATCAAGCAGGAGTAGGGTTTTACCTCCATCGAGAGGGCCCGAACCTGGGTAAAAACATCGTGTCCCTTGTCTCCTGTTACCATCCGCCTAGACGCATAGTTCGGGACCCCCTACCCGAGATCCGCCGGTTTTGACACCGACAAGTATCTTCGGAATCTTGTGTTGCAGCAGGCGGTCACCTATATCGGGTGGCTCTCCGGGAGAAAGTAGTCACGAGAACCTAGAGTTAGAGTTAGTAAAACCATTTAACCCGAGTAGAAGAAAGATAAGAGTCCCAGAGTATAGACGAGGAATAAAAGATCCTAATACCACCCAATTGGCGACGTGGGCCCGTAAGCCGCACAGCCATGTTAGTAAAAATTATTTATCAACGACTAGACTCAACTTCGGCCAAGGAGTTGGAAAGGGGGATTCCTACAGGCAGTCGGCTCTGATACCAACTTGTGACGCCCCCAATTCAATCGTACACTAATCATGCATGCAAATGTGTACGATCAAGATCAGGGACTCACGAGAAGATATCACAACACAACTCTAGACACAAATTAAAATAATACAAGCTTTATATTACAAGCCAGGGGCCTCGAGGGCTCGAATACATAAGCTCGAATGCACAAGAGTCAGCGGAAGCAATAATATCTGAGTACAGACATAAGTTAGAAGAGTTGCCATAAGATGGCTAGCACAAACTGGGATACAGATCGAAAGAGGCGCAGGCCTCCTGCCTGGGATCCTCCTAACTACTCCTGGTCATCATCAGCAGCCTGCACGTAGTAGTAGGCACCTCCAGTGTAGTAGTCGCCGTCGACGGTGGCGTCTGATCCTGGGCTCCAACGTCTGGTTGCAGCATACGAGAAGAAGAGGAAAACGGGGAAAATAGGGAGCAAAGCAACCGTGAGAACTCATCCAAAGTACTCGCAAGCAAGGAGCTACACTACATATGCAAGGGTATATGTGTAAGGAGGCCATATCAGTGGACTGAACTGCAGAATGCTAGAATAAGAGGGGGATAGCTAGTCCTATCAAAGACTACACTTATGTCAGCCTCCGTCTTGCATCATGTAGAAGAGAGTAGATTGAATTCCTCCAAGTAGCATCTCATAGCATAATCCTACCCGGCGATCCTCCCCTTGTCGCCCTGTGGGAAAGTGATCACCGGGTTGTCTGTGGAACTTGTCTGGGTGTGTTTTATTAAGTATCCAGTTCTAGTTGTTATAAGGTCAAGGTACAACTCCGGGTCATCCTTTTACCAAGGGACACGGCTATTCGAATAGATAAACTTCCCTGCAGGGGTGCACCACATAACCCAACACGCTCGATCCCATTTGGCCGGACACACTTTCCTGGGTCATGCCCGGCCTCGGAAGATCAACACGTCACAGCCCCACCTAGACACAATAGAGAGGTTAGCACGCCGGTCTAAATCCTATGCGCGCAGGGGTCTGGGCCCATCGCCCATTGCACACCTGCACGTTGCGAGGGCGGCCGGAGAGCAGACCTAGAAACCTCCATTACAAAGGAAGTTGCATTACGCAGTCCAACCCGGCGCGCGCCGCTCCATCGCTGACGTCAAGAAGGCTTCGGCTGATACCACGACGTCGAGTGCCCATATCTTTTCCGCATAGTTGGTTAGTGCGTATAGGCCAGTGGCCAGACTCAGATTAAATACCAAGATCTCGTTAAGCGTGTTATTATGAAGTAACCACGGACGCCGACCAGGGCCAGGCCCACCTCTCTCCTAGGTGGTCTCAACCTGCCCTGTCGCTCCGCCTCAAAGTAACAGTCTGGGGCCGTCGGGAACCCAGGCCCACCTCTACCGGGATGGAGCCACCTGTCCTTTCAACCCCCACATCGGAATCACTTGCGGGTACTCAACGAGCTGACTCGACTTTAGTCACCATCTGTATAGTATATGTATGTATAGTATATACCTGTGATCACCTCCCAAGTGATCATGGCCCGATAGTATAGCATGGCCGACTGACAAGAATGTAGGGCCACTAATGGTAAACTAGCATCCTATACTAAGCATTTAGGATTGCAGGTAAGGTATCAACAGATGTAGCAACAATGACAGGCCATGCAACAGAATAGGATTAATCAAAACAGTAGCATGCTACACTACTCTAATGCAAGTAGTATAGAGAGGAATAGGCGATATTTGGTGATCAAGGGGGGGGGCTTGCCTGGTTGCTCTGGCAAGAAGGAGGGGTCGTCAACTCAGTAGTCGAACTAGGGGTCGCCGACAGCCTCGGGGTCTACCGGAAAGAAGTAAGGGAGAAGGAACACAATAAATAACAGATCAAACAAAGCATCACAAAGCGTAATAAGGAAATATGCGGTGTTCGGTGTGCCCTAACGCTGTAGTAGGTGATACCGGTGAAGAGGGAAAACATCCGGGAAAGTATCCCCGGTGTTTCGCGTTTTTGGACAGATGAATCGGAGGGGGAAAGTTGCGAGGTTGCTATGCTAGGGATGCGTGGCGGACGAACGGGCTGCATATCCAGATTCGTCTCGTCGTTCTGAGCAACTTTCATGTACAAAGTTTTCCCATCCGGGCTACGGATTATTTTATATTAATTTTAAAGATTTAAGTCATTTTTAGGATTAACATAATTAATTATTTAGAAAATCCAAATTATGACATCAGCATGATGTCAACATGACGTCATCGGTCAACGCTGATTGTTGACCGGTCAAACTGACGGGTAGGTCCCGTCTGTCATTGTCACATTATCCTAATTAACCTATTAATTAGTTACTTAGTTAATTAGGTTAACTAATGTTTAATTAGATTAATTAAACATGATCAATTAAGTTAATTAATTATCTAAATAATTAATTAATTAATATATTTTTTTGTTCTAATTTTTCCAAGGTGTGGGTCCCGGCGTTCAGTGGCGCAGGGGCCAAACGGGGCGGCCATTATCGGGCGCCCAGGAAGTGGCTAACGGGGCGGAGCCCCGAGGGCGTGCGGGCGACGGCAAACGTCCTTGGCAGGGCGACGGCCCGGGCGTAGGGCGTCGCCGTCCGGGGCAGGACGAGGCCGGCACGGGCGTGTCTATGGCGGACAGCGCGAGTGCGCGCGAGACAGAGAGAGAGGGAGGGCCAGGGTCGAGGGTGCGCCTAGGGCATGGCCAGTGCGGGGAGGCGGGGAGCGGGAGCAGCACGGGCATGGCCACACGCGGGGCGCGGGCGCAGCCGACGCGGCCGGGGGTGGCGCCGTACAGCGAGCAGGGAGAGGAAGGAGCGGTGGTGGCTCATAGGGGGTCGTAGGGTCCGGGGCTACGGGGCGCGGGGAGGAGGACGGTGACGTGCGTCGGAGAGGAGGCAGTCCGTCGTGGGAGCTCCGGCGATGTGTCGAGGAGGAGGACAGCGAGGCGGCGTTCCGGGCAGCGAGGGCACGGTCGATCCAGGCGGCGTCGGGGACGTGGGCGGACGAGAGAGAGACATGGGGGCGAGTGGGGAGTGGGATGGGGTTAGGGTTTGACCAGGGGGTCGGGTGGCCTAGTAGGGCGCCGGGGTGGGCCGGCCTGGCTGGGACATGGCCCAGTTGGGCCGGGGGATGCTGGTTCTTTTTTTGGTTGCTTTCTTTTTATCTTTTCATAATTTTCTTTTCTGTTTCTTTTAATAATTAATTTATTTTAGGTTTTTGTAAAATTTAATTTCAACACCTAAATTAGTATTTAGGAATACAACACTCCCACATTAATTTGGACAGCTAAATAAAATAGTTTAATATTTTATTAATTTGAAAAAGGTATTTATTTAAATGTTTTGCTGCTGTTTTAATTACCTTAGTGCATCTAAACACTTTACAAAAATGTGGTTTCTGCATCAATATTATTTATGATTTATTTTTTACAACTTGAACATTTTAGTTTTACAATTTGAAAACTTTTGATGTCTGCTTTTAATTCAATTTGAATTTGAATCGGTTTTGAACTAACGCGAGATTATCAACAGTAATCGATGTGATGTGGCATCATTAACAGGGGATTACTGTAGTCTAATTATCCGGGTGTCACAGACCCATGTACTCCTCAGGTTCATCTGCTAAGTCGATGATGGTGATGCCGTTGCAGTGGGTGCCGGCGGCAGGAAAGGAGATCTGAGGCAGCGAAAGACGGTCAAGAGTCGTGATGTCTGGTTTGGTGGATGCTTCTGTCGATGGAGTAGCTCAGGTGAGGCGGACGACGTCGCGACAGGAGCAGGACAAACCACACAAAGTTTTCTTCGACACCTACCTGTAACTATAGTAATTCTGTAAGGGCTCATTTGGCTTGCGTGATTCTAAAAACGCAGGGATAGGAGGAAAAACACCGGAATAGGATAGGAATGCACATGGGAAACAGAGCATTTGTGAACATAGGATTTCTGTCAACTTGGGTGTTTGGTTCACAAGAATTGGAGGAGCAGAGGAATGCAAAGAAACATGGCCAAAATAAAGTGAAACCATATGAAAGCATGTACAGTTAGAATGTTATTCTGCCACTAATGTACTTGGTCTTGTTTTCATACATACTATTTTGAAAAGTAGGTCCAGGTGGATGTTTCGCTCCATTCCTTTCAACAAAATGCATGAATAATTGAATAGTAGCGTGCCATAGGAAAATTTCCTATTGCTATTTTTTTCTGTTGAACCACAATAGCCCTAATGGATCGACATGAATGTAGAGTAATAAGTGATGCAACAAGTGTACAACCTCTTTATCGTAGCCATGTCGACCTCAGCATCATTGGGTTGGTCGCTAAAGAAGTTGAGGCAGAGGTGGCTATCGGAGGTGTGGAGGAAGATCTGAGGAATCTGTAGATGACGTCCAGGGCACTACTCTATCGTGATGGATCGTTCTGTCGTTGGAGCAGCTCCGATGAGCCGTAAGACGTCAAGGCTGAAGCAGCACAAGACATACACAATTAATCTCAAGTGGGATTCTAATAGCATCTCGAATAGATGATGTAAAATTCATACCAAAAAGTGATCAATGTAAAATTTACATGACCAAAAACCACCTGACTACAACAGATGAGGTAAAAACTGTTGACTCTGAACTTAACCGTCGAAACTGAAATTTACTATGGAATCTGAATGTTACAGTCGAAACTGAACGCAACGGTAGAAGAGAGGCACTTCACATGGGATAGTTTAGGGAGGGCCTGTAGTTCATCTTCAACCTGCACCCCCTGACCGCCAGCAGCCACCGGCCAAACCTCGCGCCGCCTCGCCGCCCCGAAACAACTCCCCACCGCCAGACCGCCACCTCCTCGAAACAACTCCGCCTCGCCGGTCCGCCACCTCCTCGCCGCCCTGAAACAACTCCCCACCGTTGGTCCACCGCCGCCCCGGCCAGCCCTCTAGCCCCCCACCCCCCGCGCCAAGCTTTTTCTCCATCGATCCCCATGCCACCGCCCCACCACCGCGCCCCCACCACCAACGAGCAACACCCCACCCAGAACCCTAAGATAGATAGTGTGGTACCTCTCCGGCGAGCCCCCCTCCCCGCTGCTGGTGGTTCTTCCTTAACTCCGGCGAGACCCACCACCCCCTGGAAATCGACTGACCAAAAAGTCGATTCAGTCGACTGAAGTGTAGCTAAATCGGAGCAGAGCAGCAGCTCGAGCAAGGGGGAGAGCAGTAGCAGCAGCGCGAGCGAGCGAGAGCTGGAGCAGCAGCAGCTGGGCAAGCGAGCCAGAGCCAGAGCTGCAGCAGAAGATCCAGCTGGTATGGACGCCACCGCCAAAGGGGCCTCGCACTGGGGAGAGACGCCATGGAGATGTCGCCCGCGGCGCCAGCTTTGAGGTAGCCGCTCCATGGGGGGTGCGGGATGGAGCACTGCTGGCGCCGGGAGGTCGAGTTAAGGAGAAGGTGAAATGCGATGAGTGTACAACCTCTTTGGTGGCGCCGAGTAGGCCTCGACTTTGTCCGAGGAGTCGGTGAGGATGCTGCGGTTTCGATGGAGTAGGTTAAGGCGGCGCTTTGGGGATGGAGCAGCCGCAATAGACGAGGCGATCGTCGGAGCAGCTCCTTGGAGGTGGAGGACGGGGCGACTGAACCGGCGGGATGATGGGATAGACGACGGATCCTCATCCAAGGAGGCGGATGAGGGACATTGACCTGTTGCGGTGGACGACATCGTCAGTGAAAAGGCTCCAGCTGCGCAGCGGTGAGATGGCAGACGGAGGAGGGTGGGGTTTCGCGGCTGGAGCGGACAGGTTATGGCGGCTTTCGAATGGCGAAATGAGGCGATGGGAGGGGGGAACCATGACTTAGGGACGTGCTTGTCCAAAATGTAGGGTGTGTTACAAAAGTACCCCCACCGATTTGAACTAGCCGCCCTTTCGGCTCAGGGTTAGAATGGGGATTTCGCGTGTCGGGATTTGGCAGCTGGAGGTAGTTTTCGCGCGCGTTGTAATTTCGGGATAGCAAGGCGTGGGTTGTGAAGGCGCCAATTTTGGGATATAACAAGGCGCGGGTTGAATTTTAGGGACAATCCTAATGTGTAATATTGTACTTGTAGTACGTACCAAATCAATTTGCACTTTCCTCAACGAAAAAAACAAAAAAAAACTATTCACACCACACAAAGAGAGAGTCTTGTCCCGTTTTACTATACAAATGCTATTCAAAGCTACTCCCTCCTTCCATCTATATAGAGCCTAATGTGTTTTTCGAGGCTAAATTTGACCAACCAAATATTAGAGCAATAATATATGACATGCAACATACACAAAGCACACCGTTAAATTCGTGTGTGAAAGGAGCTTTCAATGATATAATTTTCACATTGTGCATGTCATGTACTATTAATCTTGTCAATAGTGAAAGGCGATCTTAAAAAATGCATTAGGCCCTATATAGATGGAAGGAGGGAGTATGGATCCATGTTATGTCCAATTAAATTTTTTCGCTGGCTGTATAATGCATGTAACCTACTCACGCCAACATTTTAGTGCATTCCAAATGTCTATACTATCGCTGCAATTCGAACTGAATTTGAATTCGTTTCTCTATTTCAATAAGAATCTACAATCATGATTGTTGCCAACTTCAACCATCATTCGTGTATTACCTTAACAACACACCACATGATTACTATAGAGATAGATATGAACTATGTGTACTATATGAACTCAAATTCAATTTTTTGAATACACTTGATGTTGATTCCAAATAATAGTACATTTGATGTACTAACTAGATATTCATAATCTAAACCATGTTCCATAAGTACACTGTGTTTATCACACAAAGTATAGTGCCCCGCCCCCTACATTATGACAAGTATTTAGCCCTGAGCTGCAAAAGCCACACATTAGCCCAAATTATAATCAATGTTCTATATATTATATGTAGTACTAGCAAGATGCCCATGCATTCCATGGAACATCAACATGATCAAGGGGATGCCTTATTTGCAAAAATGGAGAGGGGTGTGGGTATCTTTTTTCAAAATTCAATAGTTTCCTGCCTATCCATCAGTATATTGCATGATGGCACGCACACCATCAAACAACTCTGTTTTTTTATAAGAGTAGAGATAAAATATATTATATGTACTATAACAAGTTCATAACCAAACCATGTGTATCACCGTTATATATATTCACGCATGTGTTGGTTTAAAACACTATGATAGATTTATCAAATATCAGAATTCGCTTTTTATAATGAATTATGATCTCTATTCGTCTTTTACACCCACACAATCCTCTTATCTTTGTAGCTAGCACTAACTTTCTCTCGTGCATGCACACGACCACATCCCTCTCACCCTCCCTCAGCATTCTCTAGCTCCATCGCGCAAATTCGTCTTTTCACTTTAGGTCGTTCACCCATGGTGTGTGTAGGCCCCTCAATTCCTTCTTTATAGCACACATAGATTGATATGCCTCTCTAGCCAGATGTGCATACCACAAACACAAGCTTCCCCTCTTCTCTTCTCACCGTCCATGTCTCACTCCCACCACTCTTTTCATCGATCTCATACTTGCACACTCCTTCCCCCTCGATATAGTATGCCTCTCACACCACCTCCTAGATGCATCCCTCTCTCTCTATCCTTCTCCCCGGGCCTTACTTGCTTCTAATACATACATGCATGTATACCGATCGATCTCCCTACATATACCTAGGTCGAGTTTAACTATTTCCCCCCCACCCATCGATCGACGTACCTCACAAGTTATGTCTCTCCTTTCTCTGACAAAGGACGATTGATCTTCCTATGTAGTTATGTCTGCTTACCACATCCATATCATCCCCCCTCATCATTTGTGCATGCCTCTTGACCCGTCTCTCGCATGCACGTGCACAGACAGGCAGCCATCCCCTCTCTTATTAATATTGCAGGCATGCCCTCCATTTGTCTAGCAAGCTTCTCCCACCATTTGTTAGAAGCAACTCCACTACCACCCCCTCCAACACTCTAGCTCTGTCTCTCTCCCAACCTTATTCCTCTCCTACACATAGGCATAGATGCCGATCGATCTCCCTTAATACGCAGTGGCGTAGCTGATACGTCTCCAACGTATCTATAATTTTTGATTGTTCCATGCTGTTATATTACCCGTTTTGGATGTTATGGGCTTTAATTTACACATTTATATCATTTTTGGGACTAACCTACTAATCGGAGGCCCAGCCCGTATTGCTATTTTTTTTGCCTATTTTAGTATTTCGAAGAAAAGGAATATCAAACGGAGTCCAAACGAATGAAACCTTCGGGAGCGTGATTTTTGGAACAAACGTGATCCAGGGGACTTGGAGTGCAAGACAAGAAGCAGCCGAGGCGGCCAGGAGGGTGGAGGGCGCGCCCACCCCTACAGGGCGCGCCCCCTGTCTCGTGGGCCCCTCGGGCGGCCACCGACCTACTTCTTCCTCCTATATATACCCACGTACCCCGAAAATATCCATGGAGCCAAAGAAAAACAATTTCCACTGCTGTAACCTTCTGTATCCGCGAGATCCCATCTTGAGCCTTCGCCGGTGCTCCGCCGGAGGGGGCATCGACCATGGAGGGCTTCTACATCAACACCATAGCCCCTCCGATGAGTTGCGAGTAGTTTACCACAGTCCTTTGGGTCCATAGTTATTAGCTAGATGGCTTCTTCTCTCTTTTTTGATCTCAATACCATGTTATCCCCCTCTCTTGTGGAGATCTATTCGATGTAACTTTTTTTGCGGTGTGTTTTTCAAGATCCGATGAATTGTGGGTTTATGATCAAGTTTATCTATGAGAAATATTTGAATCTCCTTTGAATTCTTTTATGTATGATTGAGTTATCTTTGCAAGTCTCTTCGAATTATCAGTCTGGTTTGGCCTACTAGATTGATCTTTCTTGCAATGGGAGAAGTGCTTAGCTTTGGGTTCAATCTTGCAGTGTCCATACCCATTGACAATAGGGGTTGCAAGGCACGTATTGTATTTTTGCCATCGAGGATAAAAAGATGGGGTTTATATCATATTGCATGAGTTTATCCCTCTACATCATGTCATCTTTGTTAATGCGTTACTCTGTTCTTATGAACTTAATACTCTATATGCATGATGGATAGCGGCCGATGTGTGGAGTAATAGTAGTAGATGCAGGCAGGAGTCGGTCTACTTGTCGCGGACGTGATGCCTATATACATGATCATGCCTAGATAATCTCATAATTATTCGCTTTTCTATCAATTGCTCGACAGTAATTTGTTCACCCACCGTAATACTTATGCTATCTTGAGAGAAGCCGCTAGTGAACCCTATGGCCCCCGGGTCTATCTTTTATCACATAAACTTTCAATCTACTTTTATTTGCATCTTTACTTTTCCAATCTATATTATAAAATACCAAAAATATATTTATCTTATCATACTATCTCTATCAGATCTCACTTTCGCAAGTGGTCGTGAAGGGATTGACAACCCCTTTATTGCGTTGGTCGAGAGTTCTTTGTTTGTTTGCGTAGGTGCATGGGACTTTTGAGGAGCCTCCTACTGGATTGATACCTTGGTTCTCAAAAACTGAGGGAAATACTTACGCTACTATTGCTGCATCACCCTTTCCTCTTCAAGGAAAACCAACGCAAGCTCAAGACGTAGCAAGAAGGATTTCTGGCACCGTTGCTGGGGAGGTCTTCGCTCAAGTCAAGACATACCAAGTACCCACCACAAACTCATCTCCCTCGCATTTAAATTATTTGCCATTTGCCTCTCGTTTTCCTCTCCCCCACTTCACCCTTGCCGTTTTATTCGCCCTCTCTTTCCCAATCTTCTCCTTTCGCTTTCGCTTGCCTTTTTCTGTTTGCTCGTGAGTTAGATCGTTTACCTTGTCGTAATGGCTAGTCCTCCTATCCTTGTTATCACTCCCGAACATGAAATTCTTAATTTTAAGCAAAGGGAGGGAGAAAATTTAAAAAAATGATTGGCATAGAATTTGCAATGCTCAAAATAAGTCTACTAGGAAGCTTTCTACTTCCGTACTTCTTTGCAATTTTTATGTAGGCATTACTCCTTGGAATAGATGCGTTCTTGATACCGTTACCAGAGGGGATTTCTTGAGTAGCATACGTTTGATGCTTATAATGCTATGTCAGATTTGTTTGGGCCACCACCTCTTTTGGTTAATGGAATTGTTTTAACTTTGGAACATGTGATGCAACGGCTTGAAATTATTGAAAATAAAGTTGCCACTGTTGAGTTGATTGAAAATTTGGATAAAAAGATTCATAATCACATTACCCAATATGGATCTAGGGTTGGAGTTACTTTAATTTTTTTTAAAGAAAAAGAACCTATAGTTAATGAAAAAATAGATCTAGATTCTGCAACAATCGGTAAACTTGAGGATATAATTACCGACTTAGGGTCGGCGTTTTCTTCCATGGAAAACACTCCAAAACCCACTACCAAAACTGCCAAATTTATTTATGTTCCTAAAAATAAGGGTGAATCTTCTTGTAAGGGAGACGCGGATCTCAAATCAATAAGTGTTCATCCTAATTGTCTCTCTATCATTAAGGAACCTTTTGTTACAAATGAATTTCTTGAATTTTTGCATAAAGGTTTAATCATTGCCAAAAAGGGAGAAACCCCTAAAGATTATAAGTGCTCTATTGAGGAATTGAGTGCCAAAGATGGCACTACTTAGATCTATCTTTGCTTTTATGCCTAGCTAGGGGCATTAAACGATAGTGCTAGTTGGGAGGCAACCCAATTTTATTTGTGTTTTTTGTTTTTGTTTCTGTTTAGGAATAAATTTTGCATCTACCTTCTGTTTAGATGCGTTTTTATGTTTTAATTAGTGTTTGTGCCAAGTAGAACCTATAGTGATAGTTAATTTGATTCTGCTGAAAAACAGAAACTTTGTGCGCACGAAATTAGTTTTGTTAAATCACAGAAACATGCTTTTGCGTTGATTATTTTTGCTGTACATCAACAGACAAGTTTCCCAGGACTTCCTATTTTGGTAGGATTTTTAGAGTTACATAAGTATACGTGGGTTGCAGATTGCTACAGACTGTTCTGTTTTTGACAGATTCTGTTTTTCGTGTGTTGTTTTCTTATTTTGATACATCTATGGCTAGTATTAAGTGGTATGAACCATAGAGAACTTGAAATACTGTTGGTTTAACACCAATATAAATAAAGAATGAGTTCATTACAGTACCTTATGTGGTGGTTTTGCTTTCTTTCACTAACGGAGCTTATGAGATTTCCTGTTGAGTTTTGTGTTGTGAAGTTTTTAAGTTTTGGGTAAAGATTTGATGGACTATGGAATAAGGAGTGGAAAGAGCCTAAGCTTGGGGATTCCCAAGGCACCCCAAGATGTTCAAGAATAGCCAAAAGCCTAAGCTTGGGGATGCCCCCGGAAGGCATCCCCTCTTTCATCTTCGTTCATTGGTAAATTTACTTGGAGCTATATTTTTCTTCGCCACATGATATGTGTTTTTCTTGGAGCGTCGTGTATGATAATAGTATTTTCTTTTAGTTTTCCACAATCATCCTTGCTGTACACACCTTTTGGGAGAATCCTACTTGATTGGAATTATTAGAATACTCTATGTGCTTCACTTATATCTTTTGAGCTAGATAGTTTTGGCTCTAGTACTTCACTTATATCTTTTAGAGCACGACAGTGGCTTAATTTTGTAGAAATTGCTAGTATTTCATGCTTCACTTATATTATTTTGAGAGTCTCTTAGAACAGCATGGTATTTGCTATGGTTATAAAATTGGTCCTAGAATGGTAGGCATCCAAGTTGGGTATAATAAAAACTATCATAGGAAGTGAATTGGATGCTATGATCAATTTGATACTTGATAATTTTTTTGATATATGGAGGTAGTGATATTAAAGTCATGCTAGTTGGGTGATTATGAATTTAAAGAATGCTTGTGTTGAAGTTAGCAAGTCCCGTAGCATGCACGTATGGTATTTGAAACATGAAGTGTCCTTGGATTGTGCATCCTTATGAGTGGCGGTCGGGGACGAGCGATGGTCTTTTCCTACCAATCTATCCCCCTAGGAGCATGCGCGTAGTGCTTGGTTTTTGATGACTTCTAGATTTTTGCAATAAGTATATGAGTTCTTTTGACTAATGTTGAGTCCATGGATTATACACACTTTTACCTTTCCATCACTGCTAGCCTCTTCGGTACCATGCATTGCCCTTTCTCACCTTCGGAGTTGGTGCAAACTTTGCCGGTGCATCCAAACCCCGTGATATGATACGCTCTATCACACATAAACCTCCTTATATCTTCCTCAAAACAGCCACCATACCTACCTATTATGGCATTTCCATAGCCATTCCGAGATATATTGACATGCAACTTTCTACCGTTCCGTTTATCATCATGACACGCATTACTATTGTCATATTGCCATTGCATGATCATGTAGTTGACATCGTATTTGTGGCAAGGCCACTTTGCATAATTTTTCATACATGTCACTCTTGATTCATTGCCCATACTGGTACACCGCCGGAGGCATTCGTATAGAGTCATATCTTGTTCTAGTTTTGAGTTGTAATTCATGTGTTGTAAATTAATGAAAGTGTGATGATCATCATTATTAGAGCATTGTCCCCAAAAAAAGAAAAAAAATAAAGGCCAAAGAAAAAAAAGAAAAAAAAGGAAAGGGCAAAAGAAAAAAGAAAGGCCCAAAAAAAGAAAAATAAATAAATAACAAAGGGGCAATGTTACTATCTCTTTTCCACACTTGTGCTTCAAAGTAGCACCATGTTCTTCATATAGTGAGTCTCATATGTTGTCACTTTCACTAGTGTCGGCGTTCTGGGAACGGGGGTCCCCAGACTTGCCTGCCTGCGGCCTGCGGCGTGGCTCAAACGGGGGCCCAGCACAGCCCATCTTCATCAACACAAGCTCAAGACCCTCGCGAGGGGCCAAGCCTCGCGGGGCGGACGACAAGGAGTTTCCTCAGGCACGGCCTCATCAGGCTGGCTCACGAGGAGGCGGAGAGATCAAGGCGGGGTACCTCGCGAGGTGCCACATGACGCAAGCCATGAGGACCAAGGGCGCCAGTCGGGCGCCAGCCCGCGCAGTGTCCTCCTTTCCTCTTTGGTGCAAAGGGAGCAAGCGCAGGCGAGAGCATCAAGCAAAGGCATCCACTTCGGTGCAACAAGACCAAGACAAGCCCAACGGCAGGAAGGAAGTCATTGTGGAGCCCAAGCAGGCGTCATCACCAGAGCCTTTGCCAGGCGAGGACCAACTTTAGTCAGGATAAGTGTACCCGATGTTCCCCTTCAAAATGGCCAATTGTTGGCGCCCTTCCCGCTCAATATTTGGGAAGAGGCCCAGGGCCTTTGCCTATAAATAGGACTAGCCACCCCGAGGGTAGGGGCATCTGAAGATCTAGCAATCTGGATCCAAACCAGTAGAGAGAGCGATTGAACTCCTCCTAGCAGTTCATCGCGCCAGCCAAGAACAGACCCTCGCGAGGCTGTTCTTCCTTGTATTGTTCATCATCAGCCCAAGAGGCAATCCACCACACCACACACTAGAGTAGGGTATTACACCACAATGGTGGCCTGAACCAGTATAAACTCTGTGTCTCTTGTGTTGTTCCTTTCGTAGTTTAGATCTTAGCGAGTTGGCGAGGAACAGGTAGGTAGAGGGCGAAATCTCTGCGTGCACCCCAGTGTTCGAACCTCAAGGGTTTGCCAGAACCAGAAATCCGACATTTGGCGCGCCAGGTAGAGGTGCGCCAGAACTCGTCCTCCGTCGCCCTGTTCTTCCCCGACCATCGCATCCATGTCTGACGCTCGTCGCGCCCGCACCGAGCGCCGAGCCGCCCTCGCTTCCCGTGTCGCACAGACGCCTCCCGTCGGCGGGCGCCCTCGTCGTTCCCCGTCGCCTGCCGTCAACGCCGCTACCGGCCCGGCGGGGAACGAGCAGCAAGCATCGTCCCAGCATCCATCCATGAGGCTGGACGGCCGCACTGCCACACCCTTGCTGACCCTAGCTGGTTCTTCGTCCCACGCGCCCCGCGCGGCCATGGAGGCTCGAGCTGCGCTCATCGCGGCAAATGAGCTCCTGCGCTACCGTACCATCGATGACATCTACGAAGAATGGCTCGACCGAGTCGCCGAGCTCGTCCGCGCCGCAGGGGGCTCCCCCGCGCCGTCCTTCTCGCTGCACCGCGCCCCGCCCTGCGCGGGCAATGAAGCTCCGGGGGCGCCTCAGCGGCCTCCCCCTCAAGAAGGCACCCTGGCCCCAAGGCGCGTGGCCCCTGGGCGGAACCCGCTCCGTCAGGCGCCAGCGCAGCAAGAGCAGAGCTGCCAAGAAGTCCCTCGCCCGCGAGAGGCTGCCCGAGCGCTCCCCGCTCCGGCTCATCGTGACCACGCTCCTGCTCCGGCACGTCAAGACCACGTGCTGCTCCCAGCTGCGGCGCAAGGGGACCCGCAGGACCAAGCTCTTCGTCATCCAAGGCCTCCCGTGGCCACATCAAGCTGTCGTGCCTTCACCACCGAGCTGCGCAGCGTCGCGTGGCTCGGCAAGTTCAAGCCAGACCTGCCTCCTCGCTACGACGGTACGGCTGACCCCGCAGAGTTCCTCCAGCTCTACGAGCTGGGCATCGAAGCTGCCAACGAAGACGAGAAGGTCATGGAGAACTGGTTTCCCATGGCGCTCAAGGACGGGGCCCGCACCTGGCTCCTGAACCTGGCCCCAGGCATGATCTCCTCCTGGACGAGATGCGCACCCGCTTCATCGCCAACTTCCAGGGTACTCGCGACCGGCCACCCGCCGTGAGCGACATGCGCCGTATCAAGCAGCAACCAGGGGAAACCCTGCAGAAGTACATCCAGCACTTCAACAGCGCACGCCTCAAGATTCCCAAGGTGACCGAGGAGGCCATCATCTCAGCCTTCTCCGACGGTGTGCGTGACGTCAAGATGAAGGAGGAGCTGGCAATGCATGAAGACCTGTGCACTTCCTTGGAGCTGTTCAACTTGACGACCAAGTGCGCTAGGGCTGAGGAAGGGCATCTCTCCCTCCTCGAGTTGCCTGCCGCAGACCCAGAAGAGAAGAAACCCAAGGCCAAGGATGTGAAGTGCAAGGGGGCTGCCGTGCTCGCGGCAGAACTAGACACCAAGCGGGGCAGAGATCAGCCTGAATCTTCTAAGGGCAGCCGGTACTGCGTGTACCACGACCTCCACACCCACAACACCAATGAATGCCAGGAGATCCGAGCCGTGCGAGAAGGAAGGACCGGCCGACGTCCCGACCGCAGCGACCGGGGCTACGACCGAGGAGGAGGAAGGAACGCATGACGCTGGGAAGACCGCGGCCCTCGCCAAGGGTGGCGCGACCAACCTCGCGAGGATCGCTGGCAGGACCCGCCTCGCGAGGGAGGCTGGAGGGATCAGCCTCGCGAGGATCACCCGCAAAGCAACACAGGCCTCCCTCCACTACCGCTGCAGCCAAGGAGAAATGAGGACCGTCATCAGGACGAGTGGGCTGGGGGCTTCCAGGAGCCACGTGCGATCGCATGCATCCTGGGCGGAGCTCAAGCCCCAGCCTCTCCACGCATCTTCAAGCAGTTCACCCGCGAAGTAAATGCAGTCCTCCCCAAGCTCGAGGCCACGCGCCCTCTCAGGTGGTTGGCGTGCACCATTATGTTCAGTTCAGCGGATCAGCTCAAGTGCGCGGCCACAGCCGGAGTCCTCCCAATGCTTTGTTCCCCAATCATCAGCAACGTGCTAGTCACCAGGACCCTTATCGATGGCTGGGCAGGGCTCAACGTCCTGTCTGTGGATACATTCAACAATCTCCAAGTGCCCTACAATCAGCTTCAGCCAACCAAGCCTTTCTCCGGAGTCACCGACGGCTCCACGGTCCCGATTGGGCAGGACCGCCTCCCTGTCACCTTCGGGGCGCGCGACAACTACCGGACCGAGCTCATCGACTTCGACGTCGCCCACATTCGCCTGCCGTACAACGCCATCCTCGGGTACCCGGCGCTGGCCAAGTTCATGGCCGTAACCCACCACGGCTACAACGTCCTCAAGATGCCAGGAAGCGGCGGAGTCATCGCGGTGCCCTGCGAGGAGAAAGACGCGGTGTGCTCCCTGGAACGAGCCTTTCAAGCCGCATCACTGGAAGACCCGGATCACGGAAGCAGGAGGCTTCCCGAGACCGCCCCCAAGAAGAAGAAGACATCGTCCGGCCCGACCCCTCAGGAGGCAGGCCCCTCAGGGCCCGCGCCTGCCTAGGGGGAATCTCCTTCCATCGCATAGGGAAGCGCGCCCGGTGCCCTCCTCAGGCAGGGCTCGGGGGCTCTCCCCTGGAGAGCCGCCGACCTCGCTAAGGTCACGAGGGAGGCACTTGGGCACCACTTGGAGGCGTGCATCGAAGCACGTTTCCCTAAAGAAGGAGCAAGGCAAGGAGGGCCAAACCCTCAGGAGTTCGTCAGCAAGGCCATTCAGGAGTTACAGGAGTCAAGAGTCATGTGAGGCAGCCGCCACTTACCCGCTGTGGCCCCCCATCCAGGCGAGGATGGTGGGCTGCGCGTCTGCATCAACATACCAGGGCTCAACCGAGCCGCCTCTCAGGAGCGCCTCTGGCCGTCGCAAGTGGGACGCTGCGAAGGTCCACCCCACAGCTACGTTCGCATGCCTTATGGCTTGCCGAATGCGGCTGCCACGTACCAGCGCCTCATGAGGACATCCTGGAGGCTCAAGAGGTCAGGCGTTCCGCAGCCCTGGCGGAGATGGAGATGGTCCGCGAGGAGCCACCAGCGCCTCCGGAGCCTCCCGAGGCCCCAGGGCCTGGGGGCTCGTGAGGATCGGCTACCGCAGCCCACCGAGTCTTCTACACCAACACCTCTTCGTCGTCAACACTATCAGGTGACATCTTTCAAGTTTCATTTCCAGCTGGGAGCGCCCTCAGGGCTGCATCATTCCCAGGCCGCGTGGGTCCGTCCCTGCGGCGTGTATCCCTTTTGCTCATGTTTTTAGTTTACTTTGTTGGGGGCGCCCCTCGGGCTGCATTATCCCCAAGTCGCTCGGGTCAGACCCAGCGGCGTGTACCCCTCTTGCGTTTATCTTCGGGCCATGCTTTTGATCCATCATGCTTGTTATTTGGTGCCTGTCCGTGGCACCTTTTCTTCCTAGGTGTCGGCAGCTTGCGCGCTAAAGGGGGGGTACCTGAGCATCGCGAATCAAGGCTCCTACCGGCACTCCAGCACTCACCCTCTAGCCTTGTCCATGGCATCGCGACCTGGCATACCAGCGAGGCTGAGACCAGCTCGAGGGCCGGGACCCGAGGACGTAGAGTTTCGACACCTAACCAAGCTTGCATGTTAAAGGGGGGGGGTACCTGAGCATCGCGACTCAGGGCTCCTACCGGCACTCCAGCCCTCACCCTCTGGCCTTGTCCATGGCATCGCGACCTGGCATACCAGCGACGGCTGAGACCAGCTCGAGGGCCGGGACCCGAGGACGTAGAGCACCGGCATCTAACCAAAATTGCAGGAACACACCCTAAGAAAAGGCCCAGTGCCAGGCGCAACTCGCCTTGAGGTAGGGCCCCGTGAGTCCCGCGCTGGCTCACGAGTGCCCAGATACACCTCGCCAGGCCTTTCGTGCCTCATCGTCTATCCGAGGCAACTAACAGCTAACAGCCGCTTGTCATAGCGGACTGCTCTTTTTGTGGTGGGTCTGCAGGATCCCCCCAAGGAGAAGCGCCAGGCGAGGCCCTCAAGGCGTCCTCTTCACTCTCGTCCGCGCGAACCGCTCGCGCGTTAAAGGGGGGTTACCTGAGCATCGCGACTCAGGGCCCCTACCGGCTCTCCAGCCCTCACCCTCTGGCTTTGTCCACGGCATCGCGCCCCGGCAAACCAGCGACGGCTGAGACCCGCTCTAGGGCCGGGGCCCGAGGACGTAGAGCAGAAAAGGGAGCAGAGGCGAGAGGAAAGAGGCACGCGGAGACCTCACCGGGAAACCCCTCGCCGGCCAAGGCACGGACCTAGCGCCGCACCAGGAAGCGTTTCCTGACCCTCGAAGATAAGTCACTCTCCGAAAACACTATCTATCGCAACACCATCACCGCATCCAATGCAATCCCGTGTTAGCAACGTCACATTCCTTTCTCACCGAACGATGGCTGCTTGAGCGCTAAAGGGGACCTCCTGAGCATCGCGACTCAGGGGCTCTTACCGGACCCCGGGGCGCTCACCTCCTGGCCTTGACCACGGCATCGCGACCTGGCATACCAGCGACGGCTGAAGCCGCCTTGGGACTCGGACCTGTCGGCGCAGAGCATCAAGCCCTCGCGAGGTTCGAAAGGGAGAACTAAGCTAAGACGGAATAAGCATCTCGCACTGCTTCACGATGAGGATCATATTGACAAACGGAGCTACAGACACCTTACAAGCACCCATGGGGTATATTCTTGACTCCACGCAGGAACAAAAGACGCGCATCCTAAGGAGCCCTAACTACAGGAACCATCACAGCAGATGCCATCATCAACAGTGGGCCGCCAGGCACCGGCGCCAACCCCACCCACATTAGGGGCGGCGACGGCCTGACGAGCCAGCCCTGCTCCGGGAGCGGCGTAGGCTCGGGGGCTCGTAGCTGTCATCACTCATCTCCGGAGTCGCGAAGAGCTCGGCGGAGTCGCTTGTTTCTCCGGCGCCTCCGTCGCCTGAGGAGCTGCTGAGGGAGCGGTTAGCCGGCCTCTGCTTCGCTGTAGCGGGGTCCCGACCGCCTCTCCCGGGGTAGCACTCCAGCCGGCGACCATCCGCATTGAAGACCTTGAAGAACATCACCGAAGCACCGTCGTACTCCAGGTGGATCGCGAGGACGCCCATTGTCCTGCAGACCCGGTCGATCTCGCCCCAGCCTCGAGTCATGAAGACCTCGCCCGGGGCAACGACCGCGACCTCAGCCCCGGTCGCGAGGGTGCTGCAGCCGGCGTGTTGCAGCCAGAGCCCCAGGGGTTCCCCCTGCGGGATGACGGAGGCGAAGAAAGGAGGAAGGCGAATCCAAGACTGAGGAGGCATGGCGGCGTGAAGCACGAACTCTCGGGAGGAGCCCTCGGCGTGGACTCCAGGAGGAAAGACGCACATCTTCATGACCCGCCGGCGCCGACGGCGGCGCCGCCCGTGGCGTTCGGCATCGATTCCTCCAGGGCCCTCGATGTGGGCGTACAAGGGAAGCGGGAACCCTGGTGGTGGGCGCTCGCACCAGGGCCTCGACACTTCCTGGTGGGCGCCCTCACCCCGATGGCAGAGGGCTAGCCGTTTCTTCGGCGGAAGCGGGTCAGGACCCTCTCGGGGAGCCTTTCCCTTCTCTACCGCAGAGAACCGGCGGATCAGAGCCATTACAGCAAGACGGAGCAAGGACTGGGAAGAAGGAGAGGCAAGAAGAGGTAGACCGGGAGGGCACGCGCCGTGCCGTACTTAAAGCCAGAGGAGGCCAACCGCCGACCTCCACGATCGCAGGTAATCATGACCCTTTTTGCATCCAGGGACTTGTCAATTCGTGCAGTTGCCGATGCGTCGTGGGGAAGTGGAGATGCCCACGTCCAATCAACCGCCATGCAGCGCCCAAGGCCGCAGGCTGTTAGGGCCCGCGGCGCTTCACACTTGCCCTTTTACCTCTCTGCTCGGCCAAGTACGGGTGCGCCTTGGGCCCGGGGGCTACTGTCGGTGTTCTGGGAACGGGGGTCCCCAGACTTGCCTGCCTGCGGCCTGCGGCATGGCTCAAAAGGGGGCCCAGCACGGCCCATCTTCATCAACACAAGCTCAAGACCCTCGCGAGGGCCAAGCCTCCCGGGGCGGACGACAAGGAGCTTCCTCAGGCACGGCCTCATCAGGCTGGCTCACGAGAAGGCGGAGAGATCAAGGTGGGGTACCTCACGAGGTGCCACATGACGCAAGCCATGACGACCAAGGGCGCCAGTTAGGCGCCAGCCCGTGCAGTGTCCTCCTTTCCTCTTTGGTGCAAAGGGAGCAAGCGCAGGCGAGAGTATCAAGCAAAGGCATCCACTTCGGTGCAACAAGACCAAGACCAGCCCAACGGCAGGAAGGAAGTCATTGTGGGGCCCAAGCAGGCGTCATCACCAGAGCCTTTGGCAGGCGAGGACCAACTTTAGTCAGGATAAGTGTACCCGATGTTCCCCTTCAAAATGGCCAATTGTTGGCGCCCTTCCCGCTTAATATTTGGGAAGAGGCCCAGGTCCTTTGCCTATAAATAGGACTAGCCACCCCTAGGGTAGGGGCATCTGAAGATCTAGCAATCTGGATCCTCACCAAGAAACCAGTAGAGAGAGCGACTGAACTCCTCCTAGCAGTTCATCGCGCCAGCCAAGAACAGACCCTCGCGAGGCTGTTCTTCCTTGTATTATTCATCATCAGCTCAAGAGGCAATCCACCACACCACACACTGGAGTAGGGTATTACAACACAATGGTGGCCTGAACCAGTATAAACTCTGTGTCTCTTGTGTTGTTTCTTTCCTAGTTTAGATCTTAGCGAGTTGGCGAGGAACAGGTAGGTAGAGGGCAAAATCTCCGCGCGCACCCCAGTGTTCGAACCTCAAGGGTCTGCCGGAACCCGAAATCCGACAACTAGTGGGAATTTTTCATTATAGAACTTGCCTTGTATATTCCTACGATGGGCTTCCTCAAAATGCCCTAGGTCTTCGTGAGAAAGCAAGTTGGATGCACACCCACCTAGTTTACTTTTGTTGAGCTTGCATACATTAATAGCTCTAGTGCATCCGTTGCATGGCAATCCCTACTCCTCATGTTGACATCAATTGATGGGCATCTCCATAGCCCGTTGATTTTCCTCGTCAATGTGAGACTTTCTCCTTTTTTTGTCTTCTCCACACAATCCCCATCATCATATTCTTTTCCACACATAGTGCTATATCCATGGCTCACGCTCCTGTATTGCGTGAAGGTTTAAAAAGTTTGAGATTATTTAAGTACGAAACAATTGCTTGGCTTGTCATCAGGGGTGTAGAATTTGGGAACATTTTTGTGTGACGAAAATGAAGCATAGCCTAACTATATGATTTTGTAGGGATGAACTTTCTTTAGCCATGTTATTTTGAGAAGACATGATTGCTTTGATTAGTATGCTTGAAGTATTACTATTTCTTTTGTCAATATGAACTTTTATTTTGAATCATTTGGATCTGAACATTCATGCCACAATAAAGAAAATCACATTGAGAAATATGCTAGGTAGCATTCCACATCAAAAATTCTGTTTTTATCATTTACCTACTCAAGGACGATCAGGAATTAAGCTTGGGGATGCTTGATACGTCTCCAATGTATCTATAATTTTTGATTGTTCCATGCTATTATATTACCCATTTTGGATGTTTATGGGCTTTACTTTACACATTTATATCATTTTTGGGACTAACCTACTAACCGGAGGCCCAGCCCGTATTGTTGTTTTTCTTTGCCTATTTTAGTATTTCGAAGAAAAGGAATATCAAACGGAGTCCAAACGGAATGAAACATTCGGGAGCGTGATTTTTGGAACAAACGTGATCCAGAGCACTTGGAGTGCAAGCCAAGAAGCAGCTGAGGCGGCCACGAGGGTGGAGGGCGCGCCCACCCCTATAGGGCACGCCCCCTGTCTCGTGGGCCCCTTGGGCGGCCACTGATACGTCTCCGACTTATCTACTTTTCCAAACACTTTTGCCCTTGTTTTGGACTCTAACTTGTATGATTTGAATGGAACTAACCCGGACTGACGTTGTTTTCAGCAGAACTGCCATGGTGTTGTTTTTTGTGCAGAAAATAAAAATTCTCAGAATGTCCTGAAACTCCACGGAACACCTTAGAAAAAATAAAGAAAAATCCTCGCAAAAGATGAAGACCAGGGGGCCCACACCCTGCTCACGAGGGTGGGGGGCGCCCCCCTGGGCGCGCCCCCTACCTCGTGGGCCCCCTGTTGGCCCTCCGATGTCAACACCAACTCCATATATTGGCTTTCGGGGAGAAAAAAAATCAGAGAGAAGAAATCATCGCGTTTTACGATACGGAGCCGCCGCCAAGACCTAATCTCTCTCGGGAGGGCTGATCTGGAGTCCGTTCGGGGCTCCGGAGAGGGGGATTCGTCGCCGTCGTGCGTAGTAATTGCATCGTATGCTTGCTGGACGGTGATGGGTTGATGAGATTTATCATGTTATCGAGTTAGTTTTGTTAGGGTTTGATCCCTAGTATCCATTATGTTCTGAGATTGATGTTGCTATGACTTTGCTATGCTTAATGCTTGTCACTAGGGCCCGAGTGCCATAATTTCAGATCTAAACCTATTATGTTTTCATGAATATATGTGTGTTCTAGATCCTATCTTGCAAGTCTATAGTCACCTACTATGTGTTATGATCCGGCAACCCCGAAGTGACAATAATCGGGACCACTCTCGGTGATGACCATAGTTTGAGGAGTTCATGTATTCACTATGTGCTAATGCTTTGTTCCGGTTCTCTATTAAAAGGAAGCCTTAATATCCCTTAGTTTCCAATAGGACCCCGCTGCCACGGGAGGGTAGGACAAAAGATGTCATGCAAGTTCTTTTCTATAAGCACGTATGACTATATACGGAATACATGCCTACATTACATTGATGAACTGGATCTAGTTCTGTGTCACCCTATGTTATGACTGCTACATGATGAACCACATCTGGCATAATTATCCATCACTAATCCGGTGCCTACGAGTTTTCCATATACTGGTTTACACTTATTTACTTTTCCGTTGCTACTGTTACAATCTCTACAAAATACCAAAAACATTACTTTTACTGTCTTTACTTTTGATACCGTTACCACCGCTATCATATTACTTATACTTGTTAGAGGTGAACACCGCTATCATGGTGATTGTATGGCTGATATTAGAGGTGAACTTATACTTGTTAGCAAACATGCTTCTATGGTTACTACTCAAGTACAACAAGTACTTAAAGCTCAAAAAGAAGTGCTTGATGAAATCAATAGTAAGAAAAATGATTATGGTGTTAGAGTGGCTACTAGAACTGGTAGAATGACTCAGGAACGTTTGTATCCTGAAGGCCACCCTAAGAGAATCGAGCAAGATTCTCAGAGAAACAATATTGATGTACCTAGTTCTTCTAAGAGGAAGAAAAAGAAAAATGATAGGACTTTGCAAACTTCTAGTGAACCTATCGCTGAACCACCTGAGAATCCAAATGATATCTCTGTTTCTGATGTTGAAACACAATCAGGTGATGAACATGAACCTAGTGATAATGTTAATGATAATGTTCATGTTGATGCTCAACCTAGTAATGATAATGATGTAGAAGTTGAACCTGCTGTTGATCTTGATAACCCACAATCAAAGAATCAACGTTCTGATAAAAGGGATTTTGTTGCTAGAAAACATGGTAAAGAAAGGGAACCATGGGTTCAGAAACCCATGCCTTTTCCTCCGAAACCATCCAAGAAAAAGGATGATGAGGATTTTGAGCGCTTTGCTGAAATGATTAGACCCATCTTTTTGCGTATGCGATTAACTGATGTGCTCAAAACAAATCCTTATGCTAAGTATATGAAGGATATTATTACTAATAAAATAAAGATACTTGAAGCTGAAATTTCCACCATGCTTACTAATTACACTTTTAAGGGTGGAATACCAAAGAAACTTGGAGATCCCGGAGTGCCTACTATACCATGCTCCAATAAAAGAAGTTATGTTAGAACTGCTTTATGTGATCTTGGAGCCGGTGTTAGTGTCATGCCTCTCTCTTTATATCGTAGACTTGACTTGAATAAGTTGACACCTACTGAAATAACTTTGCAAATGGCTGATAAATCAACTGCTATACCTGTCGGTATTTGTGAGGATGTGCCTGTTATAGTTGCGAACGTTACTATTTTAACGGACTTTGTTATTCTTGATATTCCCGAGGATGATAGTATGTCTAATATTCTTGGAAGACCTTTCCTTAATACTGCAGGGGCTATTATTGATTGCACCAAAGGAAATGTCACTTTTCATGTTAATGGCAATGAGCACACAGTACATTTTCCAAGGAAACAACCTCAGGTTTATAGTATCAACTCGATTGGAAAAGCTCCATCGATTATATTTGGAGGTTTCGAATTTCCTCTCCCTACTGTCAAGAAAAAGTATGATATTCTTATTGTTGGGGATTTTCGTATCCCCGTTGAGGTAACTTAGTCTCATTCAAAATTTCTCCGGTTCCGGGATTATTCGGAATGAGTTTGTTAACAAGACTTGATCAACCTTGTTAGTGGGTTCATTTTGATGATCACGAGATGGATGAAACTAGAAGCACAATTTTCTGTACCCTCTTTATATTTTCTGTTATTTAGTAGAAATAAAGTAAAATAATATTTTTCTGTCTGTCTCCTGACTTATCCGTGCAATATAAAAATATCCCAAGTCCTCAGAATGCCATGCCAATTTAATATGAATTTTTCGAGAATATTTGAGAATTTACTATGCAAAAATTTCCACGGGGGGAGCTGCCACCTGGCCACGAGGGTGGAGGGCGCGCCCTACCCTCCTGGGCACACCCCCCTGCCTCGTGGGCCCATGGTGGCCCTCCTCCACTTATTCCTGCACACATCTTCTTCCTCTGCCTCACACAAACACGAAAAACCAACTCAAGCATGAGTTCCAGCCCCCGTTGCTGTGATTTTCGATCTCCTTTCTCAAAGCACCTCTTGCAAAACTGCTTGGGGAGATTGTTCCTTGGTATGTGACTCCTCCATTGGTCCAATTAGTTTTTGTTCTAGTGCTTTATTCTTTGCAAATTTGTGCTGCATAGGTGACCATGTTCTTGAGCTTGCATGACAAATTTATATGGTTCAAAGTAGTTCCAATGCTTTATATAGGCCCTAGGCAGTTGTGGGAGTTGTTGCTATCAATTTTATTGAAGTTGGTTCACTTTTATTTGAAGTTACTAAAAATTTCAGATTGTTTCAAAAATAATGAAGAGACTTTTAAGGGGCTCGTCGAGCCGAAGATCCAAGGAAAAATAAAAGGAAGAAGAGGAGAAGCCCAAATTTAATTTACCTCGCACCGCGGAGGTCCGGCCTTATGAATGGCCTTTCGATGACTTCTTGAGGAGAGCTGGGATTTATGAAGATTTCTATTTATTGATTGAGAATGCTGGCCTCACCAACTTCCTCCATGACCAACGTCTTTAGTATCTCTTACTCACAAATACTTTTGTGCAAAACTTCTACTTTTTCCCTAAGAAATCACCTCCAACAGTAGAGTTTCATTTATATGACGTTCTTAAAGAGATGACATTAGCAGAATTCTGCAAGGTTTGCAGAATACCCTTTGAGGGCACCTTAGATGAACCCCACCATAATGAATTAGAAGCTTTTGTCAACACTATCACGGTGGGAGAAACCAGGAAGGTTTCTGATGCAAGGATCACTAGCATACATTATCTTGTTTTACGCTACTTTGCCTTATTTGCTAGTCGTTGCTTGATTGGACGCAGGAACTGTGGGAACCATAGTATTCCTGATATTATTATTTTGCCCCATGGTTTATACCGCAATAACTCTGTTAGTATGGGTGGAATTGTTTCTAGACGGTTAAGTTTGAACCATACTAAGGGCCCCATCTTTGGAGGCATTTATGCTTCACGCCTAGCTAAACATTTTGAAATACCTATTAGGCATGTGGATAAAGAAGAAACAACGCCGCCCCGTGCTTATTTAGATTACCAAAGTATGATAGCGCATGATTTTCTTGTTAAGAGTCGCGATGGGGAGCTCAAATAAAAATTATACTTTGATAAACATCACCCTGACACTATTACATTGCCTGCTCCTTCTTTATTTAACTTGTTTGCAGAACCTCACATCGTTCCGTGGTCGTCTGTTCAAGCCTATCGGAACCCTGCACCAGCCCCGGAGCCGGAGCCACAAGATGAGCCTCCACGACTATCTGTTTATTCTTGGGATCCAGAGGAGGCTGCCAACCAGTGGCAGCCGGAGTCTTCTTCATCACAGCACGACCCCAGCTTCACCTACGGATATCCGCTAGGCCATCCCTGGCAATAGACCAACTTAGGCCAAAAGCCTAAGCTTGGGGGAGTATGTATTTCCCACCGACATTACATTTATGTTCACACACACACTCATTGATAGATGTCGGTGCTCATACTTTTTCACTGTATTATCCATGCTAGTTTAAATTTCTTTTTCCTGCTTTCTGCTTGTGTTTGATAAACCTTAAGAAAAACCAAAAAAAATTTATTTAGTTTACTTTTCATGCTTGTAGTAGAATTAAAAAGAAAACCCAAAAATATTTCCCGTTCTTCTTTTTACTTGTTGGGAGCTTTCCCGTGTAAATAGTTTTTATTTCTTTTCCTTTCTTTGGGGGTCGAGAAGACTATATTGAAAATGCTTAGTGGCTCTTATATGCATGATTGATTATTTAAACCTAGAGCCCATATTACTTGTCTTCTCTCTTGAGTTGAATGCTTGCAGATCCTAGCTTAGTCCAATGCACGTGCACTCTTATTATTATACACACCATTTGGTCGTGCAAGTGAAAGGCAATAATGATGATATATGATGGACTTATTGGGAAGAGAAAAGCTGGTATGAACTCGACCTCTTTTTTTTTGTAAATATGATGATTCATCGTTCCTGATTCAGCTATTATGGAGTAAACATATTTGCAATGACATTTAGAGATTATAGTTGCTTGTGCCATGCTTGATTAGCTATGAGTTATAATGGTTTACCTTGCGTGCCAACATGCTATTAGAATGATTATGATGTGGTATGATGGGGTGGTATCCTCCTTTAAATGCATTGAGTGACTCAATTTCGCACATGTTCACGCATGTAGTTGAATCCAATCAACTTAGCCTTCATGATATTTATATTCATGGTGGATTATATCCTACTCATGCTTGTATTCGGTGTGAATTAATTTTAATGCATGTTTATGACTGTTGTCGCTCTCTCAGTTGGTCGCTTCCCAGTCTTTTGCTAGCCTTCACCTGTACTAAGCGGGAATACTGCTTGTGCATACAAACTCCTTAAACCCCAAAGTTATTCCATATGAGTCCACTATACCTACCTATATGTGGTATTTACCTGCCGTTCCAAGTAAATTTGTATGTGCCAAACTCTAAATCTACAAATAAACATTCTGTTTTGCATGCTCGAATAGCTCATATGTCAACTAGAGCTGCCCTTATCTTCCGTGTTAGGCGGGTTATTCTCAAGAGGAGTGGACTCCGCTTCTTATTCACGAGAATATGGCTGGTATCCGGGATGCCTAGTCCCATGCTTTATGCAAACTAAATCAAAATAACTGCAAACAAAACTCCCCTTAGGACCCGTTGAATGTTGGAGGCACTCGTTGTTTCGAGCAAACCATGGATTGATGCTTGTGGGGGAAGGGGAGTATAAACTTTACCATTCTATTTGGGAACCACCTATAATCTGTTTAGCATGGAAGATATCATCGTCTTTTAGTTGTTATGTTGACAATGAAAGTATGCCGCTCAAAATATAATTTATCTCTGTTTCAAAATCGAGCTTTGGCACCTCTACAAATCCCTGCTTCCCTCTGCGAAGGGCCTATGTATTTACTTTTATGTTGAGTCATCACCCTTCTTATTAAAAAACACCCGCTGGAGAGCACACTGTCGTTTGCATTCATTATTATTGGTTTATATTGGGTATGACTTGATTGGATCTCTTTTACCATGAATTGCAATGTTTAGTCAGTCCTTGATCTTTAAAGGTGCTCTGCATTTATGTTTTGCAGTCTCAAAAAGGGCTAGCGAGATAGAATTTTGTTATATCATGTTATGATTATTTTGACAAAGTGTTGTCATCCGAGTTTTGCTATTATAGCTTGCTAGCTGATTATGCTATTGATATGAGTAATTGTGAGACCTACGTGTCATTGTGAGTATGGTTAGTTCATAATAATTGCTGAGACTTGAATGCTGGCTTTTCATGTTTACAACAACAAGAGCAAACAGAGTTTGTAAAAGTTTTTCTTTTTCTCTTTCAGTTTGTCAACTAAATTGCTTGAGGACAAGCAAGGGTTTAAGCTTGGGGGAGTTGATACATCTCCGTCGTTTCTACTTTTCCAAAAACTTTTGCCCTTGTTTTGGACTCTAACTTGTATGATTTGAATGGAACTAACCCGGACGGACGCTGTTTTCAGCAGAACTGCCATGGTGTTGTTTTTTGTGCAGAAAATAAAAATTCTCAGAATGTCCTGAAACTCCATGGAACACCTTAGAAAAAATAAACAAAAATCCTCGCAAAAGATGAAGACCAGGGGGCCCACACCCTGCTCACGAGGGTGGGGGGCGCCCCCCCTGGGCGCGCCCCCCTACCTCGTGGGCCCCCTGGTGGCCCTCGATGCCAACTCCAACTCCATATATTGGCTTTCGGGGAGAAAAAATCAAAGAGAAGAAATCATCGCATTTTACGATACGGAGACGCCGCTAAGCCCTAATCTCTCTCGGGAGGGCTTATCTGGAGTCTGTTCGGGGCTCCGGAGAGGGGGATTCGTCGTCGTCGTCATCATCAACCATCCTCCATCACCAATTTCATGATGCTCACCGCCGTGCGTGAGTAATTGCATCGTAGGCTTGCTGGACGGTGATGGGTTGGATGAGATTTATCATGTAATCGAGTTACCTTTGTTAGGGTTTGATCCCTAGTATCCATTATGTTCTGAGATTGATGTTGCTATGACTTTGCTATGCTTAATGCTTGTCACTAGGGCCTGAGTGCCATGATTTCAGATCTGAACCTATTATGTTTTCATGAATATATGTGTGTTCTAGATCCTATCTTGCAAGTCTATAGTCACCTACTATGTGTTATGATCCGGCAAACCCGAAGTGACAATAATTGGGACCACTCCCTGTGATGACCATAGTTTGAGGAGTTCATGTATTCACTATGTGCTAATGCATTGTTCCGGTTCTCTATTAAAAGGAGGCCTTAATATCCCTTAGTTTCCAATAAGACCCTGCTGCCACGGGAGGGTAGGACAAAAGATGTCATGCAAGTTATTTTCCATAAGCACGTATGACTATATACGGAATACATGCCTACATTACATTGATGAACTGGAGCTAGTTCTGTGTCACCCTAGGTTATGACTGCTACATGATGAACCACATCCGGCATAATTATCCATCGCTAATCCGGTGCCTACGAGTTTTCCATATACTGGTTTACACTTATTTACTTTTCCGTTGCTACTCTTACAATCTCTACAAAATACCAAAAACATTACTTTTACTGTCTTTACTTTTGTTACCGTTACCACCACTATCATATTACTTCGCTACTAAACACTTTGCTGCAGATACTAAGTTTCCAGGTGTGGTTGAATTGACAACTTAGCTGCTAATACTTGAGAATATTCTTTGGCTCCCCTTGTGTCGAATCAATAAATTTGGGTTGAATAGTCTACCCGCGAAAACTGTTGCAATCCCCTATACTTGTGGGTCATCAGCCACCAACCTACTTCTTCCTCCTATATATACCCACGTACCCCAAAAACATCCAGGGAGCCAACGAAAAACAATTTCCACCACCGTAATCTTCTGTATCCGCGAGATCCCATCTTGGAGCCTACGCCGGCGCTCCGCTGGAGGGGGAATCGACCATGGAGGGCTTCTACATCAACACCATAGCCCCTCTGATGAGTTGTGAGTAGTTTACCATAGACCTTCGGGTCCATAGTTATTAGCTAGATGGCTTCTTCTCTCTTTTTGGATCTCAATACCATGTTCTCCCCCTCTCTTGTGGAGAACTATTCGATGTAACTCTTTTTGTGGTGTGTTTGTCGAGATCCGATGAATTGTGGGTTTATGATCAAGTTTATCTATGAGAAATATTTGAATCTCCTTTGAATTCTTTTATGTATGATTGAGTTATGTTTGCAAGTCTCTTCGAATTATCACTTTGGTTTGGCCTACTAGATTGATCTTTCTTGCAATGGGAGAAGTGCTTAGCTTTGGGTTCAATCTTGTAGTGTCCTTACCAAGTGACAATAGGGGTTGCAAGGCACGTATTGTATTTTTGCCATCGAGGATAAAAAGATGGGGTTTATATCATATTGCATGAGTTTATCCCTCTACATCATGTCATCTTTCTTAATGCGTTACTCTGTTCTTATGAACTTAATACTCTAGATGCATGATGGATAGCGGTCGATGTGTGGAGTAATAGTAGTAGATGTAGGTAGGAGTCGGTCTACTTGTCGCGGACGTGATGCCTATATACATGATCATGCCTAGATAATCTCATAATTATTCGCTTTTCTATCAATTGCTCGACAGTAATTTGTTCACCCACCGTAATACTTATGCTATCTTGAGAGAAGCCACTAGTGAAACCTATGGCCCCTGGGTCTATCTTTTATCATATAAACTTTCAATCTACTTTTATTTGCATCTTTACTTTTCCAATCTATATTATAAAATACCAAAAATATATTTATCTTATCATAATATCTCTATCAGATCTCACTTTTGCAAGTGGCCGTGAAGGGATTGACAACCCCTTTATTGCATTGGTTGTGAGTTCTTTGTTTGTTTGTGTAGGTGCATGGGACTTTTGAGGAGCCTCCTACTGGATTAATACCTTGGTTCTCAAAAACTGAGGGAAATACTTACGCTACTATTGCTGCATCACCCTTTCCTCTTCAAGGAAAACCAACGCAAGCTCAAGACGCAGCAGTAGCTAGGGGGTGGCCAGGGTGGTCCAAAGACCACCTTGGAATTTCCTATAGCTTGTATATAATGTAGTAAAAAATATTTCTTTGAAAATAAATAAACTTATGTAAATATTTCTATTGATGGACCACCCTGGCTTATTGGGCTGGCTACGTCACTGTTAATACATAAGGTAGGCCTCTCTCCTCCTCCACAAATATACCAGCCATTGTACCTCTATAATTAATTAGGCCTCCCCCCACCACACATCGATAGTCGAGCGTTGTAGGTAGCTATCCATGCCACAGAGACAAACTGCACATGTCCCCTCTCACATTCCAGTAGGCCAGCCACTCTATATCTTTGACATGGGCACACACAAATTCGATCGCAGTCTTTATCAATCATGCACGCACACAAACACATCATCCCTCTCTTCGATTCTATGGATACCTCAAGCCAATGATACCTCCACTCTCTGCTAGTGGATCACCCCCTCTATATATATGATATATCCAGGACTCTATTTCACACACATTGCATATGTTATATTTTTTGATTGACCCCCCCCCCTCCAAAAAAAACACTCACGAACCAACACACTATCTCTACTCTTATAAAAACAGAGTTGGTGATGATGTTGTGCCTGCCATCCTGCAATATTGGCCGTCCGATTTATATCTGACGCATAGAAAGGAAACTATGGTAACTTTGCAAAAAGATACCCACAGCCCTATCCACATTTGCAAATAAGGCCTTCCCTCGTTCATCCTTTTCTCTCACAAGACAAACTACTCATACAAATGCATCTTGATGTTATGTGCAACGCACGGGCATCTTGCTAGTATCTCTCTACGTTTGTATCTCTCTCACACAACCCCATGTAGGTGGTGTACGTACACGAAGAGAATAGGTGCACGTACTCATGCTTCGTGCCCAGACACACCCGCGCGGGTACACGGTGGAGCTCATTTCTGTACGAAATGGCAGCCCACGTGCTAATTTGAACGCGTGTAGCGGTTGTTTACCTACGGAGGTGGTACCACGCATGCACGAAACAAAGTTCGACTTCATGTGTTGGCGCGTTATTTTTAAATAAAGTTATATCGCTCAATGGCACGTACATAGAATATAAAATGATTTTTATGGAGAAAAAGGTTGTCCGCTCCACTATAAACAATCGAGCCTGCCTGCCTGGGTTTGCCTCTCTTCAGAGTATCTCACACAAGGCAGTGGTGGCCTCTCTCTCTCACCATTGGTCACTGATCCGGACGCATCCCATCCGCCGGCGGAAAGGGAGGATGTGCATCGTTTCTCCGTTCGACGGCGCCGAGGTAGCACGTCCCGATCTGCGGCACCCGTTGTTCTCTCTAACCAAGCTCTGGCGCGGTAGGGCCTACGCCACCTGCTCGCTGCCGCAGTATGGGCAGACCCCGCCCGCCGCTGCTCACTTAGTTACATCCCGACGACCCCCAGGTATCCCCTCTGGCCTTGCTCCACTGTCCGTCTTCCCATGTCGCTGCATGTGGAAAATCTTGCATGTGTATCTTCCATAGTTCTTTGCCCAAAACGTAGCTCGTCCGACGTACTTTCCATATTGCAATCTTGTCCTCACACCATTTTAGACAAACACAACCGTGTTGTTATCTTCCCTTATTACATGGAATATGCTTCTTTTTTGTCGGCGTATGTGTCTTCAACTTGTGTTATGGCCAGTAGTTGTTTCCTTTCTACCTCTTTTTTGCAAACAGGGCTACCATTTCACCTCGTTACTATTGCGACCTTTTGGTGAACTATAGAAATAACTTTTTTCTTAAGAGTGTTTTGTGCAGTTATCCTAAAATGTCACACAGGCAAAGTCTCTACATTTCAGTGCGACTGCACAAAGGGAGATTGGTTTTGCTCTATCCTCCTCATCCAACTCCGAGCCTAACCTTCTCCAACTATTTGCTTAATCTTCTCCAACTAGTTAGTCTTAAGAGAGACTGCAAAGGTGACCGGCTTCTATTTGTGTGTTTATTGTTTCATCAGCAGTCCTCCATTATCGTAATCACAGTTAATATCTTTGGAACAGGGACGCTCAGCTCTCTTTTAGTGGAACTGCACAAAATGATCGGAATGTTGCATGCACTAGATAGCTATTTTTTTTCCAACATGCCTTGTTGATTTAGACAGAGCTGGGGGGACGTTGCTGCCAATGAAATCATGGATCAATTTCAATTTAAGACCTTCTCACAACTTTGTCTTCAGTTGTGATGTAAATATTAGCTCTGATCTGCTAATCATTGAGATGCATTAGCAAGGAAGTTAGTTTTTTATTGTTTACGAAAGAGCATCGATGGCAAGACACACGAAACAAAACCTGAAACCTCAGAGCATTGTACAATTTCATGTCGCTGGAAAATTATTTGTATATTACTTCAATTATGCAAACAAATGCTGGAAGCTTGATAGCATTGCCAGAAGCCTCTTCAGCATCCGGGTCCATGTGCCATGCACAAAATTATGCTCCTCTGTTCCTAGATATTTGTCTTTTTACAAATTTCAAATGGGCATATTTTAGAGTGTAGATTCACTCATTTTGCTTCGTATGTAGTCTCTTGTTGAAATCTCTAGAAAGACAAATACTGTGGAGTATATTTAAGAACCGAGGGAGTAGTGCACAACCGCATGGGAGACTCAGCCCAGTCGTTGCGCCGCATTAATAGTGAGTAATGAGCAGTCAAATCATAAGCCCCACCTTTCCCACTGTAAGTTGCTTGGAAGAAGCAAACATCAATACACTCGTCTTTGAATCCACTCATACAACTCCATCCGTCACTGTTTATAGAGCGCGCTTCAAAAAAATATAAAATCTCTGGGACCAAGACGACTAGCGATCGACCTGAAAAATAGCATTGGTAGTTATAGCATGGCGTCTATTACTAGAGGAAATAATGCGTACACACATGCATGCAGTGCTTCCACCACGGGTACACACATGCCTGCACTTACTCCACTCTGTAGTACATCGAGATAAAATTGTGGACTTGATTGCGGTTACCACGCCCTAATTAATTGAGCATTAAACCAAACGTGTCTAAAGTCTCTCTGGTGGTGGAAATGCATTGAGAGAAATGCATCAGAATGAAGCGAGCCATGTAAACTATGATAGAGGGAGGAGTAGTATGAAGGTGCAAAACCAAGTACGCGTATGGCCAGTCGGTCACCACACCTTATCTTGGCATATCACTGACATGTGGAACCGGTGTGTGAGCAATGCGATCTCAATTGACGGCAAAATGGCCAACCCGCCGTTCCTTGAGAGAGATGAGGAGCGAGAACACACAGACGGGCTTACACGGAGGCCAAGATATATTCGAGCTTGGTTGATCGATATCATCATTACATGTTCGATGTTTCTTAATACTATACTATTGGGCTGCCATTTTCCTGAATAAATGTGTACTTTATCAGAGATTGAAATAAAATAAGAGTACATACGCTCCATCATGCGGTTCTAGTAGTAGTACTACTCGTATTACTAAACCTTGCGCCTGGCTCTTCGCCTCTTCGTGAAGTCAAACAATGATGGTACTCCGCATGTTGGGAACTACAGTGTATGCCTCTGGCAATCTGACACTGAATGAACTGATGCATGTCCACCGCCTAGGCGAGGGTAGGTTGCATTAGTCAAAAGGCGTAAGCAAGCTTCACCTTGTCGTGCAAGCTTCTCCTTGTTCTGTGAGTTGACGGGACACACCAAAAAGTAGTGCTAGTCCATACTCCCTCCTTTCCGCTTAATATGGCTTAATCTTTCTTGCGGGTAAATGAGAGATCTTTATTCATATATAATCATTCTTAGGACGATCAACCAAGAGACTGGTCACTAGGAAGCGAGGTACCCCGCAAAAGAAGAAGAAGGAAGCGAGGTGTTTCATCAAGCCAGCACTCCGCCACATTCAAAGTGCAGCAAGCACGGTTCACACAAAGATGCACCGCAAGGTTTGCGGACCTGTTTACATGCTGAATAACAAAAAAGAGGAAATATTACCGAGCGCTCCTATTTGTAACAGGATATGAGCGAGAATTAAGGGAGAATTGTGGCGAGTGTTCCATGCAATCAACTTCCATTATCACATGCGAGAACCCTCGAAGCGAACCAAATGTGTTGAAGATTACTTTATCACATTTTAAAAATATAATAAGAGTGCAGACGCTCCTCCATCCGGTTCCTAGGAGTAGTATAGTACATACCTCTATAGTAGTAGTACTAGTACTACTCCCTCCGTCTAGGTGTATAAGTCATCTAAGGTTGTGCACGGCGACCAAGGCGAAGGGGAAAACGAGAGAACTTAATAGTTTTGCTAATTAATAGCATTGCATGCAATGAACTAACCACTACATGTCATGTTTGGTAGTCTCAAGTAATTGAAAGCATGCATGGCCCACATCTCTTATTGGTTGATGTATCACGAAACAAGACACGACAAGGGAGTGAATGTAGCATGGGTAAGTGTTTTGGGATTATTTGGTTTTCATAAGGTGACTTACACACCTAGACGGCGGGAGTAGTAAACTTTGCGCTTGGTTGTTCGCCTCTTCAGGAAGTCGAACAATAATAGTACTAGTATAGTGTATGGTTCTAGCATTCTGACACTGAATTAGCTGTTGCACATCCACCGCCTGAGCGAGGGAGAGCTTGCATTAGTCAAAAGTTTCTATTAGTCGTGCGAGCCACCGCGTGCAAGCTTCTCCCATCCTGCAAGCTTCTCCTCGTTCGGCAAGTTGACGGGACACATCAAAGTAATGCTAGTCCATACTGCCTCCTTTCCGGTTAATATGGCTTAATTTCAAACGAGATAAATACACTGTCTGTCACTGTATATTTGTAAAAATACAGTCAGTGGACTTCATAATACACTCATTGCGCTCAATATATACATTTTCCGGTGTTTATACGGTCACTAGCTCACCCTGGCTGAGTATGTGTGTGCATGCACGTGTAGGTTGAGCACTTGTGCGTGACCGTGTGTGTTCCGTCGTGTGCTCGGACATGCATGCATTAGGGCGTCGCGCGCGTTTTTGCGTCCATGTGTACGTGTGACTGTTGCATGCATGCACGAGGTTGTAGTCCCTCACATTCACATCTTCATAAGTCAATGTTTTGTCAAAATGTTGCATGCAAGGTTTAATTATTCGTTGTTCACGCATGCATTCCGATATTAATACGTTGGTGAAGACAATTTCTTGAGGAAAATGAGCCCATGAATTGAGTACAAAGGGGACCAATAAGCCAGGACGGAGGGAGTACCAGTAGTGAACTGGAAGGAGGGAGTAGGTAATAGTAGTACAGTACTACGTAACAATGTGCAATAACAAAATTCTTCTATGCGCATCCTGTCTATGTGTCATGCAAGAAAATAGAGATAAGTACAAGTGAGACTCAGGAATGGTCATACACGTAGGGGGTGTAAGTGTAGGGGCCACTAAGGAGCAGTCAAATCACACAGTAAGTTAGATGGAAGAAGCAACCATCATTTCACTCTTCAATGACACATACGCAATATAAAATGGTTGATATGGAGAGAAAAAGAAAACCACGATATATACACTAGCAGGAGCATAAGCTACAAGCCTGCTTGCTTAGGTTGCTCTCTTCACAAGATAGAACGACTTTGGCCACACTTCTGATCACATATCCGGCCTGATCCCGCTGCTGGGGGAAGGGAACAATGTTCTGCGTAGACGCGGTCGACATTGGCGACGGAGAAAACCGACAGTCGGTGCGTCCCAATCGGGGGTCCCCGCGGTATGGGCTGATGCCACGTCCCAACCACCCTTCTAGCTACAACCCGACGTCCTAGGTACTAGTACATCTTCCTTTTGGAACTGGCTTGCTCCATTGCCGCAGCTCCCCATGTAGCTCCATCTCCATGTTGATCTTTCTCTACTTCTACCGGCTTCTATTTGTTATGAGTTTATGTCTCATGTGTCAGGCCCCCGACTCAATGCCACATCAATCTAGCATGTAACACCTCATATCACTTTGCGGCCTCACGCACGGTATTCCCATGGGTGTCACCTTACCTTTGCCCGGGACCGTTTGCGCCTTTTGGCACACGTATATGATAGTGTCACTAGCATCCATATGATAAGGAGCCTGGGCTGACATGGCTAGTCGTAAACCCGAAGTGGCACAAACTTACAGGGATAGGCATCCATGACCCAGCATCGAACGTGTCGGTCATCAGCGAGTGGATCCAGGTTGTAGCACTGGGCTAGCAGGACTCCAGTGAACCGGGCTGTAGTGGGCTAACAGGACTCCGGTATTCATCGCGTGACATTTCCCCGAAGGGACGGACACAGGAACGAATAAGGACACATGCCGGCCATCCTAAGTGTTTCGGAGCAGTAGCAAGCTACCATGGCTCAGTGGAAGCACTAGGAGACATTTCCTGGTAAGAGAGACTACTAAGGATAAACAACTTGATAGTCAGATCCCACACATACCAAGCATTTCAATAACATACACACAATATGCTCGATATGTGCAAATACAACATGGCATCACAACATGACTCTACAACTCAAGCATTTATTCAATAGGCTCCGAGGAGCTAGATATTACAAACATGGGTCTCATGACCCAACATTCAGAGCATAGAAGTCAAAGCACATGCAGAAGCTTAACATGTCTGAGTATAGATATCTACAAATGAAAAAGGCTGGGAAGCCTGACTATCTACCAGCTCCTGCCGAGGGCACAAGATCGTAGCTGAGGTAACAAGCTAAACGTCGAAGTCCACACGGAACTACTAATGAGACTGAAGTCTCTCTGCGAAAACATAAAATAGGCAAACGTGAGTACAAATGTAACCAGCAAGACTTACATCAGAACTATCTACATATGCATCATTGTCAACAAAGGGATGGTGGGGTTTAACTGCAGCAAGCCAGCTTTGACTCGGTGGCTATCCTGAACTACGACTGCAAGTAACTCTTTTGAGGTGGCGCACAGGAGTCCACATATTCACCATATGAATACACCACTATGGATCCGCTCCTGTCTCCCTATGAGAACGCCATCCATACCACCCATGCTTGCGTATTTTAGAGTATCCACTTTCACTTGTCTATGAACTGTACAGGCAACCCAGAAGTCCTTTACCGCGGACACGGCTATTCGAATAGATAATGTTAACCCTGCAGGGGTGTACTTCTTCACACACGCTCTCACCACTTATCGCCGTTTACACGACATGTACTCGGCAACCTTCAAGCGGAAGCCTACCGAGGGTGTCGGCCACGACCTGACTAACCACACAAGTCTCTCGTCCAGGTTTATCGCCTATTCGGGTTCCATCCGCAAGGAGATCCGGCCGGGGTGTCGCTCACGGCCCCAAACGATGTGAGCAGGGTTCCCAAGCCCACCATCCGGGTGCCACTTGGTACACCGTGCCACTGTTCCTAGTCTGTCCCAAGCCCACCTGTACCGGGTGCCACTTGGTAGACTACTAACACTACCTACAAACACTAGAAACTAGTTGCAACTCCTGGACAGAGATCAGGTTGATTAATAAGTCGAGAGGGGCCGAGTTACTGGAACCCAATATGTGGTAGTAGCTGTTCATGGATCACAAACACAGAACTCAGTTCCTGAGGACGGCTTCAATGAGACAACCCACCATGTACTCCTACATGGCCTCTCACCGCTACCTTTACCAAATCGTGTTCACACACTTAGCTATCAATAGTAGGACATGTTCACACACCTCCGATTCATCCCCGATGAATCAGACCTGACTCAACTCTAAGCAATAGCAGGCATGAAAACAAGTGTGAATGAGTAGGCACATAAGGGCTCAAACAACTCCTACTCATGCTAGTGTGTTTCATCTATTTACTGTGGCAATGACAGGTCATGCAGAGGAAAGGGGTTCAACTACCGCAGCATGTAACAGTTGAATCGTTGTTATCCTAATGCAGTAAAAGAGAGCAGGAGCGAGAGAGTGGAATTGTATCGGAATGAACAAGGGGGTTTTGCTTGCCTGGCACTTCGGAAGACAATATAGTTCTTCATCGGTGTCATCGAACTCATCGTCGGAACCACGTCTACTGAGGGGGAACAAACATCGGCAACAGAGAAAGAACACAATCAATGTAATGCAACAATATAATGCATCAGTGTGACATGGCAATATGCTGTGATTTGAGCTAATGCAACTAGCAGCAGGTTAAATGGAGTTAGTTTGAATCTAAGATTCAAATTCAAACTCCATATATGACATTTCAAATGCCGTTAATTGAAATTGTTGTATACAGCAGCTTTAATTTGTTCAAACATGCATGATAATGCCATAAACAGATTCTTTGGATTTTTATGATCATTTTTCATATATAATTTATCTCATTTGGAGTTGCGGTTGAATTTCTATGAATTTTAGAAGTTTAAGCCTTTTTCTGGATTTTCTAAATAAATAGAATTAAACTAATTCCAGAAAAGGGATTACTATGTCGGCCTGACATCAGCATGAGGTAAGCGAGTCAACGGGGCAGCCCAGGTCAAACTGACCAGTGGGTCCCGTGTGTCAGTGGCTAACTAAACTAACCTAGTTTAATTAGCACTAACCTAGGTTAAACTAATTAAGTTTTAAACCTAAACTAGATTAATTAGACGAACGGGGCCTGCAAGTCAGTGAGATAGAGGGGGGAGTCAAACCGGGCAGTGGGGTCAACCCACGCCGGTCAACGGGTCAACGGTCGCCAGCGTTTAGCCGCCAGCGAGTCCAGACGCGGCGGTGCGCTGCGGGATTCGCCTACAGGGCGCCTTTTGGCGCGCGAAGCACAGCTACGGGATGCGGACGCTCGTCCGCATCCAACCGTGGTGGTGGCGCGGCCGGGGAGTGGCCGGAGTGGCGCCGGCGATGAGCTCGGCGGCGGCCGAAGCTCGGTCGAGCTCGGGCACGTTGCTGCAGTGGCCTAGACGGGGGGGCGCGTACGATGCACTAGAGCGAGAATGGGGAGGGGGAGAAGGGTTAGTGGCTCAGTGCGAGTGCAGGGAGCGAACGGCGAGCTCGGGGAGGGGCTGGTGAGGTCGTGCGGCCGCCGGCAATCTCGGGGCAGAGGCGGCGAAGATGGCGGGACAGAGGGTGATGCAGGGTGTCTGGCGTCAGGCGGCTCAGTGAGGAGGAAGAGAGGGACTAGCCGGAGCTCGTGGGCAGCTCCAGAGGTGCGAGGGAGAGGCGGTGGCGTCGACTACGGCGGCGGCGGCTTACGGGCACGTCGATCATAGCGGGAGAGGATGAGGGAAAGGGCAGAGGAGGAGAGAGTGGTGTCCAGGGGGTCGAGGCAGCGCCGAGGAGAAGAGGCGAGGCGTCGCGGGTAGGCAGCCTGATGGCGTGGCGCCCGCGCGCGCGCCGTGCGTTGTCCCTCCTCTGCCTACTGGCAGAGGTTGGGGATGACTGGCACCAGGCCAGGTGGGCTGGGCCAGCACAGGTGAAGCCCAGGTGGGCTAGGTGGGCGCCAAGTAAGTTCCACGTGCGCCTCTGTTCTCTTCCTATTTCTTCTGCAACTTGATGGCTTTATTAAAAAGACTTGCACACTCAAAAATCACCAAACTGCTCATGGCCACTGTTTGGAATATATCCAACATGGAACATTTCAGTTTAGGATTATTTGGACATTTTAAATATTTTATAATATTTAAATTCCCAAATTCAAATAGAGTATGATTTAACTCAGAGCCCAAATATGTCATGGAAAAATGTGCAACACCTCTGGTTATTGTTTACCGAATTTTCCAGAAATGATGAACATTTTTGAAAGCCATTTGGAATCACTGAGAATATTTTAGTTGAACCTAGTGAATTCCTGTGATGCTAGGGTTTAGGCAATCCCCATTTCATTTTTCTATGAAAGTAAACATGATGCATCACCAAAGACTAGCACTAGTGCATGCCAGGAGCTAGGGATGTGACATCATGAAATAGTGCCAGTACTATCATTCTAATCACACTTCTTCAATATCTTTGCCATCAGGGATGCTCAGCTCGATTTTAGTGGAACTGCACAAAAGCATCATATGATCCGAGGGTGCCAGCCGTCTTTCCTTCGACAGGTTCTACCTAGCCTGGAAATTAAATCCTGTATAGGGTTTAGGGTTTAAGTCGTAGTGACCCCATCAGTAGTTTTTCTTTTGTACATGCTCTCACAACTTTTGTCTTTAGTTGTGAAGTAAAAATTGGTTATGATGTGTTAGTTTTCCTTTGTATTTGATGGAATGTTGTAATGGGGCAACCTTGGAGTAGGAATGAAAATGGAGTGGAAAGTTTCCGTTTTTCCGGTGAAAATATGGAAACGCAGAGAAACCAACATTTCGTTTCGTTAGATCGACCCATCGAGCAAAACCAATGTTTAAATCACGTCTGTCGCATTCGTGTCTCACCCTCCACCACGGCTCCACCCCACACGTTTGCTCAGCATGCCACTCACTGCAAACAGAGTATACGATAACTTTCCCGCCTGCTTGTCGATGGATCGCGCCATGGAGTAATAGCACTACTAGAAGAGATTGACGAGTTGGGGGAGGACAGCTCGCTGTAGCACGGACTCCCAAGAACTTTTTACATGCATGTTGTGGCCGGCTATTGCGACTTTGAAAGGAGAGCAGCCGCGTGCACCGGGAAGCGGCTCGGGTGATGCTATCTCGGCCGGTGCGCCGCTTCAATGCCGGCGCCAGTGAGAGGTCGCGTCCGCTCTGGCCGGGCATGAATGCGGCACTGACCGTTTCGGGCGAGAAGCACGCGCAGGTGATGAAGAGGGTTCGGGTTGGTCAGGAGCGGGCGTGGCAGCGGTCCGGACGCCCGCAAACAAGAGATGTTGTACGTTAATAGTGCTGCGTATATAATTAACAACGTAAATAATGTGCCAGTTGGGAAAATATGATTGGAGATGGAGATGGAGATGGAGATGGAATTTTATGTAAACACGGATATGCATGTCTATGACTATGTGTGTGTGCGCGATGACTCACGCGACCTGGAAGCGGGGGCGTGTTGTTGATCGAGTTTTCATTCTTGGTCAGTTTTTGTTTCTTTTTTCCGGGAACGGGCGTATTCTATTTAAAACAACTGCTATGGAGAGATTTTTTACTCCATTGTATATATAGCCTCTTTTTTGATAGGGTTTCTCGTGTCTCGCTCTCTCACCCTCTCAATATCAAAACAAGATGACAGTGTCAACTCTATCTCTCTCCTCACCAGTGATCATAGATACGGCCGAATCCCGTCTGCTGCGGGAGGTGAGGAGGTGCAGCGCTGACGTTGTCGCTGTTGGTGATGGAGGAAGCCGATGTGCACCGTCCTCTCGGAGCCGGCGTTTGCGCGGACGAAGGTCCTCTGCGCCCTTGTTCGTAGCCGTCGCGTGGGCAGATCCTGAGGTATAACTTCTTGTAAATGTATAGTAGCTAGGGTTCGTCAGTTGGTTCAACATCACCTACTATTATAGAGGAAATGCCACTCGAAAAGTTGTCCTGGTTTATGCCTCGGTGGAGGTATACATGTTGTTTCGACAAAAAGTACATGGTGGTTGTGCGATCACTGTCCATATGCTCCTATTGCTGCTGATAATCTAATACGATCACTGGTTAAACGAAGAAATGCTTTTTCTCGGGTATCCTGGTTTCATTCCCATCAAGATAATCATGATGCTTCTGTTTGTTGGTGCACTTTTCATTAATTCTTATTGACAATTGAGATGTCGTTGTTAATCTTGTACCACTACTAAAACAAAGTAACAACACTATATCCCTTTTTTATATTTTTGCAAACAGCGATGCGTATCTCCATACCCGGGCATGTATTCCTCAATTTTAGGGGAACTGCACAAAATTGGATAGCCATTGTTGTTTCGCCTCACTGTCCTCTGCCATGTGGTTCTTCCATCCTCGAGCTTGATTAATGATAAGAAACAGACCACAATAAGGATTTGTCGAACTTCATAGGTGCCTCACCCAAACTTGATGCCAAATGGATGATGCATCACCATGATGACCTATCGATTCTCATGGTTGCGCCTCATGGTTGCATCGGCTGGTGAAGCTGATCGATTTTCAATGAAAACAAGCTGTCTTCCATCAGTGCTCTTTGCTTGTTACCACAAAGATGATATCCTTCATCAGTTCACCTTGGTTGCGTTGGAGACGCAGTCATCTTTCATGTTGGTGCAATTTTATCACACAATTGGCTATGAACCAAATGTTTCCTCGAAGAAGGATCGACGTTGGTACTAAGAGCATAAGTTTTGTAGTATTGATTTCTAAGCCTTCTCACAACTTTGTCTTCAGCTCTCCTGTAATTTTATTTGTCCAGCTATTAACTTTGATTGAAAAATGGTGTGTACCAAAAACCCGGATGGACGTAGTAGCCCTCCATTTTTATTTAATCCGCATATTAGATTTGACTCAAGTCAAACTTTGTAAAGTTTGACCAAGTTTAGGCCGAACACAACAAACCATAATTATTGAGAGAGGGCAAATAGTACATACTCTCAAACCTTTCCGATAATTGAAATTAAAATTCTTTATTTGTACACACACTCACACGTTTCCGATAATTTGTCACATGTGTGGTTGTTCACTTAAGGAGGTAGTGTACCGCACCGCACGTGAAGGACATGAAGTGTGACCAGGACGCGTGGATCGTTAGTTCATCGCAAGTAGTACTTAATGTTTATCTTAGGTTGTGCGCCGTGACCAAGAAGGATGGGGTAAACGAGATAACTTAATGTTTATTTGCTAATTAATATCATTGCATGCAAGGAACTAACCACTGCATGTCGTGTTCGGTAGTCTTGAGTAATTGAAACATCAAACATGCACGCCCCACATCTCTTATTGGTTGATATGTCAAGAAACAAGAAACGAGGTGAGAGTATATGCACCACACCTAAGTGTTTTGGGATTATTTGGTTTTCGTAAGGTGACTTACACACCTAGACAGAGGTATCTAAGAATATGCTTAACCTCCTTATGATGATTTTCCCTAGGGAAAGCTTGAATCTTCACTGGTACGTTAAATAAAGAGTTTGGTTTCGTACATACACAATTTAAAACGATTGTTATGGAGGGAATAAGAAAACCACTCCATTATATATTAGTAGTATACATGAGTACTATATGGACGCAGCTTCATGGACATAGTGCAACTGCCTTTGGGTGTATGACAGGTGGGCCCAAAATGTGGCTGGCCCACCTATCATACAACCAAAGGCAGGTGCAGTTAAGGCAACGGAGCTTAGTCTGTAATACAGTATATATGTAGTACACTATATAAGTTGGAGCCTCAGCACTTGTTCGCTAGGGTTTGCACTCTCCACACTCTCGCAGCACTACATATATAATATATATATACACATGCTGGAGGCTCAGCTTTCCTTTGTTAGGGTTTGTTATATTCACAGTCTTCCACCCTCTTCACCAGATCTAAACAAGACTGCGTTGGCCTTTATCTCTCTCTCCCCCCTCACAGCTGGTGAAGGAGGCGTCCGATCCCGTCGCACTGGGAAGGGGAGGAGGTGCAGCGTTCACTCTATCGCCTGTGGCGAGGGAGGCAATCCACTACTGGCCGCGTTGTTCTCTTTCACCCAGCGCCTGTGCGGGAGGGCCACCGACCCCTTCTTCCTCACTGTCGTACATAGTGTGGGCAGATCCGGCCTCCCGCCGCACGCCTTGCCACATCCCGACGAGCCTAAGGTATAAGTTTCTTTGAAACCGTCATTGCTCTAGCTGCATGCAGATCTTTTTCGATTCTGTAGTTGAATCTAGGTCTTGGTTCAAAGAGGAAAGAAGGGTGCGGCGGGGTGGAGCATGAATTTAGGACATGGTTCAATAAGGAAAGGAGGGAGGGAAAGTAGTATAGACTGGCTGTCCAGCCGCTTTGTTGGTCGAAAAGGGAAAAAGGGGGTAACCCAGTACACACATCTGTAAGGAACCATTCTCTTTGTTGAAGAGGGAAATAAACTGGGGGGTCGGGTAGTTTGTGTAGGACTAGATTTGCTGCCGTCACATAGCAAAAAGGTTCAAAGAGAACAAATATGGGACCAACGCAGATATGGTGATTGGCTACATACTCTTCATCACCCATTTATACGTGTGGACGCACATGGTGTTGGCATGTCTCATGTCCCATGTCCCGTACAACTATTTTGTTGTTTTTAATCTAAGAATGCCGCTGGAAAATTGAAGCAATGCCACTGTTAAAAGTAAATTACATTTTTAACGAATGTTGTTTTAAGAGAATGTCTCTGTTAATATGAATCAATGCAACCAATTTAGAAATGCTACTATCCTACTTTGTTTTCCATCAAGATAAGTTAGATGCTTCTTTTTGTCGTCGTTTGTTTCATCCTCCTTTATTGGCCAGTAATTGTTTCCTTTTTTTTCCTCTGTTAAAATAGGGATATCTATTCAACTTGTTGCTATAGCTAACTTAAATGTCACACCGACGACTTTGCTTGATTTCAGTGCAACTACAAGAAATGATATTGGATTTCCTATTCGTGTTGGCAGATTCGTACGTGATCTTGTGTGCGTCATGACAGGTTGGTACTTGCCTTCATCCACATGATCATGCAGTGTGTTTTGACATGTTGTGCTACTTGTATTGGTACCGTTTTAAATAAAAGTTCAATTGAAGCTATTGTATTGCTCTCTTTTCCCATTAAGTAGTGAACAAAAATGGTACCAACCCAGACATGATGCTTGTTGCTTTGTTACAACAAACTCTGCATCACCCCCTTTATAAGTAGATGGAAGCACATGGTGTTGTTGCGCCCACTCTCCCCTGGAACTGTTTATGCTTTTTGTTAATCTAATGCCGCTGGTAAAATTAAGCAATGTGACTCTTAGAATTAACTATTGAATCTTAGTTCAAAACTGCAACACTTGTTAGGGATTGGCGGGATTACCATTTTTGTGGCCGCATGTTTCATCCTCCTTTATTGGCCAGCAATTGATTCCTTTTTTGCCTCTGTTAAAACAGGGATATCTATTCAACTTGTTGCTATTGCGACATTTTGCTTCGCTACACGAAACACTTATGTTTTAAGAGTGTTTTGTGCAGTTGATCTTGAATGTCACACCGGCGACTTTGCTTAATTTTGGTGGAACTGCACAAAAGGAGACCGGATTTTCATATATGTGTTGGGATATGTTTCCAGTCCTCCTCGTGAGTTGTTTCAAATCTTGGTCAAGAAAGGTCAGCACAGACTTTCATCCACATGATGCTGCAGTGTGCTCTGAGATGTTGTGCTACTTGTATTGGTACTATTTTGGATAAATGTTGAATGGAAGCTATTGAACTGCTGTCTTTTACCATTAAGTGAGCAAAAAATGTTCCAACCCAGACATGATGCTTGTTTCATTGTTACAACAAAACTCTGCATCACCCCATTTATAAGTAGATGGAAGGACATGTTGTTGTCGCGTCCACTCTCCCCTGGAACTGTCTATGCTTTTTGTTAATCTAATGCCGCTGGTAAAATTAAGCAATTCCGCTCTCACAATTAACTACCGAATCTTAGTTCAAAACTGCAACACGTGTTAGGGATTTGCGGGATTACCATTTCTGTGGCCGCATGTTTGATCCTCCTTTATAGGCTAGTAATTGATTCTTTTTTGCCTCTGTTAAAAACTGGGATATCTATTCAACTTGTTGCTATTGCAACATTTTGCTTCGCTTAATTTTGGTGGAACTGCACAAAAGTAGACCAGATTTCCATATATGTGTTGAGATCTCTTTAAGGTCTTCCTCACGATTGTTTCAAATTTTGGTCTTGAAAGGTCAGTACCGACTTTCAATACCGACTTTCCTCAGAATTAACTACTGAATCTTAGTTCAAAACTGCAACGCTTGTTAGGGATCGGCGGAAGTACCATTTCTTTTAGGGATCGGCCGGAGTACATGTTTAAGAAATGTATTGTTCAGATAATGTCTCTGTTATTATATATTAGTTACCGTGTTTTACAAATGGTACTATCCAGCTTTATAGTTTTTTCTACATGTTTAACCAAGGTATTGTTAACATAATATCTCTGTTAAAATGAATCAGTCGCATTGGTTTAGGAATGATACTTTTCTGCTTTGCCATTCTTTATACATGTTGAAACAAGGCATTGTTAAGATAATGTCTCAGTTAATATGAATGAATCACACTGGTGGAGAATTGCTACTCTCCTGCTTTATTTCCCATTAAGATAAGGTAGATCAGTAGATGTTTTTCTTCTGGGAGTACAAGTCACCAACCGTTATTTCTTAGTGATTGTTTCCCTTATACCTATTGTTGCTTACAGGGATATCAAAATTAAAGCTCGGTCTTATTCCAACTTTGATTTTAGTTGAACTGCACAAAAGGAGCCAATGTGTCTAAGGAAAACTGCTGCATTAGTGGGTCCAGTTGGTCTTACCACTTTGCAGAAAGAAGCAGACACTGTTTGCGCTACATTACAGCAGGAATGATCGAGAAGTTTTACAGAGTATTAGTAGACGTTGGTGACATGACTAGTCTGCAGAGAGCATAGGCAACTCTACAACACGTGTAGTGCACTGGGCAAAAAGTGCCCAAACAAGTACAAGAAGCCAGGACAGGACTCCACGTTTGTCAATGTCATTCTAAGCAACAATGATGGGGCATCTGGGGATGGTAATCTGTTTACTATACTTTCAGTTTGTTAGTCTATCGATTGGTGGGTTGACACTGGGGCCAATATTCATGTGTGTGCTGATGTGTCTTTGTTTTCTTGCAGCATATAAATATAAATTCCACAGGGATGCTCAGCTTGATTTTAGTGGAAATGCACAAAATGTTCAGATGGTTCGTGTCCTCCATAATACTTCATCATGCACAATACATCGAATGGTTCTCTAATCATTCATCGTTGCCTTGAGCCACCGGACTATCAGATGACAAAGTGATGACAAACCCTGCCCGTTCCATAATCATAGGCATTACATATTTTGAATGGGAAAAGCTTGTCAAAGTTTAATCATTGATGTTAGCAAGAAGACATTAGTTTAATATATTGGAATTGGAAAACCTTGTCAATTTTTGCTCATTGATGTTAGCCAGAAGAGATGCATTTGATATTTTCGAGTGGGACGCCCTTTGCTGTGAGCAACGTCGATCGTTTTTTTCCTATTCCTGTCTTCAGTTTAGAAGTAAATATTTAATCTGCTGAGATGCATAGTCACATGAATGTTGACTTATGTAAGGTATTTTAAGAGTTTATTCTTAATGTTGTCTATGTAATGTCGGGCCTTGTGAGTTTGATTGCAAAGTTGAGCCTGGAATGCTGTGGCATGCGGCATCACGAGCTGTTCACCATGCCTCCTGAGAATAATGTTTCATATTGTTTTGCATGTTGAGCTAATGCATGTGATTTGCATGTTATGAAGATCATCCTCTTCTGTTGTTTCTGTGCTTAAGAAGTTCATTGTCTTATGTTCCATTCATAGCCTATACGACAACTCGGGTAGGTTAGAGGTGAAACCATAAGATCTTCCGACCAACTCATCATCTTAGGCCGTGAGTGGATCGTCGTTTTCCAACCAAAACCGCTTGTAAATAAAAGCAGATGGTCTGAGGCGAAGTGCTTGGTCGGTCGATTTCGACTAGTAAAATATACACGGGTCTCTCAAATTACACGCGTAACCCACCGGTTTTACCTACATACCTCGGGCCCTCGGTTTCATTACGCCTGTATTTTACGTGTTGTTTCCCATGACGAGTAAATTACACTTGTATCTTAATACAGGTGTGAAATAAACCAGAGCTCCCAAGCGCGGCCTTACCATTTCATCCCGTCTCAGTCTCTCGAAGGTGCTCATAGGTGTCTGATGATCCTGGCTTCCTGAATGAGCAGCGGGCTCTATATCAGACCATCCGTAGGGCACGCGAGGCACTCTCCGTCGTCCTTCGAGTTGTTGCGCTCGTCGTGGCGCCGAGCATTGTCAACATGGTCAACGAACATGAGGATTCAGGAGATGACTTAATTTTCACTAGATGATAGTAGGGACCCACTAGGGACATAGCCGCACGTACGCAAGTGCCTCCTTATTATGTACAACTATAATTTTTTTTGGTTCCTCCTGGTTTCCTGACATCACGGTTCCATACCATTGTCAACCTATGTAGTCAATAAACGAGAGAATTGCACAAGGAGCGGCCGACAGCGGGGACCAAGCAGCTCGAGCAATATTTGTGTTTTTGAGGTGTGAGCGCTGCAGAGTTTTTCTTGAGCGATGTTTTCATTGTTGTTCAGAGGAGAACAGGGTATTAACTGGGCGGGCTGTGGCCCGTCTAGCCCAGGCCAGATATCCAGCCCAGATATTAACTTTTTTCAAGCTAAAAATGGCTAGCCCGGCTATATTTTTTTTGAGGAATACCCAGGCAAGGTCAACTTGTTATTCCAAGAAAAATGGGCTTTAAGAAATAATAAATGGGATGTAATTATAAAAAATGGGCAGTAACTATAATAAATGCACCAAACACGTAATTACTTTATAAAATATTAATTTTGGATTTTGAAAATTTTAATTTCATTAATTGTTGCCCGCACAATATTTCGTTGGATTTTTACGTAATACAAATTTATATTGAAATTGTATTTAATCTGACTAGAAATTTCGGGATAAAAATATGTCGGATCCCATCAAAATGTGGAAAATTTTATTGAATTTTGTTTTCAACGGTTGGTTGAAATTATTAATCGTCGTCCTAGCTATAAAATGGGTTGTACTTTTAACAAACTGTAATTGGGCTGTAGTAAATTCCATTAGAATTCAAAAATGGGTTGTACATTCTTACAAATCGCAAATGGGCTATAAGTTCTCTGCCACACACTTGTGGGCCTACTAAGTTGATGTGTCCCCTAAAAAAATAAGTAGGTTGACGCGTATGCAAGGCTTTGTCAACTTATAGTCAACACACAGTTCTAGCAGCAGTGGCCGTTGGATGTCCATCCAACGAATGTTGTGCTTCTTCTTCAATCTCGGATATTCTAGCTTCAGCGGCCCAAAAAGTGATTACCGGGCCGCACCGTTTCGAAGGCTGACCTGTGGGCCTACTAAGTTGACGCGTACCAAAGGCTTTGTCAACTTAGTCAATATAAACGATTCTAGCTGCACTGACTGTACGATGTCCATCCAACGGCCATCATGCTTCTTCAACCTCTGGTCTTCTTGCTCCAGCCACCCAAAGCAGCGCCGGTTGTGCCGCCTGCTCCTGCCTCTCGTGGCCGGCTGTGCTACCGCGGAGGCCTCACCACCCCCTACTACTCCCACCGCTGGTTAGGCCATCCCTCTGCTCTTCCTACTCTAGCCGCTCAAACGAGTGTCGGCGGGAGTGCCTTCTCCCTCCTCCCGCGGCTGGCTGTGCTGCTGCGCAGGCCTCACCGCCCCACCGTACTCCCATCACTGGCCTAGCCATCCCTCTACTCACCCACACCTGCTGTTATTCTCCGGCGACGGCAGACGAACCAGTAAACCCTCGTACTCCCCTCCGCATGGGAAACAACTACCGAGTCTTCCCTGGCTCTGTGTCGTTCCCTTCGTAGGCCTCGCCGTCTTCCACCACCCTAGTGCTCTCGGCGCGGTGTGGTCAACGTGGTCAATGAACGACATCCATCAGAAGTGGACTGTACGTGGAGAAGTTGACACCAGGGTCCACGACCGCACGCAAGGAAATGCCTCCTTATTACGCGCAAAATAATGATTCCTCGACCTGACAGCTTGGACCCACCAGAAGGGCCTTTGTATTTCGAGAAAAAATGTCCCCCTGCTGACAGGTCGGACCCACCAGCTATATCTTCACACGCAAGGACGTGCCTCCTTATTATGCACAAAAAAATGAATACTCCCCCTGGTAGCTGGGACCCACCATAGTGGGAGGCTGACTTGTGGGCCTACTAAGTTGATGGGGATGGAGGGCTTTTTCAACTTAGTCAATATGAACGATTCTAGCTCAAGTGACTGTACGAAGTCCATCCAATGGCCGTAGTGCTGCTTCAACCTCTGGTCTTCTTGCTGTAGCCGCCCAAAGCAGCGCCGGTCATGCCGCATGCTCCTGCCCACGGGGGCCAGATGTGCTGCCGCGAAGGCCTCACCGCCCCTACTGTTCCCACCGCTAGCCAGGCCCTGCGGCGACGGCAGCCTCACACCACAGCCGAACCAGTGAGCCCTCGTACTCCTCTCCGCGTGGACATCCACTGCCGCGTCTTCCCCGGCTCCGCGTCATCCCCTTCCTAGGCCTCGCCGTCATCCACCTCCCTGGCGCTCTCGGCGCGGCGTGGTCAACAAACGACTTCCATCGGAAGAGTACTGTACATGGAGAGGCTGACAGTTGGGTCCACGGCCGCAGTAAGGAAGTGCCTCCTTATTACGCGAAAAATAATGATTCCTCCACCTGACAGCAGGGACCCACCGGACGGGTCACCGTATTTTGCAAAAAATGTTTCCCCCTGACTACTGGGACCCACCAGCTACATGTTCGCACACAAGGAAGTGCGTCCATATTACGGCCAAAAAAATGATTTGCCCCTGACTGCTGGGACCCACCAGCTACATCTTCACACGCAAGGAAGTGCCTGACAGTGAGGACCCACCTAGTCGAAGCGTATGTAGCATTGTCATTGTGGTCGCGAATGTGTACGTACATACGATCGGTCTGTCTGCAGGCCGCACCGATGAACCATGGCCGTCTAAGGAAGGGCACGTGTCGTAGTAGAGGCGCGCACGTAGCATGTACATGTATGTAGAGCGGCCAGGGTGCAAGAAAGTAAATACGGCCATGTACGTACATATGGGTGGGGTCTCGAACGCCTACTCGCGCATACGTACAACCAGGGCTCGTGTACATGGCTGTGGCTGGGTCAGAACGGAGAAACTACATCGTCGTCGTGTTCATGGGGAGGCAACAGAATGCGTCATGTTCATCGGGAGGCAAGGGAATGCGTGCTATTCATCAGGAGCCAACCGGCTTGGACGGAACAACTGATGGAAATGAGGCCAGGCGTACCACAGAACAGAGGAAACGACCTTGTGTTCGACTGACCATGGTGGAAACGGGATCCTGTTCATCGGGAGGGGTCTGGCATACTGCAAAATAGAGGAAACAAACCTCCTACGGTCGAAAAAGGGGTCTTGTTGATCGGGAGGGGTGTGGGGTACCGCAAAACGGAGGAAACGGACTTGTGTTAGAGCGCTACGGTCAAAACAGGGGTCCTGTTCATCGGGAGGGGTGTGGAGTACCGCAAAACGGGACTCCACGGTATACTGTTCACCTCCACCGTCGACCTCCTCCAGCCTCCACGGGCTCCTGTTCATCCACTGTCGACCTCCTCCAGCCTCCACCTGCGACTACTCATCCATGGGCTCATGTTCATCCAGCCTCCACCGCGCGCTCCTCCAGCGGCTACTATTCAACCAACCCTCTCCACGGTATCCTGTTCAACCACCCCTCCATGGGCTACTATTCATCCAGCCCTCCATCGGCTACTGTTCAACCAGCCCTCCACCAGCTACTATTCAACCAGCCCTCCATGGGGTCCTGTTCATCCAGCGGCAACGGCCTCTACTACCACGAGGTCCTGTTCATCCAACCCCCACCGGGAACTGTTCATCCAAACCCCCATCAACGCTAACTGATCATCAAGGGAAGGATGCAGCAGTGTTCGATCGGCTTTAGTTAGTAGCAGTAGCGAAGGAATCACTCGGGTTCAGTTAACAACAAGGGATCGATCGGGGTTCAGTAACGTAGCTTGTGAAATCACTCAGGTTTAGTTAGAGCCCAACACCTAGCTCGAGTTCAGTTAGAGCGCAACACCTCACACACACGCGCGCGTACATGTATGAGAGAAACACGCATTGCCCGGCCCCCGACCACCCACCGTAACCGGGAACTCCCTGATATTTTCCCCGCCCTCGCTTCTACCATGGTTTTTTCCGTCATGCACGGCCCAAAGAATGTCATGCAGTTGCGTCTCCGACCCACCCAGGACGAAAAGCCCATTTTCTGTCATGATTTATTGTCATAGAAGTAGGAGCCCACCACATCTATGATGATACCGGGTTTTGTCACAATTATCATCATAGAAGTGTCATAAGCATGACCGAATTTTTTTCCGTTCGGCCCAAAATGTCACGGATGTGTCTTTTTTTGTAGTGTCAATCGCGAGCACGGCTACTCCCTTGCACTTCGAGTCCTTGGCTTTGGCTTTCTTTTCTTCTGGGTCAGTCGCTGGGAGCTCGAGTAGGGAGAGGCGCCCCTCCTCAGCTCTAGCGCACTTGGTTGCCAGGTTGAACATCTCCCCGTGCACAAGTCTTCATAGATGGCAAGCTCCTCCTTCATCTTTTCGTCGTGAATACCATCAGAAAACACCGAGATGATGGCCTCGTCAGTCACCTTGGGGATCTTGAGGCGAACATTGTTGAAGCGCTGGATGTACTTCTGCAAGGTCTCCCCTGGCTGCTGCTTGATGCGCTAGAGGTCGCCAGTGGCTGGCGAGCGGTCGCGAGTGCCCTGGAAGTTGGCGATGAAGTGGTCGCGCATCTCGCCCCAGGAGGAGATTAACCCCACGGGCAGGTTCAGGAGCCACGAGCGAGCTCCATCCTTGAGGGCCATGGAGAACCAATTTGCCATGACCTTCTCGTCGCCGCTGACCGCCTTGATGCTCAGCTCGTAGAGCTGCAAGAACTGTGCGCGGTCGGAGGTGCCGTCATACCGTGGAGGCAGGTCTGGCTTGAACTTGCCGGGCCATACTACGCTACGCAGCTCAGGGGTGAAGGCACGACATCCTGCTATGGCAACCAGAGCCCGTCGTGGGGGTGGAGCTTGGTCTTGGTGTCCTTGTGCCGCCACCGCAAGTGGTGCGCGGTCTTGACGTGGCGAAGCTGGGAGTGGAGGAGCGTTTTCTTGCGGTCGGGGAACTTCTTGGCAGCTTCCTTCTTCGCGCGCAGGCACCCGGTGTGGAGGGTCACGTCGCGGGGCCGCGTGCCTTGGTGCTAGGGTGTCGTCTTGGTGTGGAGGTGGTGGAGGCGCTCCGTGAGCCACGTCGCCCGCGGCAGGAGGTGGAAGAGGCAGCAAGAGAGACAGTGCGAGGGAGCCCCAACGGTGCTGACAAGCTCGGCGATGTGGTCGAGCCAGTCCTCGTAGAGGTCGTCGACCGGGCGGTAGCACAGGAGCTCGCGCACCATGAGCAGCATGGCCTCCACGTCCATGGGTGCACGACGGACGTGGGATGACGAGCCAGCCAGAGTGAGCGACGGTGTGGCAGTGCGGCCGTCCCACCACATAGATGGGTGCAGCAACGAAGCCTGCTGCTTGTTTCCCTCCGGGCCTAACTCGACGAACCCAAGGAACAAGAGACACAAGCGTTGATACTGGTTCGGTCCACCGCTGCAGTGTAATACCCTACTCCAGTGTGGTGTGGTGGATTGCCTTGTAGGCCGAGGATGAACATGTACAAGTTAAGAACAACCTCCTGAGGAGAGGTGTTCTTGAGCTCGGGGAGCTGGTGAGGGTGGTTCTCTACTTGATCCGTCTAGATGAGATGCCTCTGGATCTGTTTTCTCTCTATGGTGGTGGGTAGTCCTATTTATAGAGGCCCTGGTCCTCTTCCCAAATGTAGGCGGGAAGGGATCCCACAACGGCCAATTTTGAAGGGGGACAACGAGTACATGTTATCCTGACTAAAAGTGGTCTTCGCCTGCCAAAGGTTCTGGCGGTGACGTCGTCGTGGGCTCCGCGATGACCTCCGTCCTACCGTCCTACTAGTCTTGGTCTTGTTGCACCAATATGGAAACCCTTGCCTGATGCCTCGGGACTCCTCGCCTGCACTTGCCTCTAGAGCAACAAAGAGGAAACCAGTACACTGTGCCCGCTGGCGCCCGCCTGGCCTTGGTTGTCATGGCATGCATCATGGGGACCTCGTGAGGTGCACCCTGCCTTGATATCTCTGCTCCTCACGAGCCAGCCTAGCGAGGCCGCCCCTGAGGAGGTCTTGCATCATTCGCCTCGCGAGGCTTGGCCCCTCACAAGGGTCTTGAGTGTTTGCTAATGAAGAATGGCCACACCAGGCCACTGGCAAAGCCACACCTTGGGCCGCAGGCAGGCAAGTCTTGGGACCCCTGTTCCGAGGACGCTGAGAGGCTCTGCCCTGAAAAACCAAGGACTGACCATCTACTATGGGGCCTGGGCAGATTTGCACTCTTCCATCATAGCGGTGAAGGTGAGGGACGGGTGCCGATTGGAACACCAGGTAATCGGGGCTAGCATTACAGCCAAAGGCTTTGGTGAGCATCTCAGTAAGAAGAGGCGGAAATCCAGCATGGTTGACAGCAAAGGTGCGGGTGTAAAACCTGGGAGCTTTGAGAGCGCGAGTAATGGCCAGGGTGTAACTAGCTAGGCTTCTTTGCAGGGACATGGCTGACTGAGGAGTGAGCGATATGGCTAGCGGAAAGAGGATTTTATAGGCAGCTATGCGGGACATGCCCGCATGGTGTGGACCCTTTCCCTTAATGGCGAAGGAAAAGCGGTGCGGCCGACTGCCGACCAGAAAGGATAGGGTTGCTACTCGATCCATGGCTAACTAGGTGGGGACAGCAGGGTGAGGACGTATCGGTCCTAACTGTACGACCTGTTGATTAACAGTGGCCATGCCGGATGCCAGGGATGGGTCAAATCCCTTAGGGTCATTACGGGTTAATGGTAGCGGTGATCTAATGCTAGGATAACCTATGCCAGCCTGGCTGCTCTGATACCATCTCTTGTGGCACCCCGATCCGCATGGAGCAGGGGGCCTTCGCACGTCAGCCCAGGATAACACCTGACGCACGACAAGTCCATGATACAACATTCCAGGTACAAGAATATTCATCAAACACATGTGTATATGATTACATCATTGATGAATACAATTATATGGCATAGCCCTAAGGCTATTGAAATGGCAGCGGAAGTCTATTTAAATGGCGGCGCAAGTCTTGGTTTGGGAGCATAACAACTCTGGTTGGGCTCCACAACTCAAAGGACTGGCAAGATTACGGCCTAGCACGACGGAACAAGCGAACAATTTGGGCACGACCTACAAAACTGGCTTGACATGCCATGTCAGTACATTGAATGTACTTGCAAGACAACCAAATACATAGCGTCCAAACAAACATATGACAAAGCAAGGACCAAGTGTCTGCAATAACCTATCTCATAGCAGAAACTAAACATGGCATGATATTAACTGTAGACATGGATCAAAATAAGCATGAACAACAACATGACATCTACTAGCATGGCAATAGCGTGGTATATCAAACTTACTTCTAACATGGCAACGGCAAAACATGGCATAGCATAGCATTTAAATATTATCATGACGTAATCTAAACATGGCATAAGTTCAGTCAGAACATGACATGGCATCATGAAATTATGCTAAAAATAAACTACCAGTCATTTCCGATGCAAACATAACATGTTACCTTTATGTAACCATCTCCTGTTCTACCATGGTTATGTAAATGTAAATAACAACGTATTACTCATGCAATGCAACCAAACTTGTGCACCGAGTCCCTAGGACTCTCTTCCCAACGGGTTGCCTCGCAACCGAACGGTGATCATGACGGATCACAAATAGAACCACACTTGGTTCAACGGGTTACCTTGTAACCAAACGGTGATCATTCACAGAGCACAAACGGAACCACACTTGGTTCAACACCCAACGAGACCTTGTCTCTGATCATATCAAAACATCACCGTGACTTCTCATGGCTATCTCATAGTCCAAGTCACCACATTAAATATAACACATTATTCATCAACTTTAGTTATTTTAGGTTTATCCTCAATTTCGACCAAGACTTGATAGTGTGACCTACTATGAACTTTTCCCATGACCGAGGACGTGGCTATCAATAGTTTAAATACACTTTGCAGAGGTAGCACACTGTACCCACACCACAGAATCCATGGCCTCGCACTCCCATTCGGGTGGACCAAAGGCATTTTGACAAAACCGTCCTACTGCCATGACACTCTCCCGGCCACTCTGACCAACACCCCCTTGGGGTTCAGTCCTGGGTGGCCACGTGCCTACCAAAGGCACCAACGGCCACCGTCGTGGCAAAACAAAAACGGTCCAAAACGGGGACAAAAGCGCTTATCATCCAACTAGGGGCACACAAGGCTTATGTCTGCCTACCTGATCAGGGTAGCGTGTGCCCATAACCTTCCTTCATTGGAGGCACCGGCGAGAGGCCTGACAATAGACCCACCTGGGGCCTGCCCATAACAGGCAAATGTGGCTCCACTTGAAAAAGCTCGATTTGGTGGCACTATGACTCGAGGTTTGTTATTAAGTCATATTAAGCCATATTATTAACATCCAGCGACCATGTCATCTTATTTCATGAAAGCACAAACATGAAAGGCAGATAACAAAAACATAAAGCATGACTAAAATAACAACAGACAGAATAGACAAGAAACTACTACAACTAAACACACACACACACACGAAGTCCAAGCAAAGTCAACATGCATGTTCGGGGCTTATGATAAGAGGTTGGCTTGCCTCGGGGTCAAGGAATACTATGGGGAAAAGTGTAGAATGATCGTGGAAAGATTTGCTGGAGAACGGTTCTCTCTCAGAGGGGCTGAATTAGAGCAAGGCCAAAATGGGAATTTTTAGAATGTGCAAACATAAAGAAAATGGTCTCCTCAAAAAGAGCTCGACAAATAGAGAACGTGGGCATTGGAATCACCTCAATCGGAGTTATGGTTGCAAAGTTGTGGCCGTTCAATTTTTCGGCAGAAAAGTGTCTTAAACAGTGAACATTCACAATTTAAGCATTTCGACGTCGGGCTGAAAAGGAGAAAAGGCATTCTAAGGAATACGACTTTGTAATATTGAAAGCGTATTCTTAATAGAAGAAACAGCCAAGTACGCTTACAATAACGGAAGACGTACTCACCGAAAGGGCGCTTCCACTTAATCCAGTCAGCGGTCCCGCCACATCAGCGCTAAGAGGCATACAGGTGGGCCCCACGCCAGCTCTCTCTCTCCTTCGTCCATTCCTTTCTTCCTCCCGACGCGGCACATAGGAGGCGAGGCCAGACGCATCACTGGCGATGGGCCGGCCAGCGCCAGCCACCTCCGACCAGGGCGAAGACGGCGGCGGGCGCAGGAAGGGACGCCGCGTCCATCCTAATGGGAAACGGGCACTGGAGAGATCCACAGCTGCGACGGGCATGGAAGCAGAGAGCTCCACGGCGGCGGCAGTGGCTCTAGGGGCGCGGCCACAGGGCACTCCGGCGGCAAGAGGAGGGTGTGGGGAGGCTATGCGTGCTCCAGGTGATCCTATGGTGGTGGAAAGAGGGAGGGGCGAGCTCGCCATTGCTTGAATTTGAGCAGGACGAGGCGGAGGCCATGGCGATGGGGAGGGGATGGAGAGGCTCTGAGGCGAGGGAGAGAGAGCTGCGGGAGGTGGGGACTGCGAGGTTGCTCTAGGTCACCCTTAAATAGTCGAGGGAAGGCTCGAGAAGGAGAGGGGCGAGGGGGCATGTGGCGCGGCTACATGGGCGACAGGCACGCGCAGCCAAGGGTCATGGAGTGGGGCGGGAAGGCGACGAGGGGGATGCGGACGAGCGCCAGAGAGTCATGGAGACGAGCAACGCTCACGGATGAGAGGAGGAAGCGGATAGGGGAAAGTAAGAAGATGATGGCCATGGGACTCACTGTTCGGTCGTTGGCACGGCTCGTCGGAGAAGCAAACGGAGGGGGAGAGGTGTCCAGGCGAACGGCGACAACGATGCCAAGCCATTTGACACGTAGGGACAAACCAGATCTGGTCGGAGTGGCTCTGCTGTCGCAAACAGTGGCTAGACCACCATTTTGGGCCGGCATTGCCCGTGGTCACCACCGGTAATGCGCTCTCTGGCTTTCTATGCCATGCCAAATGATGTCTACAGCGTAGTCCTACCAAGGCTCATTAAAACCATGGCAAGGATACAAGCAGAGGCACAGAGATCAGAGAGAACCAAGCTTCACAAGTTTGTTGTTGCAAACTTGGCCACACTCTAGAGATTAAACCAAAGAGGTTAAAGGGTAAACTTGATGTCTGGCAGGCTACGATCAAGGACTACAGTCCTGGGAGTTATGAGGTCATTTGGACAAGTATTTAGCATAGTTGAAGTGCAACTGCCAAATCTGGTCCAGAAACTAAATGAGGAAGGAGCTCCCACTAGGAGTGATGGATTGAGCTCAAACTTGGCAGATCTTGATGAGTTGGACATATAATGATGCTGTAAAAATTTCATACCAAATGGACTTGCCAAATTGGTACTTCCTTCACAGCTATTATTTCTGCCCAGAAAGTTGAGAAAAATCCTCAGGGCAAATGGCTAACTAAGATGAGCCAAAATCGTGTGGAGGTGGATCATAAGGATATGGGAAGGCATGGGAATATTTTCAGCCATAATGGAGCAAGATAAAATATACTTGCTGCACAAACTGAAAATTTCGACAAAAACCAAGAATTGCTCCTATGCTCACATAGTTCAATGAAATGAACTAAATTTAGGTGGAGGCTAATGGTTTGAGATACATGAGAAGATGGAAAAGTTTCATCCCATTTGGAAACTCTATGAAGGTACTTCCTTCACCAAGTTGCAATCTCGTCAGAAACTTTGAAAAATTGCACATGGAGCTAAGATGAAGGGATTGAGCTCATCTTTAGTATCCATGGGTTATTTATCCATGTTCATCACCCTGCCAAATTGCAGCTCAATTGCAATTAGGAATAAAGCACTTTCTTTGCAAAATTTCAGAGAAGGCAGAAACTTGCATTAGATCATGTGCCCAATTTTTGAACTGAGGAACATGAGATAAGGATGGAAGTAGTGATTATATAGCAAGCACAGGCTCCACAATTTCTGTGGGAATTTTCTCTGCTATAAAAATAGTAGTTCCTTTAGGAAGTGGCAGAAATGAAATATTGGCATTAAATAAGAAAAGGCAATTTTCCTTATTTAATTATGGCCAATATATTTTCCAGAGCTTGGATTAGGCATAAATATCAACTCCGCCAATTCTCATGAATTTAGGAGATGGGTAACTATGCCTTTGGATTTTATTCCTCGGAAAGGCAAGAAAAGGAATAAATCATAATTCAAAAACATTGCATGGGACTTGGCAATATTTTTGCATATCGAGGGTTCAGAAAGGTAGAAGGGTCTCTAGGATGATTTGGAAGATCAACAGACCAAGAGAAATGATGGCTCCTTTGTAAGCATAAAGGACATATCCAAATTCCAAAACTTTGGAATTAGGGTTTGATCTTGCCCACTGACAAAGACATGAGAAAGATTTTGAAAGGTTGAAAATGACAAGAATTCTCAGAGTCATCCAGCAAACTCAGGAGAAAATTTTGAAGAATGATTGTTAGGAAGAAATAACAACACAAAAATTGATAACCCAATTTTGGGGCTGTTACAACTCTTCCCCCCTTAAAAAGAATCTCGTCCTCGAGATTCCTAGAGTTACAGCACAATGAAACGATAACCACTCCGGTGAAAAATCTCGGGGTTAATTTTTAACCCTTCGGTCAGATTTCAACGAGTTGGGGGCACCGATAATTGGTACACCCAGAGAGGGATAAGGGCAAACATGGTTATATGCTCGGCTAGGGGTATCCGAGATCAAACTCTCGAAAAAAGTTTTTGCTACATGCACCCCAATGAATAGTGGTTTCACCTACTGACACATGGGTCCAGGGCCCACTGGCAGCATCTCTCCGGAAACGAAAATGGAGCTAACGAAAAAGAATTAGGAATGAGAAATGGTCAGATGAAAATGCCTCTTCGAGGCTTTGGGTTTAGAAATCTGGCACACGGGGTATGCACAGATAGAGAGGGATATGTGACTTTGCACTCCCCCGAGTACTGCCCTAAATGTACTCGTGGGTGAACCGGGTAGGTGTGTAGTATGCAGTATAATCTAAACTAGCAAACAGACAGATGCAACAAACATGCAACAAAAAACACATCAGACAAATCATTCTAAGGTGTTTTAATGCTAGTGGGTATATGTAATCCTGGCATACATATACCTACACCAGTGCGCACTTTATTATAGACTCGAGACAAGTCAATGTTGTTTTTAGTGTATGTTCCGTATTGATTAAATTCTTGTTAGCAACACATTGCCAACCTTGTCAAACATTTCTCCTTAACAAAGAGACGATCAAAAACAAAAACAAAAACCAAAAGCAAGAAAGCATACATAAACACATCTTACGGTTTAGAAACAGTGCAAGCATACAACAAAGCACGAACGCGCTACACGCTAAAAGAAACAACTCATTTCGGGATACATAGTTCTATCCTCATATCGAGGATGAACAGACTGACTGACCTACTCGCAGAATCATCTCACTGCGTGACTGAGGTCATGAAGAGGACTGACCTTGCTGGGGCTCTCCGGGAGGATGAAGACTGAGCCAATCTCCATCTTCATCGTCCGACACTACTATGGGTTGGGGTTCGAGTGCTGGGGTTGTGACTGAAATTGATCCAAGAAAGTGCTGCTGGTGGATTCGGTAAAGAGCCTTGTCAAGGGTGACGATGTTTGGCCGAGGCCATAACACCAGCTGAGAGGGTAGCACTGGTTCAGACGGTGTTGGGTGAACGGCTTGGGATGCAAATTTACGAGCCTCAAGATATGCTTCCGTGACAACTCGTACCGCATCGTTGTCCATAGTTCTAAACTTGGCAAGCATCTTGGCAATCATCATCCCCTGGGTAGTGATATATTGCACCAGGCGAGCGATTGCTGGTTCTTTTTCCGGAACAATGGTAGGAGGCTGAATTCCTGCTTCTGTCACAACGGGGAACAAGCAGAACTCCCGCCTCTCTGCCACTTGCGGAACTTGGTTCGGAGGTATAGGATAGCCTCCGCAGCAGCGGCCTGAATAGCCAAATCAGTAATTGGCATGGCTCTGCCCTGAAAAACCAAGGGCTGACCATCTACTACGTGGCCTGGGCAGATTTGCACTCTTGCTTCATAGCGGTGAAGGTGAGGGACGGGTGCCGATTGGAACACCAGGTAATCGGGGCTAGCATTACAGCGAAAGGCTTTGGTGAGCATCTCAGTAAGAAGAGGTGGAAAGCCTGCATGGTTGACGGCAAAGGTGCGGGTGTAAAACTTGGGAGCTTTGAGAGCGCGAGTCATGGCCGGGGTGTTACTAGCTAGGCTTCTTTGGAGGGACATGGCTGACTAAGGAGTGAGCGATACGGCTAGCGGAAAGGGGATTTTATAGGAAGCTACACGGGACATGCTGGCATGGTGTGGACCCTTTCCCTTAATGCCAAAGGGCAAGCGGTGCGTCCGACAAGAAAGGATAGTGTTGCTATTCGATCCACGGCTAACTAGACAGGGATAGCAGGGTGAGGACGAGTCGGTCCCGACTGCGTCACCTATTGATTAATGGTGGACATGCCGGATGCCAGGGATGGGTCAAATCCCCTAGGGTCATTACGGGTTAATGGTAGCAGTGATCTAATGCTAGGATAACCTATGCCAGCCTAGCTGCTCTAATACCATCTCCTGTGGCACCCCGATCCGCATGGAGTAGGGTGCCTTCGTACGTCAGCCAAGGATAACACCGGACGCATGACAGGTCCATGATACAGCATTCCAGGTACAAGAATATTCATCAAACACATGTGTATATGATTACATCATTGATGAATACAATTATCTGGCATAGCCCTAAGGCTATTGAAATGGCAGCGGAAGTCTATTTAAATGGCGGTAGAAGTCTTGGTTTAGCAGCATAACAACTCTGGCTAGGCTCGACAACTCACAGGACTGGCAAGATTGCGGCCTAGCACAATTAAACAAGCGAACAATTTGGGCACAACCTACAAAACTGGCATGAGACGCCATGTCAGTACATTGAATGTACTTGCAAGACAACCAAATACATAGTGTCCAAACAAATAGATAACAAAGCAAGAACCAAGCGTCTGCAATAACCTGTCTCATAGCAGAAACTAAACATGGCATGATATTAATTGTAGACATGGATCAAAATAAGCATGAACAACATCATGGCATCTACTAGCATGGCAATAGCGTGGTATATCAAAATTACTTCTAACATGGCAACGGCAAAACATGGCATAGCATAACATTTCAATCTTATTATGACGTAATCTAAAGATGGCATAAGTTCAGTCAGAACATGGCATGACATCATGAAATTATGCTAAAAATAAACTACCAGTCATTTCCAATGTAAACATAACATGTTACCTTTATGTAGCCATCTCTTGTTCTACCATGGTTATGTAAATGCAAATAACAACGCAATACTCATGCAATGCAACCAAACTTGTGCACCGAGTCCCTCAGACTCTCTTCCCAACGCGTTGCCTCGCAACCGAACGGTGATCATGACAGATCACAAACGGAACCAAACTTGGTTCAATGGGTTACCTTGTAACCAAACCGTGATCCTTCGCAGATCACAAACGCAACCACACTTGGTTCAACACCCATCGACACCTCGTCTCGTGATCATTTCAAAACATCACCGTGACTTCTCATGGCTATCTCATAGTCTAACTCACCACATGAATTGTTATACATTATTCATCAAATTTAGTTACTTTAGGTTTATCCTTCATTTTGACCAAGACCTGATAGTGTGACCTACTACGGACTTGTGCCCATGACCGAGGACGCGGCTAGCGATAGCTTAAATACACTCTGCAGAGGTAGTGCACTATACCCACACCACCGGAATCCATGGCCTCACACTCCCATTCCGGTGGACCAACGGCATTCCGAGAAAACCGTCCTACTACCATGACACTCTCCTGGCCACTCCGACCAACACCCCCTTGGGGTTCAGTCCTGGGTGGCCCCGTGCCTACCAAAGGCACCAACGGCCACCATCGTGGCAAAACAAAAACGGTCCCAAACGGGGACAAAAGTGCTTATCATCCAACTACGGGCACACAAGGCTTATGTCCGCCTACCTGATTAGGTTAGCGCATGCCCATAACCTTCCCCTGTTGGAGGCACCGGCGAGAGGCATGACAATAGACCCAGCTAGGGCCAGCCCATAATAGGCAAATGTGGCTGCACTGGAAAAAGCACGATTTGGTGGCACTATGACTCGATCCCATTAATGAGGAGGAGGTTTGTTATTAATTCATATTATTAACTTCTCCATCATCAATCATCATGCAAGCATTTTTAACATGAATGCAACATACAGATGCTATACAAAACGTCAATCTTTTCAAGTGATCTTTTCAACTGAACGGGGATAGCATGTGAAACATGGAAATACCAAGTGCTAGTAATACCACTAGTGCAACATAATCATCATAACATTGATACTACTATCATTAAACTAGACAGAAGCATGATATTATCAGTAACAACATCCAACTAGCATGTCAACTTATTTCATGAAAGCACAAGCATGAAAGGCAGATAACAAAAACATAAAGCACGACTGAAATAACAGCAGACGGAACACACAAGAAACTACTGCAACTAAACACACACACGAGGTGCAAGCAAAGTCAACATGCAAGTTCAGGGCTCATGATAAGATGTTGGCTTGCTTGGGGGTCGAAGAATACTTTGGGGAAAAGTGTAGAATGATCACGGAAAGATTTGCCGGAGAACGGTTCTCTCTTAGAGGGGCTTAATAAGAGCAAGGGAAAAATGGGCATTTTTAGGATGTGAAAGCATAAAGAAAATGGACCCATGGAAAAGAGCTCGAACCTCCATCGGAGTTACAGTTGCAAAGTGGTGCCCGTTCACTTTTTATGCAGAAAAGTGGCTTAAACAGCAAACGTTCACAATTTAAGCATTTCAGCATCGGGCTAAAAAAGAGAAAACGCATTCTGAGGAATACGTCTTTGTAATATTGAAAGCGTATTCTTAACAGAAGAAACAACCAAGTACGCTTTCAATAACGGAAGACGTACTCACCAGAAGTGCGCTTACACCTAATCCAGTCAGCAGTCCCGCCACGTCAGCGCTGAGAGGCTTACAGGTGGGCCCCACGCTAGCTATCTCTTTCCTTTGTCCGTTCCTTTCTTCCTCCTAACGCGGCATAGAGGAGGCGAGGCTAGACGCGTCGCCGGCGACGGGCCGGCCGGCTCCGACCACCTCTGACTAGGGGGAAGACGGCGGCGGGCTCAGGGAGGGATGCCGCGTCCACCTGATGGGAAACGGGGGCTGGGGAGATCCACAGCCGCGACGGACATGGAATCAGAGAGCTCCACGGCGGCGGCAGTGGCTCTAGGGGCGCGGCCACAGGGCACTCTGGCGGTAAGAGGAGGGTGTGGAGAGGCTATGAGTGCTCCAAGTGATCCTATGGTGGTGGAAAGAGGGAGGGGCGAGCTCGCCATTGCTCGAATTTGAGCAGGCCGAGGCGGCGGCCATGGCGATGGGGAGGGGATGGAGAGGCTCCGAGGCAAGGGAGAGAGAGCTGCGGGAGGTTCGGGACTGTGAGGGAGCTCGAGGTCACCCTTAAATAGCCAAGGGAAGGCTCGAGAAGGAGAGGGGCGAGGTGGCATGTGGCGCGGCTACGTGTCCACGCTCCGGCGACGGGCATGCACGGCCAATGGTCACGGAGAGGGGCGGGAAGGCGACGAGGGGGATGTGGACGAGCGCCAGAGAGTCACGGAGACGAGCAATGCTCGCGGACGAGAGGAGGAAGCGGACAGGGGCGAGGAAGAAGAAGATGGACACGGGACTCACTGTTCGGTCGTTGGCACGGCTCGTTGGAGAAGCAAACGGAGGGGGAGAGGGGTCCAGGCGAACGGCGACGACGATGACGAGCCATTTGACACGCAGGGAAAAACCAGATCCAGCCGGAGCAGCTCTACTGTCGCCAATAGTGGCTAGACCACCGTTTTGGGTCGGCATTGCCCGTGGTCACCACCGACAATGCGCGCTCCGGCTTTCTACGCCATGCCAAATGATGTCTACAACGTAGTCCTTCCAAGGCTCATTAAAACCATGGCAAGGATACAAGCAGAGGAACATGGATCAGAGAGAACCAAGCTTCACAAGTTTTCCGTTGCAAACTTGGCCATACTCTAGAGATTAAACCAGAGAGGTTAAAGCATAAACTTGATGTCTAGCAGGCTTAGACGAGCAAGGACTATAGTCCTAGGAGTTATGAGGTCATTTGGACAGGTATTTAGCATAGTTGCAGTGCAACTACCAAATCTGGTCCAGAAACTAAATGAGGAAGGAGCACTTACTAGGAGTGATGGATTGAGCGAAAACTTGGTAGAGCTTGATGAGTTGGACATATAATGATGCTGTAAAAATTTCATACCAAATGAACTTGCCAAATTTGTACTTCCTTCACATCAATTATTTCTGCCTAGAAACTCGAGAAAAATCCTCAGGGCAAATGGCTAGTTGTAATGAGCCAAAATCTTGTGGAGGTGGATCATAAGGAGACGTGAAGGCTTGGGAATATTTTCAGCCATAATGGAGCAAGATAAAATATACTTGCTGCACAAACTGAAAATTTTGACAGAAACCAAGAATTGCTCCTGTGCTCACATAGTTCAATGAAATGAAATGAATTTATGTGGAGGCTAATGGTTTGAGATACTTGAGAAGTTGGAAAAGTGTCATCCCATTTGGAAACTCTATGAAGTTACTTCCTTCACCAAGTTGCAATATGGTCAGAAACTTTGAAAAATTGAACAGGGAGCTAAGATGAAGGGATTGAGCTCATATTTAGTATCCATGGGTTATTGATCCATGTTAATCACCTTGCCAAATTGCAGATCAATTGGAAGTAGGAATAAATCACTTCCTTTGCAAAATTTTAGAGAAGGCAGAAACTTGCATTGGGTCATGTGCCCAATTTTTGAACTGAGGAACATGAGATAAGGATGGAACTAGTGATTATATAGCAAGGACAAGCTCCACAATTTATGTGTGAATTTTCTCTGCTATAAAAATAGTAGTTCCTTTAGGAAGTGGCAGAAATGAAATATTGGCATTAAATAAGAAAAGGCAATTTTCCTTATTTAATTATGGCCAATATATTTGCCAGAGCTTGGATTAGGCATAAATATTAACTCCACCAATTCTCATGAATTTAGGAGATGGGTAACTATGCCTTTGGATTTTATTCCTCAAAAAGGGAAGAAAAGGAATAAATCATAATTCAAAAACAATGCATGGGACTTGGCAATATTTTTGCATATCCATGGTTCAGAAAGGTAGAAGGGTCTCTGGGATGATTTGGAAGATCAATAGGCCAACTGAAATGATGGCTCCTTTGTAAGCACAAAGGACATATCCAAATTACAAAAAAATTGGAATTAGGGTTTGAGAGGGTTTGAGATGATGCAAATGAGGTCTTGCCCACTGACAAAGAGATGCGCAAGATTTTGAAAGGTTGAAAATGACAAGAATTCTCAGAGTCATCCAACAAACTCAGGAGAAAATTTTGAAGAATGATTGTCAGGAGGAAATAACAGCACAAAAATTGATAACCCAATTTTGGGGCTGTTACAACATGGGCCGTAACTAGCTTTCACGTCTAGCAGTACAGCACATGCCACTCACATGAGTCCCATCTGACACCAATTTTCTTGGAGTACTACAACCATCTCTTCTCCCTCCTGTTTTCTCAGCCATCGCACGGTGGGCGGGGTGGGGGTTTGCTGATAGTCGGTTTGCTCAACTACGGACCGACTTGTAAGTGAAAATGCAACACAACACACATTCCACCTTGAGCGGCGTGCCAGACCAACCGTGTGAGCATGCGACATGAACACGACATGCTTTTCCTTTTGAACTTGTAACTTATAAAATTTGGTTCTGCTCCATGGCGCGGTTCATGCATGGAGTACGTATGAAAATTATGAAGTTGGTGCGAAAGGTAAGATAATTACTAGTAGTATCATATACTACTACATGGATTTGACAGAAAGATAAAGATACATACGGATCCATCAGCGACATCCTCACGCCCTAGTGCATCGTGTCACCAACCGACGTGTGAGGAGCAGCAACGTTGGCGGCGAGCTCAACGTGCTTCTGAACAATGCCGTCCAAGGTTGCCCTGTAGTCCAAGAAGGCCAGCGTCCTATCGTCCTCCTCTTGCATGTAGTAGTCCTTGTGGATGATTTGTGCGTAGACATGGGTGATTATGTTGATGGTGTCTTGCTGCGCCAGGCACTGTGCGGCGAGCGCGACCTCGAGGTGGACAATCTCCGGCGCGACGGAGGGTAGTCGCAGGACCACAAGTGCGTCGAAGAGGTTGTCAACATAGAGGCCGTTGAGGGTGGCGGGCATCGCAGAGCCTAGGTGCGTGGGCTGGAGGCGTACGTCAAGGTTGTCAGTGAGCTTCTTGATGATGGTGAACTCGTCGAGGAAGCCGACGAGGACCTCGTCGAACAAGGAGAAGAAGCATTCGTCCAAGCGGCATCTCGCCCTAGCGGCCTCAAGAACGACCTGGAGACGTTCCTCGGTGCGGGGCCGCAGGCCGGCATCGTGGACCATCTCGCATAGCCGGCTGATACTCGCGCTCATCGCCTCCATGGGTCTAGCTTCTAGTCAACTGATCTTGCTATTGGAGTGATCAATCTTTCCCTTGGTTAGGGTGCGTAGGATTTCGTAGATTGGACTGGCGAGGAGCCTTTATATGAGAAGTGTAGACTGCGTTGCATTCACATGTGTGTTGCCCATCTACTCCTCGACCCTTCCTTCATGGGACTGGGCTCCGGTGCCTTAACTCCACCTGCCTTTGGCTCTATGACAGATGGGCCAGCCACCTGTTGGGCCCACCTATCATACACCCAAAGGCAGGTGTAGTAAGTCAATGAAGCTGCGTCCCCCTCCGTGCCGGTGGAGTATAGTCATCTCACCGTTCCTCTAGTTGGGGCAGAATGAGATAACTTTGATCCTTACTGGTTTATTGGTCCCCTTTGCATTTTGCGCCAAGTTTTGACCTTTGATTTAACTAATAAAATGTTAATGCATGTAACCAAAAATGTTGTGCTAAGTAGTCTCAAGTCATTGAATGCATACGCACCTCATGTCTCCTAGTGGGTGATTTCTTTTTTCGTGGAAAAAAAACAGGGAACGAGGTGGGTAGTTAATGCACTGCGCCTAAAAGTTTTGGGATTATTTGGTTTTCGTAGCGTGACTAATGCACCAGTACGGAGGGAGTACAATAGTAGTCTTTGATTGCAATTTTTTGTTGGTAGCTTACCAACACTACAAAAAAAAATACACATCCGTGACATTTTGGGCCGAAAGAAAAAAAATTATGTCATGCTTATGACACTTCTATGGCGATAATTGTGACAAAACCAGGTATCATCCTAGATGTGGTGGGCTCCTACTTCTATGAAAAAATCATGACAAAAAATGGGATTTTCGTCCTGGGCGGGCCAGAGATGCAGCTGCATGACATTCTTTGGGCCGTCCATGACGGAAAAAACCATGGTAGAAGCGAGGGCGAGGAAAATATCGGGGAGTTCCTGGTTACGGTGGGTTGTTGGGGGCTGAGCGGTGCACGTTTCTCTCGTACACGCACGCGCATGGGTGCGAGGCATTGGGCTCTAACTGAACTCGAGCGAGGCGTTTGACTACTGAACCCGAGCGATTGCACTGTAGGCTACGTGTTACTGAACTCGAGCGATCGATCGATCTGGCTGTTAGTTGAACCCGATCGAGCGAATCCCGCAACTGCTGCTAACTGAAGCCCATCAAACCTGTTGCCTCTTGATGAATAGTGAGCATTGTTGGGGGGTTGGATGAATAGTTCCCGGTGGGGGTTAGATGAACAGGACCCCGTGGTAGTAGAGGTCGTTGCCGCTGGATGAACAGGACCCCGATCGATTGAGCCGGTTGGGGATGGATGAACATGACCCCGTGGAGGGCTGGATGAACATGACCTCGTGGAGGGCTGCTTGAATAGTAGCCGGTGCAGGGCTGGATGAATAGTAGCCTATGGAGGGGTGGTTGAACAGGACCCCGTGGAGAGGGCTGGTTGAACAGCAGCCGGTGGAGGAGCAGTGGAGGCTGGATGAACTGGAGCCCATGGATGAACATTCGCAGGTGGAGGCTGGAGGAGGTCAACGATGGATGAACAGTAGCCCGTGGAAGCTGGAGGAGGTCGACGGTGGAGATGAACAGTAGCCCGCGGAGTCCCGTTTTGCGGTACGCCACACCCCTCGATTAACAGGACCCTCGTTTCGACCGTAACGCTCCAACACAAGTCCGTTTCCTCCGTTTTGCGGTACAGCACACCCCTGCCGATGAACAGGACCTCGTTTCGACCGTAGGAGGTCGAAGTGAAGTCCGTTTCCTCCGTTTTGCGGTATGCCACACCCCTCCCGGTGAAAAGGATCCCATTTCGACCGTAGGCGGTCGAACACAAGCCGTTTCCTTCGTTCTGTGGTACGGCAGGCCTCATTTCGATTGGATGTTCCGTCCAAGACGGTTGGCTCCCGACGAACAGGATGCATTCCATTGCCTCCCAATGAACACGACGACGCAGTTTCTCCGTTCCGACCAGCCATGTACACGATCCCTGGCCGTACGTATGCGGTAGTAGGCGTTCGAGACCCCGCCCATATGTACGCACGTGGCCGTATTTACTTTCTTGCACCCTAGCTGTACGTACGTGTACATGCTACGTCCGCGCCTCTACTACGACACGTGACCTTCCTTACTCGGCCATGCTTCATCGTTGCAGCCTGCAGATAAACCAATCGACCAGTTTGTACGTACACGATCGCGACCAGAATGACAACGCTACATACGATTCGACCAGGTGGGTCCCGATTGTCAGGGAGGATCAGGAGGCACTTCCTTGCGTGCGAAGATGTAGCTGGTGGGTCCCAGCAGTCAGGGGGGAAATGTTTTTTCGTGAAATATGGTGGCCCGTTGATACGTCTCCAACATATCTAAATTTTTTGATTGTTCCATGCTATTATATTATCTGTTATCGATGTTGAATGGGCCTTAATATGCTCTTTTATATTATTTTTGGGACTGACCTATTAACCAGAGGCCCAGTGCCAGTTTGTATTTTTTTTGCCTATTTTAGTGTTTTGTAGATAAGGAAATCAAACGGAGTCCAAATAGAATGAAACTTTCGCGATGATCTTTCTTGGACCAGAGGCAATCCAGAAGACTTGGAGTTGAAGTCTGGAACTCTGTGAGGCGGCACCAAGGCAGGAGGGCGCACCCAGGGGGGTAGGTGCGCCCCCCACCTTCCTGGGCCCCACGGAGCTCCACCGACCTATTTCTTCAGCCTATATATACCCTTATACCCTAAAAACATCAGGGGGAGCCACGAAACCAATTTTCCACCGCCGCAACTCTCTGTACCCGTGAGATCCCATCTTGGGACCTTTTCCGACGAGCCGCCAGAGGGGGAATCGATCACGGAGGGCTTCTACATCAACACCATAGCCTCTCCGATGAAGCGTGAGTAGTTTACCAATAACCTTCGGGTCCATAGTTATTAGCTAGATGGCTTCGTCTCTCTCTTTGATTCTCTATACAAAGTTCTCCTCGATGTTCTTGGAGATCTATTCGATGTAATACTCTTTCCTGATGTGTTTGCTGAGATCCGATGAATTGTGGATTTACGAACAAGTTTATCTATGAATATTATTTGGTTCTTCTCTGAATTCTTGTATGCATGATTTTATATCTTTGCAAGTCTCTTCGAATTATCGGTTTAGTTTGGCCTACTAGATTGATCTTTATTGCAATGGGAGAAGTGCTTAGCTTTGGGTTCAATCTTGCGGTGTCCTTTCCAAGTGACAGCAGGGGCAGCAAGGCATGTATTGTATTGTTGCCATCGAGGATAAAAACATGGGGTTTATATCATATTGCTCGAGTTTATCCCTCTACATCATGTCATCTTGCTTAATGTGTTACTCCGTTCTTATGAACTTAATACTCTAGATGCATGCTGGATAACGGTTGATGTGTGGAGTAATAGTAGTAGATGCAGAATTGTTTCGGTCTACTTGACACATACGTGATGCCTATGTTCATGATCATTGCCTTCGGTAACTTCATAATTATGCGGTTTTCTATCAATTGCTCGACAGTAATTTGTTCACCCACCGTAATATATGTTATCTTGAGAGAATCCACTAGTGAAACCTATGCCCCCCCCCCCCCGGGTCTCTTTCTTATTATACTATATCTCTTTTATTTACATAGCATCTCGTTTACTATTTTGCTATCTTTACTTTTCCATCTATACAACAAAAATAACAAAAATATTTATCTTACTATCTTTATCAGATCTCACTTTTGTGATTGGGCATGAAGGGATTGACAACCCCTTTATCGTGTTTGTTGCAAGGTTCTTGATTGTTTGTGCAGGTACTAGGTGACTTGTGCGTAGTCTCCTACTGGATTGATACATAGGTTCTCAAAAACTGAGGGAAATACTTACGCTACTTTGCTGCATCACCCTTTCCTCTTCAATGGAAAACCAACGCATGCTCAAGAGGTAGCACCCGTCCGGTGGGTCCCTGCAATCAGGTGGAGGAATCATTATTTTGCGTGTAATAAGGAGGCACTTCCTTGCTGTGGCCGTGTGATACATCCATTTTGCATCATGCTTTTATATCAATATTTATTGCATTATGGGCTGTTATTACACATTATATCTCAATACTTATGGCTATTCTCTCTTATTTTACAAGGTTTACCATGAAGACGGGGAATGCCGGCAGCTGGAATTCTGGCTGGAAAAGGAGCAAACGTTGGAAACCTATTCTGCACAGCTTCAAAAGTCCTGAAACTCCACGAAACAACTTTTTGGAATTAATAAGAATTTCTGAGCGAAAGAAATATGCCAGGGGGCCCACACCCTGTCCAGGTGACAGGGGGCGCCCCCCCAATAGGGCGCGCCCCCTATCTCCTGGCCCTCCTGGTGGGCCTCCGGCGTCCATCTTCTGCTATATCAATGATTTTACCCTGGAAAAAATCGTGCGCAAGCTTACGGGACGAAACTCAGCCGCCACGAGGCGGAACCTTGGCGGAATCAATCTAGGGCTGTAGCGGAGCTAATCTGCCGGGGACACTTCCCTCCGGGAGGGGGAAATCATCACCAACATCATCACCAACGATCCTCTCATCGGGAGTGGGTCAATCTCCATCAACATCTTCACCAGCACCATCTCCTCTCAAAACCCTAGTTCATCTCTTGTATCCAATATTGTATCAAAACCACAAATTGGTACATGTGGGTTGCTAGTAGTGTTGATTACTCCTTGTAGTTGATGCTAATTGGTTTACTTGGTGGAAGATCATATGTTCAGATCCTTTATGCATATTATTACTCCTCTGATTATGAACATGAATATGCTTTGTGAGTAGTTACATTTGTTCCTGAGGACATGGGTGAAGTCTTGCTATTAGTAGTCATGTGAATTTGGTATTCGTTCGATATTTTGATGAGATGTATGTTGTCTTTTCCTCTAGTGGTGTTATGTGAACGTCGACTACATGAAACTTCACCATTATTTGGGCCTAGAGGAAGGCATGGGGAAGTAATAAGTAGATGATGGGTTGCTAGAGTGACAGAAGCTTAAACCCTAGTTTATGCGTTGCTTCGTTAGGGGCTGATATGGATCCATATGTTTAATGACGTGGTTAGGTTTACCTTAATACTTCTTTTGTAGTTGCGGACGCTTGCAATAGGGGTTAATCATAAGTGGGATTCTTGTCCAAGTTAGGGCAGTACCCAAGTACCAGTCCACCCACATATAAAATTATGAATGTAGCGAACGCGAATCATATGAACGTGGTGAAAACTAGCTTGACGATAATTCCCAATGTGTCCTCGGGAGCTCCTTTCTCATTATTAGAAATTGTCCAGGCTTATCCTTTGCTACATAAAGGATTGGGCCACCTTGCTGCACTTTATTTACTTTATTTACTTGTTACTTGTTACTATTTATCTTATCACAAAACTATCTATCACCTACAATTTCAGTGCTTGCAGAGAAAACCTTACCAAAAACCGCTTATCATTTCCTTCTGCTCCTCGTTGGGTTCGACACTCTTACTTATCCAAAGGATTGCGATTGATCCCCTACACTTGTGGGTCGTCAAGACTCTTTTCTGGCGCCGTTGCCGGGGAGTGTAGCGCTTTTGGTGAGTGGAACTTGGTAAGGAAACATTTATATAGTGTGCTGAAATTTTCTGTTACTTGTCACTATGGAAACTAATCCTTTGCGGGGCTTCTTTGGGGTATCTTCACCCCAACCAGAAGAGCAAAGAGTTGCTCCTCAACCTACTGAACTTTATGAAAATATTTACTTTGAGATTCCTTCGGGTATGATAGAAAAACTGTTAGCTAATCCATTTGTAGGAGACGGAACATTGCATCCCGATTTACACCTTATCTTTGTGGATGAAGTTTGTGGATTATTTAAGCTTGCAGGTTTTGCTGATGATGTTGTCAAAAGGAAGGTATTCCCTTTGTCTTTGAAGGGAGATGCATTGACATGGTATAGGCTATGTGATGATACGGGATCTTGGAATTATAAGCGATTGAAGTTGGAATTTCACCAGAAGTTCTATCCTATGCATCTTGTTCATCGTGATCGTAATTACATATATAATTTCAGGCCTCGCGAAGGAGAAAGCATCGCTCAAGCTTGGGGGAGGATTAAGTCAATGCTATATTCATGCCCCAATCATGAGCTCTCTCGGGAAATGATTATTCAGAATTTTTATGCTCGGCTTTCTCTTGATAATCGCAACCTGCTCGATACTTCCTGTGCTGGTTCTTATATGGTGAAGACTATTGATTTCAAATGGGACTTATTGGAAAGAATTAAACGCAACTCTGAAGATTGGGGTTCCGATGATGGTAATGAGTCAGGTATGACACCTAAGTTCGATTGTGTTAAATCTTTTATGGATACCGATGCTTTCCGTGGATTTAGCTCTAAGTATGGACTTGACTCTGAGATAGTAGCTACTTTCTGTGAATCTTTTGCTACTCACATTGATCTCCCTAAAGAGCAGTGGTTTAAATATAATCCTCCTGTTGAAGTGAAAGTAGTTGCACCTATTACAGTCGAAGAAAAGACTATTACCTATAGTGATCCTATTGTTCCTACTGCTTATGTTGAAAAACCTCCTTTTCCTGTTAGGATAAAGGATCATGCTAAAGCTTCGACTGTTGTTCGTAAGAGTAATACTAGGATTTATACACCTCCTGAGCAAATTAATGTCGAACCTAGTATTGCTATGGTTAAGGATCTCTTGGATGAGGATTTAGATGGGCATGTTATTTCTTTTTGTGGTGAGACTGCCAATATTGCTAGACCTGATACTAAGACACGTAGACCTATCGTAGGCATGCCTGTTATTTTTGTTAAAATAGGAGATCATTGTTATGATGGCTTATGTGATATGGGTGCTAGTGCTAGTGCGATACCTTATGATCTATATAAAGAAATTATGCACGACATTGCACCGTTGAATTAGAAGACATTGATGTTACTATTAAGCTTGCTAATAGGGATACCATTAAACCTCTTGGGATTGTTAGAGATGTTGAAGTTTTGTCTGGGAAGGTTAAATACCCTGCTGATTTTCTTGTTCTTGGTTCCCCACAAGATGATTTTTGTCCCATTATTTTTGGTAGACCCTTCTTGAATACAGCTAGTGCCAAGATTAATTATGAAAAGAATATTGTCACTGTTGGCATATATGGTATGTCTCATGAGTTTAATTTTGCTAAGTTTAGTAGACAACCTCGTGATAAGGAACCACCTAGCAAGGATGAAATTATTGGTCTTGCTTCCATTCCTGTTCCTCCAACTGATCCGTTGGAACAATATTTGCTAGACCATGAAAACGATATGTTTATGAAGGAAAGGGAGGAAATAGATGAAGTGTTCCTTAAACAGGAACCTATGCTGAAATATAACCTTCCCATTGAAATTCTTGGGGATCCCCCTCCACCCAAGGGTGATCCCGTGTTTGAACTCAAACCATTACCTGATAATCTTAAGTATGCTTATCTTGATGAAAAAGAAATATATCCTGTTATTATTAGTGCTAACCTTTCAGAAAAAGAAGAAGAAAGATTATTGAAAACTCTGAAGAAGCACCGCACTGCTATTGGATATACTCTGGATGATCTTAAGGGCGTCAGTCCCACGTTATGCCAACACAAAATTACATTGGAGGACGATGCCAAACCAGTTAGAGATCCCCAAAGACGATTAAATCCCAAGATGAAGGAAGTGGTAAGAAAGAAGATACTAAAGCTCCTTGAGGCAGGTATTATTTATCCCGTTGCTGATAGCGAATGGGTACGCCCTATCCATTGTGTTCCCAAAAAGGGAGGTATTACCGTTGTTCCTAATGATAAAGATGAATTGATCCCGCAAAGAATTATTACAGGTTATAGGATGGTAATTGATTTCCGTAAGTTAAATAAAGCTACTAAGAAAGATCATTACCCCTTACCTTTTATTGATCAAATGCTAGAAAGACTATCCAAACACACACACATTTTTGCTTTCTAGATGGTTATTCTGGTTTCTCTCATATACCTGTGTCAGCGAAGGATCAATCTAAAACTACTTTTACTTGCCCTTTTGGTACTTTTGATTATAGACGTATGCCTTTTGGTTTACGTAATGCACCTGCTACCTTTCAAAGATGCATGATGGCTATATTCTCTGATTTTTGTGAAAAGATTTGTGAGGTATTCACAGACGACTTCTTCGTCTATGGATCCTCTTTTGATGATTGTTTGAGCAACCTTGATCGAGTTTTGCAGAGATGCGAAGACACTATTCTCGTCCTGAATTGGGAAAAGTGTCACTTTATGGTTAATGAAGGCATTGTCTTGGGGCACAAGATCTCCGAGAGAGGTATTGAAGTTGACAAAGCCAAAGTTGATGCTATTGAAAAGATGCCATGTCCCAAGGACATAAAAGGTATAAGAAGTTTCCTTGGTCATGCCGGTTTTTATAGGAGGTTCATTAAGGACTTTTCTAAAATCTCTAGGCCTCTAACTAATTTATTGCAAAAATATATTCCTTTTGTCTTTGATGATGATTGTGTAGAAGCATTTGAAACACTTAAGAAAGCTTTGATCACTGCACCTATTGTTCAGCCACCTGATTGGAATTTACCTTTTGACATTATGTGCGATGCTAGTGATTATGCTGTAGGTGTTGTTCTAGGGCAAAGAGTCGATAAGAAATTGAATGTTATCCAGTATGCTAGTAAGACTCTTGATACTGCCCAAAGAAATTATGCTACTACTGAAAAAGAGTTCTTAGCAGTTGTGTTTGCATGTGATAAGTTTAGACCTTATATTGTTGATTCCAAAGTTACTATTCACACTAATCATGCTGCTATTAAATATCTTATGGAAAAGAAAGATGCTAAGCCTAGACTCATTAGATGGGTTCTCTTGCTCCAAGAATTTGACTTACATATTATTGATAGAAAGGGAGCTGAGAACCCCGTTGCAGATAACTTGTCTAGGTTAGAGAATGTTCTTGATGACCCAGTGCCTATTAATGATAGCTTTCCTGATGAACAATTAGCGGTCATCAATGCTTCTCGTACTGCTCCTTGGTATGCTGATTATGCTAATTACATTGTTGCTAAATATATACCGCCTAGTTTCACATACCAGCAAAAGAAAAAGTTCTTTTATGATTTAAGACATTACTTCTGGGATTATCCACACCTTTATAAAGGAGTAGATGGTGTTATTAGATGCTGTGTGCCTGAGCATGAACAGGAACAGATTCTACGCAAGTGTCACTCTGAATCTTATGGAGGACACCACGCTGGAGATAGAACTGCACACAAGGTACTACAATCTGGTTTTTATTGGCCCACTCTCTTCAAAGATGCTCGTAAGTTTGTCTTATCTTGTGATGAATGTCAAAGAATAGGTAACATTAGTAGACGTCAAGAAATGCCTATGAATTATTCTCTTGTTATTGAACCGTTTGATGTTTGGGGCTTTGATTATATCGGACCTTTTCCTACCTCTAATGGTTATACACATATTTTAGTTGTTGTTGATTACGTTACTAAGTGGGTAGAAGCTATTCCAACTAGTAGTGCTGATCATAACACTTCTATTAAAATGCTTAAAGAAGTTATTGTTCCAAGGTTTGGAGTCCCTAGATATCTTATGACTGATGGTGGTTAACATTTTATTCATGGTGCTTTCCGTAAGATGCTTGCTAAGTATAATGTCAATCATAGAATCGCATCTCCTTATCATCCGCAGTCTAGTGGTCAAGTAGAGTTGAGCAATAGAAAGCTCAAATTAATTTTGCAAAAGACTGTGAATAGATCTAGAAAGAATTGGTCCAAAAAACTTGATGATGCATTATGGGCCTATAGAACTGCATACAAAAATCCTATGGGTATGTCTCCTTATAAGATGGTTTATGGAAAAGCGTGTCATTTACCTCTTGAACTTGAACATATGGCATATTGGGCTATTAAAGAGCTCAACTATGACTTCAAACTTGCCGGTGAGAAGAGGTTATTTGATATTAGCTCACTTGATGAATGGAGAACCCAAGCATATGAGAATGCCAAGCTTTTCAAAGAAAAAGTCAAACGCTAGCATGATAAGAGGATACAAAAGCGTGAGTTTAACGTAGGAGATTATGTGTTATTATTCAACTCTCGTTTAAGATTTTTTGCAGGAAAACTTCTCTCAAAATGGGAAGTTCCCTACGTTATCGAGGAGGTCTATCATTCTGGTGCTATAAAAATCAACAACTTCGAAGGCACAAATCCGAGGGTGGTAAACGGTCAAAGAATTAAACATTATATTTCAGGTAATCCTATCAATGTTGAAACTAATATTATTGAAACCGTAACTCCTGAGGAATACATAAGGGACACTTTCCAGAACGTTCCAGACTCCAAAAAGGTATAGGTATGTGGTACGGTAAGTAAACCGACTCCAAAACAACTCCAATGGCAATTTTTAACAGTTTTGGAATATTTAAGAATTTTAGAAAGAAAGAAGTAGTCCGAAAGGGACACGAGGCTCCCACGAGAGAGGAGGGCGCCCCCCCCCCCCCCATAGGGCACGCTGAAGGAAATATGCCCTAGAGGCAATAATAAAGTTATTATTTATTTCCTCATATCATGATGAATGTTTATTATTCATGCTAGAATTGTATTAACCGGTAACATGATACATGTGTGAATACATAGACAAACACATAGTCACTAATATGCCTCTACTTGACTAGCTCATTAATCAAAGATGGTTATGTTTCCTGACCATAGACATGTGTTGTCATTTGATTAATGGGATCACATCATTAGGAGAATGATGTGATTGACATGACCCATTCTGTTAGCCTAGCACTTGATCGTTTAGTATACTGCTATTGCTTTCTTCATGACTTATACAAAGTTCCTACGACTATGAGATTGTGCAACTCCCGTTTACCGGAAGAACACTTTGTGTGCTACCAAACGTCACAACATAACTGGGTGATTATAAAGGTGCTCTACAGGTGTTTCCGAAGGTACATGTTGGGTTGGCATAATTCGAGATTAGGATTTGTCACTCCGATTGTCGGAGAGGTATCTCTGGGCCCTCTCGGTAATACTCATCAACTAAGCCTTGCAAGCATGTAACTAATGAGTTAGTTATGAGATGACGTATTACGGAACGAGTAAAGAGACTTGCCGGTAACGAGATTGAACTAGGTATTGGATACCGACGATCAAATCTCGGGCAAGTAACATACCGATGACAAAGGGAACAAAGTATGTTGTTATGCGGTTTGACCGATAAAGATCTTCGTAGAATATGTAGGAACCAATATGGGCATCCAGGTCCCGCTATTGATTATTGACCGAGAATGGTTTTAGGTCATGTCTACATAGTTCTCGAACCCGTAGGGTCTGCACGCTTAACATTTCGATGACAGTTTTATTATGAGTTTATAAGTTTTGATGTACCGAAGTTTGTTCGGAGTCCCGGATGTGATCATGGACATGAAGAGGAGTCTCGGAATGGTCAAGACATAAAGATTGATATATTGGAAGCCTATGTTTGGACATCGGAATGGTTCCGGGTGAAATCGGCATTTTACCGGAGTACCGGGAGGTTACCGGAACCCCCCAGGGGGTTAATGGGCCTACATGGGCCAAAAGGGAGAAGAGGAAGGAGCCAGGAGGGGGCCGCGCGCCCCTCCCCCTCCTAGTCCGAATAGGACAAGGGAAAGGGGGCGGCGCCCCCCCCCCCTTTCCTTCCCCTCTTCCTCCTCTTTCCCCCTTCTCTCCTGCTCCAACTTGGAAAAGGGGAGTCCTACTCCCGATGGGAGTAGGACTCCCCCCTTGGCGCTCCCCCTTAGGCCAGCGGCCTCCTCCTCCCTAACTCCTTTATATACGGGGGCAGGGGGCACCCCATAGACACACAAGTTGATCTACGGATCGTTCCTTAGCCGTGTGCGGTGCCCCCTTACACCATATTCCACCTCGGTCATATCGTCGCGGAGTTTAGGCGAAGCCCTGCGCCGGTAGAACATCATCATCGTCACCACGCCGTCGTGCTGACGGAACTCATCTCCGGAGCTCGGCTGGATCGGAGGCCAGAGATCGTCATCGAGCTGAACGTGTGCTGAACTCGGAGGCTCCGTACATTCGGTGCTTGGATCGGTCGGATCGTGAAGACGTACAACTAAATCAACCGTGTTGTGATAACGCTTCCGCTTACGGTCTACGAGGGTACGTGGACGAACACTCTCCCCTCTCGTTGCTATGCCATCACCATGATCTTGCGTGTGCGTAGGAAATTTTTTGAAATTACGACGTTCCCCAACAGTGGTATCAGAGCCTAGGTTTTATGCGTTGATGTTATATGCATGAGTAGAACACAAGTGAGTTGTGGGCGATACAAGTCATACTGCTTACCAGCATGTCATACTTTGGTTCAGCGGTATTGTGAGATGAAGCGGCCCGGACCGACATTACGCGTACGCTTACGCGAGACTGGTTTCACCGTTACGAGCATTCATGCTTAAAGGTGACTGGCGGGTGTCTGTCTCTCTCACTTTAGCTGAATCGAGTGTGGCTACGCCCGGTCCTTGCGAAGGTTAAAACAGCACCAACTTGACGAACTATCGTTGTGGTTTTTGATGCGTAGGTAAGAACGGTTCTTGCTAAGCCCGTAGCAGCCACGTAAAATTTGCAACAACAAAGTAGAGGACGTCTAACTTGTTTTTGCAGGGCATGTTGTGATGTGATATGGTCAAGATGTGATGCTATATTTTATTGTATGAGATGATCATGTTTTGTAACTGAAGTTATCGGCAACTGGCAGGAGCCATATGGTTGTCGCTTTATTGTATGAAATGCAAACGCCCTGTAATTGCTTTACTTTATCACTAAGCGGTAGCGATAGTCGTAGAAGCAATAGATGGCGTAAATGACAACGATGCTACAATGGAGATTAAGGTGTCGCGCCGGTGACGATGGTGATCACGACGGTGCTTCGGAGATGGAGATCACAAGCACAAGATGATGATGGCCATATCATATCACTTATATTGATTGCATGTGATGTTTATCCTTTATGCATCTTATCTTGCTTTGATTGACGGTAGCATTTTAAGATGATCTCTCACTAAAATAATCAAGTAGTGTTCTCCCTGAGTATGCACCGTTGCCAAAGTTCGTCGTGCCGAGACACCACGTGATGATCGGGTGTGATAAGCTCTACGTCCATCTACAACGGGTGCAAGCCAGTTTTGCACACGCAGAATACTCAGGTTAAACTTGACGAGCCTAGCATATGCAGATATGGCCTCGGAACACGGAGACCGAAAGGTCGAGCGTGAATCATATAGTAGATATGATCAACATAGTGATGTTCACCATTGAAAACTACTCCATCTCACGTGATGATCGGTTATGGTTTAGTTGATTTGGATCACGTGATCACTTAGATGACTAGAGAGATGTCTGTCTAAGTGGGAGTTCTTAAGTAATATGATTAATTGAACTTAAATTTATCATGAACTTAGTACCTGATAGTATCTTGCTTGTCTATGTTTGTTTGTAGATAGATGGCTCGTGCTGTTGTTCCGTTGAATTTTAATGCGTTCCTTGAGAAAGCAAAGTTGAAAGATGATGGTAGCAATTACACGGACTGGGTCCGTAACCTGAGGATTATCCTCATTGCTGCATAGAAGAGTTACGTCCTGGAAGCACCGCTGGGTGCCAGGCTTGCTGCTGATGCAACTGACGACGTTAAGAACGTCTGGCAGAGCAAAGCTGATGACTACTCTATAGTTCAGTGTGCCATGCTTTACGGCTTAGAACCGGGTCTTCAACGACGTTTTGAACGTCATAGAGCATATGAGATGTTCCAGGAGTTGAAGTTAATATTTCAAGCAAATGCCCGGATTGAGAGATATGAAGTCTCCAATAAGTTCTATAGCTGCAAGATGGAGGAGAATAGTTCTGTTAGTGAACACATACTCAGAATGTCTGGGTATAATAATCAGTTGATTCAATTGGGAGTTAATCTTCCTGATGATAGTGTCATTGACAGAATTCTCCAATCACTGCCACCAAGCTACAAGAGCTTCGTGATGAACTATAATATGCAAGGGATGAACAAGACTATTCCCGAGCTCTTCGCGATGCTGAAAGCCGCGGAGGTAGAAATCAAAAAGGAGCATCAAGTGTTGATGGTCAACAAGACCACTAGTTTCAAGAAAAAGGGCAAAGGGAAGAAGAAGGGGAACTTCAAGAAGAACGGCAAACAAGTTGCTGCTCAAGAGAAGAAACCCAAGTCTGGACCTAAGCCTGAAACTGAGTGCTTCTACTGCAAGCAGACTGGTCACTAGAAGCGGAACTGCCCCAAGTATTTGGCGGATAAGAAGGATGGCAAAGTGAACAAAGGTATATGTGATATACATGTTATTGATGTGTACCTGACTAGAGCTCGTAGTAGCACCTGGGTATTTGATACTGGTTCTGTTGCTAATATTTGCAACTCGAAACAGGGACTACGGAATAAGCGAGCACTGGACAAGGACGAGGTGACGATGCACGTGGGAAACGGTTCCAAAGTCGATGTGATCGCGGTCGGCACGCTACCTCTACATCTACCTTCGGGATTAGTTTTAGACCTGAATAATTGTTATTTGGTGCCAGCGTTGAGCATGAACATTATATCTGGATCTTGTTTGATGCGAGACGGTTATTCATTTAAATATGAGAATAATGGTTGTTCTATTTATATGAGTAATATCTTTTATGGTCATGCGCCCTTGAAGAGTGGTCTATTTTTATTGAATCTCGATAGTAGTGATACACATATTCATAGTGTTGAAACCAACAGATGCAGAGTTGATAATGATAGTGCAACTTATTTGTGGCACTGCCATTTAGGTCATATCGGTGTAAAGCGCATGAAGAAACTCCATACTGATGGGCTTTTGGAATCACTTGATTATGAATCACTTGGTACTTGTGAACCGTGCCTTATGGGCAAGATGACTAAAACACCCTTCTCCGGAACTATGGAGAGAGCAACAGATTTGTTGGAAATCATACATACAGATGTATGTGGACCGATGAATGTTGAGGCTCGTGGCGGATATCGTTATTTTCTCACCTTCACAGATGATTTGAGCAGATATGGGTATATCTACTTAATGAAGCACAAGTCTGAAACATTTGAAAAGTTCAAAGAATTTCAGAGTGAAGTGGAGAATCATCATAACAAGAAAATAAAGTTTCTACGATCTGATCGTGGAGGAGAATATTTGAGTTACGAGTTTGGTTTACATTTGAAACAATGCGGAATAGTTTCGCAACTCACGCCACCCGGAACACCACAACGAAATGGTGTGTCCGAACGTCGTAATCGTACTTTACTTGATATGGTGCGATCTATGATGTCTCTTACCGATTTACCGCTATCATTTTGGGGTTATGCTTTAGAGACGGCCGCATTCACGTTAAATAGGGCACCGTCAAAATCCGTTGAGACGACACCTTATGAACTATGGTTTAGCAAGAAACCAAAGTTGTCGTTTCTTAAAGTTTGGGGCTGCGATGCTTATGTGAAGAAACTTCAACCAGATAAGCTCGAACCCAAATTGGAGAAATGTGTCTTCATAGGATACCCAAAAGAGACTGTTGGGTACACCTTCTATCACAGATCCGAAGGCAAGACATTCATTGCTAAGAATGGATCCTTTCTAGAGAAGGAGTTTCTCTCGAGAGAAGTGAGTGGGAGGAAAGTAGAACTTGATGAGATAACTGTATCTACTCCCTTATTGGAAGGTAGTTCATCACGAGAACCGGTTCCCGTGACAACTACACCAATTAGTGAGGAAGCTAATGATATTGATCATGAAACTTCAGATCAAGTTTCTGATGAACCTCGTAGGTCTACCAGAGTAAGATCCGCACCAGAGTGGTACGGTAATCCTATTCTGGAAGTCATGTTACTTGACTATGATGAACCTACGAACTATGAGGAAGCGATGATGAGCCCAGATTCCGCAAAATGGCTAGAGGCCATGAAATCTGAGATGGGATCCATGTATGAAAATGAAGTATGGACTTTGGTTGACTTGCCCGATGATCGGCAAGCCATTGAGAATAAATGGATCTTTAAGAAGAAGACTGACGCTGATGGTAATGTTACTGTCTATAAAGCTCGACTTGTTGCGAAAGGTTTTTGACAAGTTCAAGGGGTTGACTACGATGAGACTTTCTCACCCGTAGTGATGCTTAAGTCTGTCCGAATCATGTTGGCTATTGCTTTCATGATTATGAAATTTGGCAAATGGATGTCAAGACTGCATTCTTGAATGGATTTATAGAAGAAGAGTTGTATATGATGCAGCCGGAAGGTTTTGTTGATCCAAAAGGTGCTAACAAAGTGTGCAAGCTCCAGCGTTCCATTTATGGACTAGTGCAAGCATCTCGGAGTTGGAATAAACGTTTTGATAGTGTGATCAAAGCATATGGTTTTATACAGACTTTTGGAGAAGCCTGTATTTACAAGAAAGTGAGTGGGAGCTCTGTAGCATTTCTAGTTTTATATGTTGATGACATATTATTAATTGGAAATGATATAGAATTTCTGGATAGCATAAAGGGATACTTGAATAAAAGTTTTTCAATGAAAGACCTCGGTGAAGCTGCTTACATATTGGGCATCAAGATCTATAGATATAGATCAAGACGCTTAATAGGACTTTCACAAAGCACATACCTTGACAAAATTTTGAAAAAGTTCAAAATGGATCAGGCAAAGAAAGGATTCTTGCCTGTGCTACAAGGTGTGAAGTTGAGTCAAACTCAATGCCCGACCACAGCAGAAGATATAGAGAAAATGAAAAATGTTCCCTATGCTTCAGCCATAGGCTCTATCATGTATGCAATGCTGTGTACCAGACCTGACGTATGCTTAGCAATAAGCTTGGCAGGAAGGTACTAAAGTAATCCAGGAGTGGATCACTGGACAGCGGTCAAGAACATCCTGAAATACCTGAAAAGGACTAAGGATATGTTTCTCGTATATGGAGGTGACAAAGAGCTAGTCGTAAATGGTTACGTCGATGCAAGCTTTGACACTGATCCGGACGATTCTAAATCGCAAACCGGATACGTGTTTATATTAAACAGTGGAGCTGTAAGTTGGTGCAGTTCTAAACAAAGCGTCGTGGCGGGATCTACATGTGAAGCGGAGTACATAGCTGCTTCTGAAGCAGCGAATGAAGGAGTCTGGATGAAGGAGTTCATTTCTGATCTAGGTGTCATACCTAGTGCATCGGGACCAATGAAGATCTTCTGTGACAATACTGGTGCAATTGCCTTGGCAAAGGAATCCAGATTTCACAAGAGGACCAAGCACATCAAGAGACGCTTCAATTCCATTCGGGACCAAGTCCAAGTGGGAGACATAGAGATTTGCAAGATACATACGGATCTGAATGTTGCAGACCCGTTGACTAAGCCTCTCTCACGAGCAAAACATGATCAGCACCAAGACTCCATGGGTGTTAGAATCATTACTATGTAATCTAGATTATTGACTCTAGTGCAAGTGGGAGACTGAAGGAAATATGCCCTAGAGGCAATAATAAAGTTATTATTTATTTCCTCATATCATGATGAATGTTTATTATTCATGCTAGAATTGTATTAACCGGAAACATGATACATGTGTGAATACATAGACAAACACATAGTCACTAGTATGCCTCTACTTGACTAGCTCATTAATCAAAGATGGTTATGTTTCCTGACCATAGACATCTGTTGTCATTTGATTAATGGGATCACATCATTAGGAGAATGATGTGATTGACATGACCCATTCTGTTAGCCTAGCACTTGATCGTGTAGTATACTGCTATTGCTTTCTTCATGACTTATACAAAGTTCCTACGACTATGAGATTGTGCAACTCCCGTTTACCGAAAGAACACTTTGTGTGCTACCAAACGTCACAGCGTAACTGGGTGATTATAAAGGTGCTCTACAGGTGTTTCCGAAGGTACATGTTGGGTTGGCATAATTCGAGATTAGGATTTGTCACTCCGATTGTCGGAGAGGTATCTCTGGGCCCTCTCGGTAATACTCATCACCTAAGCCTTGCAAGCATGTAACTAATGAGTTAGTTATGAGATCATGTATTACGGAACGAGTAAAGAGACTTGCCGGTAATGAGATTGAACTAGGTATTGGATACCGACGATCAAATCTCGGGCAAGTAACATACCGATGACAAAGGGAACAAAGTATGTTGTTATGCGGTTTGACCGATAAAGATTTTCGTAGAATATGTAGGAACCAATATGGGCATCCAGGTCCCGCTATTGGTTATTGACCGAGAATGGTTTTAGGTCATGTATACATAGTTCTCGAACCCGTAGGGTCCGCACGCTTAACGTTTCGATGACAGTTTTATTATGAGTTTATAAGTTTTGATGTACCGAAGTTTGTTCGGAGTCCCGGATGTGATCACGGACATGACGAGGAGTCTCGGAATGGTCAAGACATAAAGATTGATATATTGGAAGCCTATGTTTGGACATCGGAATGGTTCCGGGTGAAATCGGCATTTTACCGGAGTACCGGGAGGTTACCGGAACCCCCCGGGGGGTTAATGGGCCTACATGGGCCAAAAGGGAGAAGAGGAAGGAGCCAGGAGGGGGCCGCGCGCCCCTCCCCCTCCTAGTCCGAATAGGACAAGGGAAAGGGGGCGGCGCCCCCCCTTTCCTTCCCCTCTTCCTCCTCTTTCCCCCTTCTCTCCTACTCCAACTTGGAAAAGGGGAGTCCTACTCCCGGTGGGAGTAGGACTCCCCCCTTGGTGCGCCCCCTTAGGCCGGCTGCCTCCTCCTCCCTGACTCCTTTATATACGGGGGCGGGGGGCACCCCATAGACACACAAGTTGATCTACGGATCGTTCCTTAGCCGTGTGCGGTGCCCCCTTCCACCATATTCCACCTCGGTCATATCGTCGCGGAGTTTAGGCGAAGCCCTGCGCCGGTAGAACATCATCATCGTCACCACGCCGTCGTGCTGACGGAACTCATCTCCGGAGCTCGGCTGGATCGGAAGCCGGAGATCGTCATCGAGCTGAACGTGTGCTGAACTCGGAGGCTCCGTACATTCGGTGCTTGGATCGGTCGGATCGTGAAGACGTACGACTACATCAACCGTGTTGTGATAACGCTTCCGCTTACGGTCTACGAGGGTACGTGGACGAACACTCTCCCCTCTTGTTGCTATGCCATCACCATGATCTTGCGTGTGCGTAGGAAAATTTTTGAAATTACTATGTTCCCCAACACACGCCCCCTGTCTCGTGGGCATCTCGTGTGCCTCCCGGACTCCGTTTTCTTGCACGTTACGTATTTTGGTCGGTAAAAATTTTCATTATATATACTCCTTAAGGTTTTGACCACCGTATCATGCAAATATCCTCTGTTTTTGTTTTGAGCTATTTCTGTTTCAGATCTAAAAGCATCATGTCATCTCCAAGCGCTCCCAAGGACAAGTTTTTTGAGAGGGTTATCAACCCCTATCTTGCGGAGGTGCTGCAACAACCTCAAACCATTGAGATGCGTGAGGGGGTGCTGCACATCCGCGATGTGGAGGGAACAAGGCGTACTGGGAGCATGGAGACAAAGCTTGAAGCCGTGGAGCAGCAAGTTTTCAAGTGTCAAGGGATGGTGGAGCGTGGACTCAACGCCAACCAGATGATGATTACGGAGTTCACCAACAACCACAAGCTGGATGCCAAAGTCATTGGGGAGACCATCTTCAAGCTTCAACAGAAAATCGAGCACCTCCAAGCCCAGATCTATGACCTGCAAAACCAGAACTGTGAGTATGAATATATATTCAAGAGGATGAGTTTGGCTGCAGATTTAAGGATCCCGGAGACTCGATCATCCTTCTATGATGGAGAGCCTATGCCTTGGAAGACGGATGACAAGCCTACATCATCAACAACTCCTACTTCACCACCTCCGAGGACATAATCACATGGGTATGGGCACTCCCCCTAGCAACTGCCAAGCTTGGGGGAGGTGCCCCGGTATCGTATCACCATCACACTCCTATCTTTACCGTTTTATTTAGTCCTTTTAGTAGTATCTTGATCTAGTAGATTGAAGTTTCGATATCAAGTAGTTTCGAGTTTTGCTTTGTGATCTCTTTTTGTAATCGAGTCCATGAGTTATCTATAATAAAGATTAGTGTTGAGTCAAGGGCTTTGCTATGTTGCTATGATCTTGAGAAAGTAGAAAGAATAAAAGAGTTCATGTTGATCTTATGGATAGTGATAACTTCACACATAGAAAGTATGAGGCATAAAAATTGTTGAGAGTTGATAAACTTAGCCTTGGTCATCGTTGCAATTAATAGGAAGTGATAAGGAAATAAGGGTTCACACATAAATATATTATCTTGGACACCTTTTATAATTGGGAGCACTCATTAAGTATGACATGCTAAAAGAGCTGACGTTGGACAAGGAAGATAACGTAATGGTTTATGTTTTCGACATCTCAGTTAAAGTATATTGTCATTGACCTTCCAAACATGTTGAGCTTGCCTTTCCCCCTCATGCTAGCCAAATTCCTTGCACCAAGTAGAGATACTACTTGTGCTTCCAAATATCCTTAAACCCAGTTTTGCCATGAGAGTCCACCATGCCTACCTATGGATCGAGTAAGGTCCCTCAAGTAAGTTGTCATCGGTGCAAGCACTAAAAATTGCTCTCTAAATATTTATGACTTATTAGTGCAGAGAAAATAAGCTTTGTACGAACTTGTTGTGGAAGTAATAAAAGCGACGGACTGCATAATAAAGGTCCACATACAAGGGGCAATATAAAGTGACGTTCTTTTGCATTAAGATTTTGTGCATCAACCCTAAACGCACATGACAACCTCTGCTTCCCTCTACGAAGGGCCTATCTTTTACTTTATGTTTTTACTTTATGCTTGAGTCAAGGTGATCCTCACCTTTCCCTATTACATTTTTTCCTTTGGCAAGCTCCTCGTGTTTGAAAGATCATGATATATATATATCCAATTGTATGTAAGTTAGCATGGGCTATTATTGTTGACATCACCTAAAGGTGAATACGTTGGGAGGAAACACAATAAGCCCCTATCTTTCTCAGTGTCCAGCTGAAACTCCATAACCACAAGTATTGCGTGAGTGTTAGCAATTATAGAAGACTACATGATGGTTGAGTATGTGAACTTGCTGAAAAGCTCTATTGTTGACTCTTTCTGATGTTATGATAAATTGCAATTGCTTCAATGACTGAGATTATAGTTTGTTAGTTCCCAATGAAGTTTTTGAACCATACTTGACATTGTAAATTGATTGTTACTTGAGCATAAGAATGCATATGATAAAATCTATATATGTTGCTGTTATAAGAATGATCATGATGCCCTCATGTCCGTATTTTATTTTTACCGACACCTCTATCTCTAAACATGTGGACATATTTTTCGATTTCGGCTTCCGCTTGAGGACAAACGAGGTCTAAGCTTGGGGGAGTTGATACGTCCCTTTTGCATCATGCTTTTATATCAATATTTATTGCATTATGGGCTGTTATTACACATTATATATCAATACTTATGGCTATTCTCTCTTATTTTACAAGGTTTACCATGAAGAAGGGGAATGCCGGCAGCTGGAACTCTAGCTGGAAAAGGAGAAAACGTTGGAAACCTATTCTGCACAGCTCCAAAAGTCCTGAAACTCCACGAAACAACTTTTTGGAATTAATAAGAATTTCCAAGTGAAAGAAATATGCCAGGGGGCCCACACCCTGTCCAGGAGATAGGGGGGCGCCCCCCCTATAGGCCTAGAGGATCCTTTATGTTCAGATCCTTTATGCATATTATTACTCCTCTGATTATGAACATGAATATGCTTTGTGAGTAGTTACGTTTGTTCCCGAGGACATGGGTGAAGTCTTGCTATTAGTAGTCATGTGAATTTGGTATTCGTTCGATATTTTGATGAGATGTATGTTGTCTTTTCCTCTAGTGGTGTTATGTGAATGTTGACTACATGACACTTCACCATTATTTGGGCCTAGAGGAAGGCATGGGGAAGTAATAAGTAGATGATGGGTTGCTAGAGTGACAGAAGCTTAAACTCCGGTTTATGCGTTGCTTCGTTAGGGGCAGATATGGATCCATATGTTTAATGTTGTGGTTAGGTTTACCTTAATACTTCTTTTGTAGTTGCGGATGCTTGCAATAAGGGTTAATCATAAGTGGGATGCTTGTCCAAGTAAGGGTAGTACCCAAGTACCGGTCCACCCACATATCAAATTATAAAAGTACCGAACGCGAATCATATGAACGTGATGAATACTAGCTTGACGATAATTCCCAATGTGTCCTCGGGACCTCATTTCTCATTATTAGAAATTGTCCAGGCTTAGCCCTTGCTACATAAAGGATTGGGCCACCTTGCTGCACTTTATTTACTTGTTACTTGTTACTATTTATCTTATCACAAAACTATCTATCACCTACAATTTCAGTGCTTGCAGAGAAAACCTTACCGAAAACCGCTTATCATTTCCTTCTGCTCCTCGTTGGGTTCGAAACTCTTACTTATAGAAAGGACTACGATTGATCCCCTACACTCGTGGGTCATCACCGTGGACCCAGCTGTCAGCCTCTCCACATATAGTACTCTTCCGGTGGAAGTCGTTCCTTGACCACATTGACCACTCCATGCCAAGAGCACCAAGGCGGTGGACGATGACGAGGCCTAGGAAGGGGACGACGTGGAGCCGGGGGAGATGCGGCAGTGGATGCCCACACAGAGAGGAGTACGAGGGTTCACTGGTTTGGCTGCGGTGTGAGGCTGCCGTCGTCGCAGGGCCTGGCCAGTGGTGGGAGTAGTAGGGGGCGGTGAGGCCTCCGTGGCAGCACAGCCGGCCATGGGAGGCAGGAGCACATGGCACGACCGGCTCTAGTTTGGCGGTTGGAGCAAGAAGATCAGGGGTTGAAGAAGCACTACAGCCGTTGGATGGACATCATACGGTCAATGGAGCTATAATCGTTCATATTGACTAAGATGACAAAGCCCCCTGTCCATGTCAACTTAGTAGGCCCACAAGTCAGCCTCCCACTATGGTGGGTCCCAGCTAGTAGGGGGGTATTCATTTTTTGTGCGTAGTTAGGAGGCACTTCCTTGCGTGCGAAGATATAGCTGGTGGGTCCGAGCTGTTAGCGGGGGGGGACATTTTTTTCGCGAGATACAGAGGCCCTTCCGGTGGGTCCCAGATGTCAGACAGAGGAATCATTATTTTGCACGTAATAGGGAGGCATTTCCTTGTGTGGGACCATGGACCCAGCTGTTAGCCTCTCCACGTACAATCCACTTCCGATGGATGTCGTTTGTTGACCACGTTGACCACCCCGCGCCGAGAGCACCAGGGCGGTGGACGATGGCGAGGCCTAGGAAGGGAATGACACGGAGCCAGGGAAGACTCGGCAGTGGTTGCCCACGCGGTGGGGAGTACAAGGGTTGACTGGTTCGGCTGCCATCGCAGGAAAATAATAGGAGGCGTGGGTGAGTACAGGGATAGCCAGGACAGGGATGCGAGTATGGTGGGGCCGTGAGGCCTGCCCGGCAGCACAGTCGACCACAGGAGGTGGGAGCAGGCGGTTCCGTCGGTGCTGGTTTGGGCGGCTAGAGCAGGAAGATCAGAGACTACAGAAGCACGATTGTCATTAGATTGACATCTAACGGTCTGATGGTGGTAGAGTCGATTGTTGACTAAGTTTCTTTTTTTGAGAAACCTTGTGTACGCATGAACTTAGTAGGCCCACAAGTCGGCCTCCAAATCTGTGGCAGATAACATAGAGCCTGTTTGCTATTTTTTTAATGATTTGCAGCCCATTTGCTAATTCTTAAGGAATTTATTACAGCCCATTTTCTGCCCAGGACCGGGTCAAAAAGTTCAACCTTATTTTGCATATTTCGGTGGAGTCCGAACTGTTGTAATCCCGAAATGATAAACATTTATTTTTTAAGAACTTATTGATTTGCCAAAAAAATTATTTTGTTTTTGTAAGCAAATAAGGACGTGGGACAATTGAGTTGGTTTAAGGGAAAACCAGTCGTAAAAAAATCAGCGCTGGGAGGGAAAACAAAAAAAAATAAGGATGTAAATATGAAAAGGGAACTTTATGTATTTTCAATATAATGATACATGTATATGAACTAGTAAAACTATAGGTAGAGATTAGAAAACGGAAGTTGGACATGTCGTTTCAAGAGGAAAATAGAATTGGGTTGTGTGTTTGATTCAGTAAATAAACTGCCTGCGGATGTTCTAAGACAAAATATAACTAACGCTAGCGGGCCAGAGGCCAGTAGATACCTGCTGGATTTTTGTGCCCCGTTGTCGTCATGGGCTAGGCCTGTTAAAAAGAAAACCAAGCCTGGGCAGTCTACAGCCCAGTTGAAACTTGCTCGACCTGAAAAAGAATATACCTGTTGGATCCCAATTATCAGTCCGTACTTGCAGAATTCTCTGGTTTATTGAGTATGTTCAAGACTTCATGGGTTTCACCGTCTGACGTCCGGATTTTTTTCCATCGTGATAATAAGTGCATGCACTTGCTTGCGTACGGCCATGGACCTGCTAGTTCCGAACGGTTAGGCTCTGTATGGACAGCCGTCTTGTGGTTCCACGGACGAATTTCATGCAAATCGGATGGTTTACAGTGAAAGTGGACTAAATTCATTGCATTTTACATATTTATTTTCATCATGGAATATTTTACATATTTCAACTAATAATAACAGACTAGGCCTTTTCTTAGTCCATGGGAGGCGCTTCATGATCGAGGTCGCGACACTTAACTGTTCTAGAAGGCCCAAATACATCGCTCCTCTCTTTTAACAATTTGCAGCTGGGCTTGGCATGCCACAGCCCAGTTTCAACGTGCTGCGTCCAACTATCAGCATGTGAAACCAAATGGATCCCCTGCGTACTTTGAAGATGTAAAAAAATTTGGAGATCTAGGAATTCGAATAGCAGGTTCTTATCCTACCCATCAAATAAAAACCAGGTGCCTGAAAATTTGTTTCGAAACAAATGATTCAGCTTTATATCCACGTCGACCCTCGGCATGATGGCTGGAAGCAAATGCCAAGTTCATACCGAAAGATCGTTAACAACAATACGACCTTGTAGACGACCAGGTAGTACAAGTACCAATACCAAACTAACTTATAATCTTTTTAGTCTTGGCCCTAGTGTTCGTCTGGTAGAAAATCTCACAGAGGACCAGCGCCTGCTCCTTCTCTTGCTCCAGGTCTCCAAGGTGGTACTGGTGCATCACCCAGTTGGTCCTCTGCTGGTTGATGTTCTGTTGGTGTGCAGCACCGGAACCTTTTTGCTGCCCGTCTGCCGGCCGTTGACCATCACCGACAAGGTATTGCCAGTCTTTTGCCACATCGCGTGCATGCCGCACTCCGACTATATCTTGCAACGCGTCCACGTGCCCTTTTTTAATGTCATGGAGTTGCACTGGAAGAAATGCTTGCTTAGGCCACTTAGTGTGATACCTGCAGTATTGTCGAATACAAGTTTTAGTTTACGTAGTTGGCATTTTCATAACATCTTTGGCATGTTGCAGTCACTTGTTTCACTTTTTATTAACTGCCAAATTGTAATTGCTTCACTAGGTCTGCGTCTAAAAATAAAAATAGAGCTATAAAGAAAGGAATATGTTTGTGCAAGTAGACGGCCGATCGGTTTCTCACCTAGAAGTTTCTCAGGATGATTGTACCATATGCCGTGCTCGCTGTTGATGGTTGGTATGAACAAATCGATGAGAGGGTAAGATCTCGCGCTGTCATCACTCACTTTGGCCTCAAGGTGCTCGATCAGCTCCTGATCCATGGGATCAAAATTGATGCCAGCCGGTAGCACCGACCAATCCTTCTTGGACTTGCAACGATTAATTCAAGTTATATGGTACTCAATGTATGATCAATCGACTGTTTTAAGTGAATGATAAAAGATTTCGACAAATACCCAAACACGCCGTCGTGACTCTTGTGTAACCTCACGTGCAGCGTGTTGTCACGTCAATTCAATGTGAGGACATGATGAATAATTTGACCGACCTATACTAGTACTACTACTGTACTACTTACTAGTCATATTTAGTGTCACATTTTAACCATAGGTTTAACTAACAAAATGTCAATGCATGTCACCAAAAATTATACCATTGGAAACTATGTTCAAATACGAATCAAATAATATATTTTTTTGTGACATGCATTAAAATTTAGTTAGTGAAATTTATGATCAAAATTTGACACAAATTATGAAGGGGACCAATAAACCAGGAGGGAGGTAGTAGTATGAGTAGCACAATATACGGTACAGAGGACTAGTACAAATTTAGAAATGGAGTAAGAAGTTACAAGGCTGTGCGACAGACTTTGTAGGCTACATGAGTAATAGAAAATATAATTCTCATTGGACAACACTTTCACCAACAAGTACGCACTTGAAGCCTAATTTATATATATACATATATATATATATACATATATATATATATATATATATCTTTCCCTATAATAATAATAAAGCACGGATTGACTCCGTGGGTTCACCGTCAGAATAGGCTTCTTCCCGTGATTTTACGCTTTCAGTTTGAATTTTGAAACATATTCGAGGTGGTACTAAATTTTGTCCGTTTTCGTCCGTCTGTCGTCCATATTATCTTCTATATATCCGAGGTGGTACTAATTTTGGTTGTACACATCGTGCCGTATGTTTTTTCAAGCAAACAAAGCCGGCCCATGTGTTCGTTGCCACCGCACGCTGTTCCAGCCCATCGGTTCACAAGTTTATTGTTGGTACAAGGACCATGTAGCACCGTTCAAATTCTTTCTCCCATTAAATAATCCCACCTCACTTATTTGTATCTGATCCCACCAGTTCATATACGTACAACCTAAAGAATCAACAAGCGGCCCGGAAAATCAAGAAGGAAACAAATAAAGAAGGGAACAAAGGAATTAAATCCGCTTCATATTCATGCATATATACACCCTTGATTAAGAGGAGCAGGGGAAGGCAGCGGCCGTCCTGGAAAATCAGAAAGCGAACGGGGCCTCAAAAATTAAGGAAAGGGAACACTCGCGGCATCTGAAATCAGGACGGAAAGGGAGCACTCATGGCATCTGAAATCAAGATGGAACCGACCCGACTCATACGGGTCTCTTCCCATGCACAAAAACATCGGGTCGCAGCTGTGGCACAACCCAGTCGACCATGCATCGCTGGGCTCCTGCTTTGCCAGTCGCCGGGCCGATGGCTCATACCGGGTGACTGGCGAAGGAAGTGATATCGCTTATCAGAGAGATGAGATGGAGCGGCGGCAGGGTATGGATAAAGCTTTTTCGAAGGCGGTCTGCTAGATGGAGCGGTGGTTGTTACGTGGCAGCCACATGACCCACCGACGTTTGGCTATTTTATGGCCAGATTTTTTTACTGTAGATTTTTCAATAATTTTCTAACGGAAAAAAGGAAGTAGGATGCGTGTAGGTGTGTGGTCTCTAAGATCATCTATAATCAAATTTTGCAAATACGGTACTTCAAATGCCCGCGGACGTGACCGGACGTATCCGCACACAGTGACCGGTCACATCTCAAATTCGGCACTCCATCCAAATCTCTCATATTTCAACCCCTAGATCCATACAAAGCATGCAAAAAGAAAACCTGTGTACTACATACTACGTAGTACCCTAGATAATCTTCATCGTTGGAGATCTGCACGACGACGATGCTGGGTGCCGGCTGGACAGGCGGGTAGAAGGGCTCTGTCTCATCCTCCTCCTGCTCGACCTCATCCATGTAGGCGAGCATCTGCACCTCCTCCGTAGCCTCCATCTCCTACCGGTGACGGTGTCTAGCCTCCGCAGTCAACTCCGAGCGAAAGGAATCGAGGATGGCCTTCTGCTCTGCCTGTAGATCCACGTCACCAGTGTCGCCGACATCCTCCTCCTCCTCGAACTCCTCCAGGTCGAGTCCATCCGGAGGTACCCCACGGCGATTCGGGCTTCGCGCCTTGCCCAATCTGCTCAAGGCCCTTGAGCCGGCGCTCCAGCGTTAGAAATGGGTGACTCCTCTCCCGGCGGTGGGGGCCATGGCAAAGTGGAAAGTCGAGGCGGGGGCGGACAGGCAAAGGAAAATGTGAATGTTAGGGTTTCGGTGCCGCGATCGACTTATATAGCCAAGATAGGCACTACGCTAATGTACGACCTTGAAGTATGTCTAGAGGGGGGTGATTAGACTACTTGACCAATTAAAAACTTAACCTTTTCCCAGTTTTAGAGTTTGGCAGATTTTAGCTATATAGGACAAGTCAAGCAATCAACATACTATTCAAGCAAGCATGCAAAGAGTATATAGGCAGCGGAAATTAAAGCATGCAACTTGCAAGAAAGTAAAGGGAAGGGTTTGGAGGATTCAAACGCAATTGGAGACACGGATGTTTTTGGCGTTGTTCCTATAGGTGGTGCTATCGTACATCCACGTTGATGGAGACTTCAACCCGCGAAGGGTAACGGTTGTGCGAGTCCACGAAGCGCTCAACCCACGAAGGGTCCACGAATTAGCAACCTTGTCTATCCCACCATGGCCGTCGCCCACGAAGGACTTGCCTCACTAGCGGTAGATCTTCACGAAGTAGGCGATCTCCTCGCCCTTACAAACTCCTTGGTTCAACCCCAAAATCTTGTCGGAGGCTCCCAAGTGACACCTAGCCAATCTAGGAGACACCACTCTCTTAGAAGTAACAAATGGTCCGTTGATGATGAACTCCTTGCTCTTGTGCTTCAAATGATATTATCCCCAACACTCAACTCTCTCTCATAGGTTTTGGATCTGGTGGAAAGAAGATTTGAGTGGAAAGCAACTTGGGGAAGGCCAGAGATTAAGATTCATATGGTAGGAATGGAATATCTTGGCCTCAACACATGAGTAGGTGGTTCTCTCTCAGAAATGGTAAGTTGGAAGTGTAGGTTTGTTCTGATGGCTCTCTCCACGAATGAATAGGAGGTGGAGGGGTATATATAGCCTCCACACAAAATCTAACCGTTACTCACAATTTACCAAACTCGGTGGGACCGATTCAACAGACTCGGTCAGACCGATTTAGTAAACCTAGTGACCGTTAGTGATTTTCGGTGGGACTGACATGCATCTCGGTGAGACCGATTCGGTTAGGGTTAGGGCATAACGTAATCTCGGTAAGACCGATTACACAAACTCGGTGAGACCGATTTGGTAATAAGCTTTCCAGAGAGTTGGTCAGGTAAACTCGGTGGGACCGATTTGCTCTTTTCGGTGAGACCGAAATGTTACAAAAAGGAAACAGAGAGTTTACATTGAAATCTCGGTGGGACCGATCGCTCACTTCGGTTAGACCGAAACGTTACGAAGGGAAATAGAGAGATTACAATTCCATCTTGGTGAGACCGAGATCCCTATCGGTAAGACCGATTTGCTTAGGGTTTGTGGCAGTGGCTATGACTTTTGGAATCGGTGGCGCCAGATAGGAAGAATCGGTGTGACCGATTTTGGCTTTGGGTTTAGGTCATTTGTGGATGTGGGAAAGTAGCTGAGGGTTTTGGAGCATATCACAAAGCACATGAAGCAAGAGGCTCATTAAGCAACACCTCATCCCTCCTTGATAGTATTGGCTTTTCCTATAGACTCAATGTGATCTTGGATCACTAAAATATAAATTGAAGAGTCTTGAGCTTTTGATCTTGAGCCAATCCTTTGTTCTTAGTATTTTGAGGGATCCACTTTCATCATCCATGCCATGCCATTCATTGAGCTTTCCTGAAATAATAGTCTTGGAAAAGCATTAGCTCAATGAGCTATATGTTGTTATGAATTACCAAAAGCACCTAGGGATAGTTGCTCTTTCAATCTCCCCCTTTTTGGTAATTATTGACAACATATAGATCAAACCTTCAACAAATTATAATAACATTGAATAACATCGTCGCTTTGAGAAGTATGTGATAAGCAAGAGCTCCCCATAAATTTGTGCATTGTTTAAGATTTGCTTTGGACTGCAAATGCACAATGAATTAGGCTCATGGGATACTCTTCCATGTCACATACATCTTGGTGGAGCGCTCAAAATAATAAACATTGAATACATGCACTCATCACCAAGCAAAGTGAATGATCACATAGGATAGATAAGATAATATGATCAAACATGCATAAGTGTAGCTTATGATCAAACACATGATCATCAATGTCTCACAAGCATAGTATCTCAAGCAATCAAAAGCAAACAAGTTTAACCACCAAATAAAGCAAGAGAGAACAAAAGCAACACTCTCTCTCGAAGCCTATGATCTATACATTTTTCTCCCCCTTTGGCAACAAGTTACCAAAAAGTTCATAGAAAATGCATAGTGCTAGATCGACTCTCAGGCTTGATCTTCAGGTGGTGGTGTCCGGATAACTCCTTGGACGAAGGCTTCAGTTGAAGTAGAGGGTGCTGGAGTTGATGCTGGAGCTGGTTGCACTGGAGCTGAAGGGGCTGTAGCTGGTGCTGAAGTTGTTGCTCTAGTGTCTGTCATAGGCACTGCAACTGACCTCTGGGCTCTAGGCACTCTGGCAAACACATTAGTGGTAGTCTTGCCCTGCTTCTCCTGCATGTCATCCTGCAGCTGCTCCACAACTGATTGAACCTCAGTTACTTTGACATCAAGGTCATGGAATTTGAGTTCCATGATTCTCTCCAAGCTCTCCTGATTCTGAGTGAGGGTGGCCAGTCCCTTCTCAATCCTCAGTGTTGATGCTATTAAGTAACCAAGCTGCTCCTGCTTGTTCTTCAAGAAATATTCAGATGCCTCCTCTTGAGTTGGCATCCTGGCAGCCTTCTCCTTCCTTGCCTTCTCCTTCATCTCTTGAGCTTGAACTGATGATGGGTCATTCTCATTCATGACAACCTCATTGTCCTCAAAGTCTGGATAAAGTGGAAAATGTTCTTTATCCAATTGATATTTCCCTGTGCCCATCTTTGAGTTTATCAATTCCTGAATCTGAGGTGCATATCCACAGCTCCTCTTCTGATCTGCTGCAGTCCTCTTAATGGTTTCAATCATAAGGCTCATGAATTTGAACTTTTGTGGCACATCAAACACATGCAACATGTTGATGGCATGCCCTCTGATCATGTTATGGTCACCAGACTTGGGAAACAGAGTGTGCCTCAGAATCCAATTGATAGTTGTCAGCCCTGACAGCAGAAAGTGGACTGATCCAAACTTGTGTGTCTCAACTGCCTTGTCTGGGATCTCCTTGTACATGTGAGCCATGGAAATGTGATCCATCTTCTTCTTTGCATAAATATCCAGGTCATCCTCATTTTCCTTTGGGGCATTTATCAGACTTGCCCATTCTTTAATAGTTGACTGGTATCTGGTGCCTTCTGACATCCAAACAAATCTTCCATCTGGATAAAAGTGTGTTGTGGAGTAGAATTGCATGATAGGTTCATCATTCCAGTGAGTGAGCTTTTGCCCAACAAAATCAGCAACTCCACAAGCAATAAAGCTGTCTTGCACTCCAGGATAGTGCTCTTCATTGTCCTTGATGTAGGTCCAGTCGACCTACCTCATATCACAAACTATGGGCTTCTTATCCAACAGAATTGTCTCATAGAAGTCCTGTTGTTCCTTTGTATGGAACCTGTAGTCAACAATAGTTCTTCTCCTTGAAGCATATGGATCTTCCATCCTCCATAGCCTCAATCCTGAGTCCTTCCTGATCCTGATGTCCTCAGCCACAAGATGGGCAACATTGTGGTCTGGTATCTTGGGCTTGAGCTTCCTTAGGACCTGTCCTTCTTCATCTTCTTCATCAGCAACATTTGGCACTGGGGCCTTGTTCTTCTCAGCAGCTGGAATACTCGTAGTATTCCTCTTTGGTATTTGCTTGGCCTTGGAGGCAGCTTTGGGTGCTTCCTTGGGCTTAGATGTTGCAGCCCCTGATCTTATAGCATGACCCATAAGCTTGGGTGCCTTAGGTGCTGGTGCAGCAACCTCTTCTTCCTCTTCAGCATCTATTCTCATAGAGGGATTTCCAAGAACCTGGGCAGTTGTGGTTCTTGCTCTCTTCTTCTTCTTGTCCTGAGCACCTTCATCCTCTAATTCTATGGTGAAATTCATAGTTTCTCCTGCGGGAACCTTCTTGGATTTGGAAGAAGTGACTTTCTGTTCAGGTGCCTCTTTGGGTTCAGTCTGCTCTGGCACTTGAGTGGACCTTCTGGCCTTGGGCATTGGTGTCCTCTTGGCAGGAACTTTCCTTTTCAGTCCAGGCTTTGTGCTATGTGCAGAGCCATATTCCTTCTTGAGCACTACTAATCCGATCCAAAATAGAGCAAAATCTTATTCATCCACATTATTTTACTAATTTTTATTCGTAGGAGGGGATTATGAAACCCTTTTTGATTTTTTTAGATCGTTGAATCCCTTTGTACTTATCCCTTTCCAATCCCTTTTAATAAATTCATTCCTGTTTTTTATTGGACCCAGTTCTATTCTCTTCGATTGATTGTATCTCAAAACACACATTGCTTAAATACCTTCTCTTTCTATTGAAAAGAGAAAGGATTTCCAGTCACAGCAAATTTAGGAAAAATTGGAACCATTAACTATATTATTTGTTATTATTTGTTATTTTGATAAATTCTATTTGTTAGTAGTGAACGGTTCTAAAATGGGAATTGTATCCCAAATAGTGTTTCCTTAATGGCATAACAAAATCAAATTGATTTACGACTAATCAGTATCAATTAAAAAAAGAGAATTATGATATTGATATAGTGTGACCTGACCCCTGTTGCTCCAAGTGAAATTCTTTCTAGGGTTCTTAAAGATATTCTCCATTTTTTCCCTTTCCCTACAATAAAGTATAGTCTGAAGGCTAGCACGCACCATTCCTCGCTTATGATAATCTAAGGCCAAAAAGAAAGAAGGCTCACACCATAATAATACATACCCTTTTTCCTCGATCGTCAAGGTCATGGATTTGGATCGATTTCGGTTTTACGGGCTTCATACATTGTTAAGAAAAGTACTCGGCATTGGAAAGCATCACGTTCTGGCCACACACAAAAGAAGTCGGTGGAAGGTATGGAATTTCTCGGCTGAAGGTCAGAAAGAAAGCAATCGCCAGTGCTCTCGGTTCCAGCAACGAGTCTTTTCTCTGAGAATTAAGTAAAACAAACTAACCTTGTCTGTCTATGTTCACCTTGACATGAAAGACTCTTTTCCTAACCTGACTGTTCTACCTGGCTAGTTCACTTCACTTTTCGAGGGATCCTGGATTGGAGTTCACTTGTCTATGAGTGTCCGAACAGCTTCAGATCCTTCCAAGGCGCAGGGGTTCTCTCTCCATTCACTTTGAGCTGGGTTTCTTGTGATCTTTTTGGTAGTTTTTCCATCCAATTTTATGGTAAATTAAGTCTTACACAGCTGTCCCCAAGGATGTCCATTCCATTCGGCAGGGACTCCATCTCGCATTCGATCTCCCTCCTTTCCCTGAAAGAGTCGAGGTCTCTCTGGACTTCTCTTTTACCTCTCTACCAGATTCAGAAAAAGGGAGGAAGAGGGCCTCTCGACGGGAGTGATTCCCCGAAAAGAGATCGTTCCCAGTATCCTCGAGTTCATAGTCAAACTCACCTTCATCCACCTTTCAGGGACTGGCGCAGGCAAGCGCCGATGTCTGGAGCAGGAGATGGAAGCTTGGGTTGAGGAGGCTGTCAACGAGTCATCAAAGGCGATAGATTGGTTATATTCGGATTCGTTTGATTTTGATTTTCTTTTTTTTTGGTTGAAAGAGGCAGACCCCTACTTCAATTGTCATCTGACGCCTCTACCCGCCCTTGGTGTTCGTAGATCAGTTTTGCCAGTTAGGGTTTGTGTGGTGGGTTTCGATGATCTCGGGTAGCTCCTCACTTGGATGAGGAGTGGGGAAAGAAGATTGCGGGAGAGATCGGTGAAGAAGTGGAACTAAAGGATACTATAACCAAAGCTTAAAATGGGGGGGATGAGGCTGATGTTGAGCCGGGTGATGAAGCAACTTCACCGCAGCAAGAAGCCTGGTGAGCGGTTGACATGGCGGAAGGTCGTTCTACCTTTCCTTGTGCCAACAAAGCAGGCATACTTGATTGACTCTTTGGGGCTCGTGAGAGACATTCATATTACTGCGTTCTGTGATCGTAGATCGTCAGGATTCATTATTGTATATCCGAGATCTGAAAGTGTGGCAAATGGATTTGAAGGCATGGAAAGAGGCCGCCCTCGTGCAAGACTTCTTTATTCTCCCGATTTCCCTCCTCCAGTTGGATTGACACGAAAGTCCAGTGATAACATTGAAGTACTTTAAAGAGTCCCTTTCAGCCCCCGCTTTATCATAGGAAGAAGAAGAGTAATCTAGTTTAGGGGTAAGTGCCCTTTTCTTGCCAATATCTAGAGTCATGTTGTGTCCATAGAGCTCGGAAAACTCCTCTTTTAGTGATGGATTCTAGTAGCCCTATGCCTAGATTGCACAAGAACTACTCCGCTTCTATATTGGAAAACACTGTGTTTGAGCTTCTGAAAAGAAATGAAGCTATTACCTGATCCAAGCAGATAAGATGCTCACGGCCTGTCCTGAGCACTACGGAGATATTTCTTGATCCACATGAGAGTCAGCTCCCTACACCTACACCGGATTATGTCAATGAGAGCTTGCCAATAGAGATACTTCTGACTTAGAGGCACCGGAGTTGGCCAACTCAAATTGCATTGACAGCGAACCCTTGGTAGATGATTCAGAGCAAGATCAGATTCTTGATGATTTTTCCCTTTGTTTGATCGAGCGATGCCGAATCTTTATAGCGCATTTCCACCTATCCATGCTTTACGACTTGTCGCCATGAAGCACATGCCTGCGAAACCTTCTTATTCTACAGAATAAATAATAAAGTACTTAGAATGAATGGACTAAAGATCCACTTTTCAAAAGGGACGGCTCCGCCTACATGTGAAGATCTTTCAAGCGAAAATAATGGGTAGCCATGAGAAATCTCGATCGGCGACTCTGATACCATGATATCATTGGTCGAAGAATTCCTTGCCTCGCGGGACACGTAAAGAGACCTACCCACCACCCTTGTGCGTGCGAACCTAACAAGAGATGCTGATGCTAGCTACACCATGCTTTCTTTCCGACCGACCTGACGTTCCGAGGAGAAGGAATGGTTGTATGCATGCGCCGGACGCCTATCAAAAAGTAAAAGAAACCATGGATGGGGAGAAAGAAATCCCTACTTACTTGACAGGTTTCCGGGTCTCAGAAACATAGAAAGGATTTCACAAATAGGATAAATGTCCAGTGAGGACATCTCCTTGCTTGCTTTTTCATTGACTGATTCTAGTGGCTGGCCCAGTGAGAGAATTACCAGTGTCTGTCATTAGACTTTATCTTTCCACGGTGAACTCCTTTGTTGTTGAAAATCGGCTGGCTGGATTAACCTTTGGGATTGAGTCACTCGTACATTGAATCAGAGTATTTCGTATAACTCTTCCTTAACAGACTTAGTGGACTGATTGGTTGTTTCTTAGTTAGGATTTTCTATTCCTCCTAGCTTGCGAAATTCCCCTCTGCACTTGCAGCTTTAATAAGAAGTAGTAGATGGGAGTAAGGGCTCGGCTGGTGAGTAGTAGGAGTAAGGGCCCGGCTAGTGAGAACTAGCTTATACTATCTTTCTGGTGTAAGAGCATCTCGCTTATACTTTCGGAGATCTCTCTCGTAATTCGTAGATCTAAAAGCCTAATCTAGAAAAGGGTTTTTCTCAGAGCCATAAGTCAAAATAATAAGTCCAAATTCCGCAAGAGCTTGACAAGCAATCCTTCCTACACAACTCATCGGCGGTGTGACCTGCTTGACTTTTATCTTCGATTCAACCTTGGTATTCTCCTTTCTGAAACTTACTAAGACTATTGAAAGCTTTTTCAATGATTCAAAAAAGCATCCCTAGTATAAGAAGCTGTACCTGACCTACTCCTACTATAGTATTAGAAAAAATAAGAAGCTTTCAAAACACCACTACTATATCTAATATGCCCCGCCAGACCAAGAGTGAGGAGCTTGACTGAACCTCTGAGCGAGCTATTAGTACCTTCTTCCTGAAGAGTAGTAGCCTTCATTCATAGCCTGACCAACTCGTTCGTACACTAGTCAGCTATGAATTTCTAGTCAGGTTGCTATTCCCTTCTATTGAAGGCTTTTTACCACTATCATACATGACTTTTTTTTCGCCCTTCTTTTTAGAACTCATATAATACTGCTGCCCTTTCACTTGCTTCTGCCTTTTCACAAGAATTAAGATAGTGTCCTCCCTGAATTGAGAAAGAAGAGAGAATACCTATGTGCTGCTATGCCTATGGTCCAGAATTGCTATCCGTACGACCTTGGTCTTTGATTGTATAAAAAATACATACTAAGCAAGTAAGCCTGCCTAAAAGCATTTCTTTTTGACACCTCTTCTCTCGATTTGAAGAGATTACACATCACTGGGAACGAACTTATTCACTCTTCGAAGCCCCCACCACCTTCTTTCTTTGAGCTGAGCACTTTACTTCGGCTGTGGTCATTGCCTACCGGTAAACTCCCATACTTCCTTCTTTTGTTCGAGGGAGGCCATACATCTTCCTTCTTTGGTTGGATCCAGGTCAGAAAGTTATAGGAAGGTTGTGTGCGCAAACAAGTCTGAATTAAGAAGAAGGGGAGCGAGCAGTACACTACCCATTTGGGTATTGGCAAATCACAGTCATACTTCTTAGAGCGGGGTGGAGCACCAGCACCTTAAGCTGCACCAGTATCTTAGTAAGATAGACACCGATTAAGAAACCGAGAAGTCTAGATTATGGAGACTCTCTAAGTTTTTCTCTGATTTCCTGTGTCTGTACTACTTCACTTTAGACCCGGCATATTGTATGTATCCTTCGCCCTTATTTTAAGTTTAGAGAATCTGCCTTCACCCTTCGGAGAAAACATGGTGGCCGGAGACAAGGTATGTAGATTAATAGAGTAGCTCTTACTTTTTGAATATATCATTGATCAAAACTGGGTTCTCATGGATGAAGTGTTTGAGTAGACAAAAGAAGAAGAAGCTGCTACACGAAGTGAAAACCGGTGCTAAGAGCAGGATATTCTTATCTATGAGAGAGAACTGGTATAGAAGTGCTAAAAGTAAGTGTAAGTTAACGAGCATGAACCTCCTCGTTGAGCAGCCGCCTGAGCTTTCTCTTTGTTTAGAATTGAAAGAGAAGTTTTTGGTAGTGGGGTGCGTGGTGTATTAAAAGTGGATATAGACCCCGGACAAGAAAGCCTTTTCTTAAGCACAAATACGGTACTATTTTTAGCAAGCAATCTCTTCTACAATAGGCAGTCTGATCAATCCAAAATATTGAGGCTGGATTGAGATTTCTCTCTAAATCAAACTGGATTGGAATGCAGGTATAAACCAGCAGCAACCAATAGAGGAGTCAGCCGGTTATGATGCAGCAACAGGTAGACCACTCAGAGACTGAATACAGCTAACATTAGCTGCAAGTGCACCATCACTAACAGGAATCGTAATGGTCTCAAGCATGTGCTTCCTTTCTTCTTGAAGGACCTTGTTTTAAACTTTCTTAATGTCAGGAAGTAGAAGTACGGTGAAATAGATCGAGTATCAAGTATATTAGTGTGTAAGGGTTTCAATGCAGACTTTGATGGGGATCAAATGGCTCTTTCTGGAATTGACTTTTGAAAGCCATCAACCAGAGAATGAAGAATCACTGTGTCTGCCGCAAGAGCAAGAGAAGAGAAAGGACACGACCTCTAAGCGAGTGCGAGGCGAGATCTGCGAAACCAATTTGATGCATCCAACGGGCAGCAGTATTGAGGCGACGTGGCCTACCTAAGTGTAGTCACCACAATTTGAGAGTCCATAATTTTTTCCCTCGCCTTATTCTGCTGAGCTCTATTCTCCTCCGCAATTCTCTTCTCGTTCGCATGAGCAAAATTCAGAGAACTAGTTATTTTCCTCTTGTGCCCATACAATTGGTTCCGCTTTGCTCCGCATCATCTGGAATCTCGCGCGATTCGTCTCGAGATAAAGATACCTTACCATTAAAATCATCTTCTTCCCGTTGCTATTTCTTTTCGCACGCCTCGCTTCATACGGAATACCTGATATCATCTACCACTCTTTCCAATCTTGCCCTCAGCGAACTGGTCGACTCAAAATCAGCCCCAGCTTTACCATCGGCCTTCGATTTCATTTCTTCGCTTTTATAGAGCTTTTCCTTTTACCTAATGCCGGCTACCGACAACTCTTGCTATCCAATCTTGACCCAATGTACTCCATACTGAGGGGTATGGCGCATACCCATACCCATGACCAACCTGTAAGGTGTTCCCTAGTGAACTGCATTTCTGGGAACATCAATAGAAAAATGACTGTGCACTCTAATTTGGTAGATAAATATATTACAACATTGTTTAGCTGTCTATACTCTGACTCTGCATTCAAATAGGGGTCAAAATGCTTGGTGTCCAACCAGATATCCACAGAGAATAGTCAGTATTAGTTTACCATTTTCTAGTACATATTTCTAAACCAATTGCATCTCTGGTAACTCTGAAATTACTTGAATCAGTATTGCTATGAGATCCCCTCTCCAGTACTGCATGTTCCCTTGCCGCTCCAGTTGGTTTACTCCCAGAGACATGATTAGTACCACCAGAGCTTGAATCAATCATTCCATCCCCAACTCCTACATCAGAAACAACAATGAGAAAAAACTCTTCCATTCTATCTATGGTAGATAAAGGAGCTTCAAAGCCGTAGCCATCCTCATGGCCTTTTCACCCTACAGCCGTTGCACTTTTTTTATTAAATGAAATAGTTCGTTTTCTCGCTCTTAACTCGAAAGTACTAACTAAATAGGGGCACGGAGAAATAAAGAAGTGTGGGGGAGAAGCAGCCGAGCTCATTCCCTTCCATTCCTGCTCTATAGTAGGGGTTATGTCCCCCTTTCCTAGTGAGAGCAATACGCAATGCTGCTACGAATAGAGATAGTGCCCTATCCACTGCAAAACCGTACTCTGCTTCAACCACACGGTATGGCTCCCTCATTTCAAACCAAGCTGTAGACCGAGTAGGAAATAGCTAAAGGTTCCGGTCCAAAGGTAAGAAGATCCGTTGGTTGGAAATCCGTATCAATTGTTACTGGTTCTCCCGTTCTTGGTACTGTGTCATGTGACTCTAAAGCCCCAACTAGGCTAGATTGAGATCTTGGTCCTTGCTAGGCTTACTCGCGTAAATAACCCCCATGTCTTAGGTGTTCTCGGGGGTAAGCAAGTTAGTACAATCGGTTGCACAACCGTCCAGTCCATATCATAATTGTCATAATCAATCATATCAGTAGGTGGCATACTTGCCTGCTCAAGTCCATCTACTATGGATGTGGGCTTGGACCAAGCCATCCCCAAACACTGAACCGGATCTTGAAAACGGGACTGAACTGAATCCGACTTCTTGGTAGCCCAGTGGCTTTTGGTCCCCATCGGAAAGTGTTGAATGGATTGCTCCTTGCCCAACAACAAAAAGAAAGAAATTTAGGAGAGGATTGATAGGTTTAAGCATTCAGGGCTGGTCGCTCTTATGGATACCTGTGAGCTAGAGTCGGGAATCGAAAAGGAGACAACGGAAGCCGTACAGATCTAGTTGGGAATGCTGTTCATGCAGTGGAGAGCGTAAATGACCGGCCCTTGAGGCGCGAGTAGACTTATCATATAGAAAGGAAAGAGATAAGCGGAGGGAGGATGGTTTGATGATAGCCAAGATCTCCATCTCATTTGTCACTCTCGTATTCTTAATAGGAATCGGCAAGCAGATACAACCACTAGGCCATTGCCATTCGACTAGTCTATCAGAGTATCCTACGAAGTCAGGTCCAGTAGGCGCAAGATGCGCTAAGCCATTCGATCTTCCTGCTGGTGGTCCACCATAGAGCTCCTATGTAGCCGTTTGTTTTCTCGCTTAACTACTTTGTATGAGGCGATACAGCTGAGATCAGCCAACGGTTCGAGCACTTAGCACAATGTGCCACTTAACCGGACAAGCGCAAGACCGGGTCTACCTACCTTATGACATTTATGAAAAACGAACGTTGTATTAAGGGGTTTCTATGAGTTAGTAAAAAAGTCGGCAGTATCCTTGAATTCAGGGGTCAGCTACGGGAGGTATGTCTCCATGTGTGCCGAAGAAGCGTCTATCATTATACGCTGTTTATCCAATCAAAAACTTCTTCGTTTAGTTGGTAGAACCCACGCCAATATCATATTGACTCTCTCTCGCCCAATAAGAGTTTCCGAGAGTTACTTTATTCAAATTCTCTCCTTTCCAAAGCTCCACAAGGAAAAAAGAGTAATAGGACAACAATATTGCTTTCATTTATTTTGAGTTCTTTCTTTGTTGAGATGGAAATCGACGTTCTTTTGAAAAGGGCTAGGTAGTTTGCGCGCAGGCAAAACTTCTTCATGAAAGGTCAAAAATTGACTTGGATTTCATGGGTTTCTTAATGACTAGTCGTTCGTTTGAAGCCTTAAGAAACCGGCAGAGAAAGCGGCAGTTTTTTTTTTCGAATGACCTTATTTCGAGAATCAACTAACCGACAAATCCGTAGCCCAGGTGATTCGCTGCCTCCCTCTCGCCAAAATGGGATGAATCTTCTCATGCAGCTTTTTGATTATTCAGGGCGCAGCGAAACCAATTTCCATCAAGGCAAGGGGGTAAATAAGGGGGAAGAGGAGTTGTAACGATAGAAAAGAGAAATGACTATAAGGAACCAACGATTCTCTCTTCTTAAACAACCTATATACTCCACACTTAACCAGCATTTGATAGATTATCCAGCCCCGAGCAACCTTAGTTATTGGTGGGGGTTCGGTTCGTTAGCAGGTATTTGTTTAGTCATTCAGATAGTGACTGGCGTTTTTTTAGCTATGCATCACACACCTCATGTGGATCTAGCTTTCAACAGCGCAGAACACATTATGAGAGATGTTGAAGGGGGCTGGTTGCTCCGTTATATGCATGCTAATGGGGCAAGTATGTTTCTCATTGTGGTTCACCTTCATATTTTTCGTGGTCTATATCATGCGAGTTATAGCAGTCCTAGGGAATTTGTTCGGTGTCTCGGAGTTGTCATATTCCTATTAATGATTGTGACAGCTTTTATAGGATACGTACCACCTTGGGGTCAGATGAGCTTTTGTGGAGCAACAGTAATTACAAGCTTAGCTAGCGCCATACCAGTAGTAGGAGATACCATAGTGACTTGGCTTTGGGGTGGTTTCTCCGTGGACAATGCCACCTTAAATCGTTTTTTTAGTCTCCATCATTTACTCCCCCTTATTTTAGTAGGCGCCAGTCTTCTTCATCTGGCCGCATTGCATCAATATGGATCAAATAATCCATTGGGTGTACATTCTGAGATGGATAAAATTGCTTCTTACCCTTATTTTTATGTAAAGGATCTTGTAGGTCGGGTAGCTTCTGCTATCTTTTTTTCCATTTGGATTTTTTTGCTCCTAATGTTTGTAGCCCCATCTTCTTCAGCTTTGTAGTCCTCATCCTATGAGTCTGAAGTTCTTTTCCTCCTTTGCCTAGTAGCAGCGTTAGGCAGGTTGCTAGGAGTGCTTCTGCTCCCTTCATCTGTACTTGAGGGACTAGTGCCCTTGCTCATGTCAATATGCTCTTCTGACCTGTTCTGGCTGTCACTCTAGTCTGACATGCTGCAAACACTGACTGCTGACCCTGTGAAGAGTTATAGGTGAGATAGAATAGATGAGCATCACAAAATGCAGAGATTTTTGCAAAAGAATGATTCAAAAATTCAGTTTTAGTTTTCCACAAAAAGCATTTTGGATCAACCAATTTACAAACTCGGTGATACCGAAGCAGTTTTGGAACCTAAACTGATGATCTCGGTCGGACCGAGTCACAGTTCGGTGGCACCGAGACTGCTAGGGTTTCACAAAGTCCTAAAATCGGTCGCACCGATTAGCAATTCTCGGTCAGACCGAGAGTCACTAGTGCAATGGCATAAGCCAAATCGGTGGGATCGAGTTTTTCAACTTGGTGGGTCCGAGATGGTTTCGGTGGAAACCTAACCCTAAAATTTTGAATCTCATCTAATCTACGGACTATATTGAGTGGATAGGATTGTTTCAATCGTGGAAAGAATCAATAAGAATACAATGTGCTAGGAATCGGACGAGGATAGCACAATGATCGAGTCCATAACCTAACTTGGCGATGAACTCACTACGGCGGCAACGGCGGGGGCGAAATCCGTTGACGGCGGCGGAGACCAGCTACTGGAGGCGGCTGGCGACGAGGAGACGATCCGGAGACCTTCGATGGCAGAGCGAGCTATTGCGTGGGCGAAGGGGTTCGGAGAAATTTCCAAAAGTTTGCCCGTGACTATATATAGCCCGACCCTGTCGGTGTGGCCGAGTGGAACAACTCGGTGGCACCGAGATGCATAATTGTGTACAGTTACAGCAAATCGGTGTGACCGAAAAGTTCAAATCGGTCGCACCGAGATTGAAAACTCGGATCAACTTGATGATCTCGGTAAGACCGAAATGGAGGAATCAGTCAGACCGAGAGTCACAAAGTGGTTTTGGAAGTTTAAGTATATGACGAATCGGGGACTCCGAGTGCTCCAGACACAGAGTGGTTCGAATCTGACTTGATCAAATTTTGTGATGTAGCATGAATAGAGTTTGACACGAGTAAAGCATAGATAGCTAGAGAAGGTTCTTAGGCATTATTGTCCATCCACTTGGCAAAAAGAAAAGAGACCAAACAATCAAAACAACAAGTGGATGTCCTTGGATGAGTAAAATATGCACCAACATGCTCACCAAATAAGATGGCAAATGAAATATGTGGCAAAGCATGCACAACCAATTCTAGCATCTATCAAACAATTGGAGATGACTAGGTCATCTATATATGAGTATATTGACTTAGGAGTCAAATGAGAACATTTTATCATAGGTCATACTCATCGTTTAAGCTCAAATGGGGTTACCACTTTTACATAATGCATTGATGTGTTCACACCATTAGAGTTTCTTTGACTCAATTCTTAGAGTTAAGCTCCCCCTAGATGTGAGATCCCCCCTTAGAGGGATGAACTAACCTTGGGTTTTGTCGATGATGACTTCATGTAGGTGTTGAAGATGTGGATGCTCAATGTTGATGTAGATCATTTGGAGCAATCCTTTGGAGTGAATTGCACTTTTAACTTACCTAAATGGGTTAGTCCCACAAGGAACAAACAAGAATATCCATAGACATAGAGTGATGCACACACAAAATGATGTCCATGAAATCATTAGGTTACCTTGTCCCTTGTCTTACCAACATGAGGGTTTGTGACTCCTTGAACTAGTGCAAGATGTGGAAGTTGATTGCACTTGTTCTTGCCATAATGATATGAGTGAAGAATGTTGGCGGAGTCACCCTCAAGAACTCTCTAGTTCTTCTTCTTCGGGATCCACATCATCTTGATGGGAATCCTTGGAGTTGTAGTTGTACTTGATGAAGTAGAACTTGACGTAGTCTTGGGAACCCACTTGAACGAGGCTTTAGGTGCTTCTTCAAATGCATCAATCTCTTCTTGAAGCTTGTCCTTGCCTTTGTTCTTGTGGTCTTGTGGTGGAAGATCATCTTGTGCTTGTGTTCCCTTGAAGGAAGTAGGATCATACTTCTCTTGTTGAGGAACAAACTTCGTCTTGGGGTATTGATCTTCTTCCCACTCAACTCCATTGGCATTGAACTTTCGTTCAAAACCAACACCTTGATTCTTCCGGTGCCTTCCTTGCTTGCGTACAATTTCCTCGAATTGCTTACTCCCGGCAAGGCTCTTGTAAACACCTTTATCTATAATTCCCTTCAATAAGCTATTTTATTGCTCAAGTGTAACTTGGCTAAGAGAATCATTAGTGGAATCAAGAGAACTACTAGAAGCAACAATATTGGATTTGACATTATTATTGTTACTACTAGAGGAAGTATCTTTCTTGTACTTGTTACTAGACTTGACTTGAGGCATGTAAGTAGATGAGAGTAAACGCTTGGCAATGTAAGAAGAACTTTTCTTGCGGAGATCATCATTGATTGCCTTTAAGAACTCATGCTCTTGCTCAAGATTGAGCTTTTCGAAGCATAACTTCTCATGAGCCCTTAAAAGTTCTCGATGATCTTAGAAGATAGTTTCATGAGCCAACTTAAGAGTGTTTAGCTCTTTAGTTAGAAGCTCAATCTTATCCTTATCATTGTCATTCGTTTTATCTTGATTAGCATGATTAATTGACGTTTCATCATAGTATTCATCACTAGAGTTGTCAACAAGTAAATCATCATCCACAAGCAAGTCATCTTCATCACTATTGAAATCAACATACTCAGGATGTGTTACCTTTGGACCTTTGGCCATGAAGCATCTTCCAATTCCTTCATTTGGTGAATCAAATATGTCGTATGAGTTGGTTGACACAAGTGCTAGACCGGCAACACCTTCATCTTGAGTATATTCGGAGTCGGAGTGATAGCTTCTCTCGGAGTGATTGTCGGAGTCGGAGCCGGATACCCATTCACCAACATGAGCTTGATGTCTTCGTTTTCTGTAGCTCCTTGATGACTTGTCCTTCCTTTTCGAATCCTTGCTTCTCCGTGAGGGTCTTCGTTCATAACGATCATCTCTACTCCTCCTCTCTCTTGGTGGTGATTCTTCTCTTTTGCTCCTTCTTCTTGGAGAATCTTCTCTTCTTTTGTAGGGTACCGTACACTCATTGGAATAGTGTCCGGGTCTCCCACAATTGTAGCAATTGCGCTCTCGACTAGAAGTTCTTTTGTCATTGTAAGACCTTGACTTGGAGCTTCTTTCTTTGCTTCTACTCTTGTAGAATTTGTTGAAGTTCTTCACCATTAAGCTCAATTCTTCATTGAAGGTTTGTTTCTCACTTGATGATGTGGGGGCTTCACTTGAGGCTTTGTAAGCACCACTTGACTTGTTGTGAAGTTCCTCCTTATCCTCGAGTGACATCTCATGAGCAACAATTCTTCCAATGACTTCTGTTGGCTTGAGATCTTTGTAGTTTGGCATCATCTGGATCAATGTGCACACGGTATCATACTTTCCATCCAATGCTCTTAGGATCTTCTTGATGATGAATTTGTCGGTCATCTCTTCACTCCCTAAGCCGGCAATCTCATTTGTGATAAGTGCAAGCCTAGAGTACATTTCAGCGACACCTTCACCATCCTTCATTTTGAACTTGTCATGCTGACTTTGGAGCACATCCAAGTTGGATTCCTTGACGGATTCGGTACCTTCATGCATATCAATCAAAGTATCCCAAATTTCCTTTGCATTCTCAAGACGGTTGATTTTGTTGAATTCTTCGGGGCATAATCCGTTGAAGATGATATCACAAGCTTGAGCATTGTATTGCAGCATCTTCAATTCTTTCGCATTACCTTCACGGTTCGGTTCTCTCCCATCAAACAACTCACCTTGCAAGCCAATACAAATAATTGCCCAAACGGCGGGGTTATGTCCGAGAATATGCATTTTCATCTTATGCTTCCAACTAGCAAATTTAGTACCATCAAGGTAAGGACCTCTACGGTGATAATTTCCCTTGCTAGACGCCATACTCTCCTAGGTTGTGAAACCAAGGCTATGACCACCAAAAGCTATGGAAATCAACGCAAATGGAGACCAAAGCTCTGATACCACTTGTAGGACCTTGAAGTATGTCTAGAGGGGGGTGATTAGACTACTTGACCAAGTAAAAACTTAACCTTTTCCCAGTTTTAGAGTTTGGCAGATTATAGCTATATAGGACAAGTCAAGCAATCAACATACTATTCAAGCAAGCATGCAAAGAGTATATAGGCAGCGGAAATTAAAGCATGCAACTTGCAAGAAAGTAAAGGGAAGGGTTTGGAGGATTCAAACGCAATTGGAGACACGGATGTTTTTGGCGTGGTTCCGATAGGTGGTGCTATCGTACATCCACGTTGATGGAGACTTCAACCCAAAATGGGTAACGGTTGCGCGAGTCCACGGAGGGCTCCGCCCACGAAGGGTCCACGAAGAAGCAACCTTGTCTATCCCACCATGGCCATCGCCCACGAAGGACTTGCCTCACTAGCGGTAGATCTTCATGAAGTAGGCGATCTCCTTGCCCTTACAAACTCCTTGGTTCAACTCCACAATCTTGTCGGAGGCTCCCAAGTGACACCTAGCCAATCTAGGAGACACCACTCTCCAAGAAGTAACAAATGGTGCGTTGATGATGAACTCCTTGCTCTTCTGCTTCAAATGATAGTCTCCCTAACACTCAACTCTCTCTCATAGGTTTTGGATCTGGTGGAAAGAAGATTTGAGTGGAAAGCAACTTGGGGAAGGCTAGAGATCAAGATTCATATGGTAGGAATGGAATATCTTGGCCTCAACACATGAGTAGGTGGTTCTCTCTCAGAAATGGTAAGTTGGAAGTGTAGGTTTGTTCTGATGGCTCTCTCCACGAATGAAGAGGAGGTAGAGGGCTATATATAGCCTCCACACAAAATCTAACCGTTACACACAATTTACCAAACTCGGTGGGACCGATTCAATAGACTCGGTCGGACCGATTTAGTAAACCTAGTGACCGTTAGTGATTTTCGGTGGGACTGACATGCATCTCGGTGAGACCGATTTGGTTAGGGTTAGGGCATAACGTAATCTCGGTAAGACCGATTACACAAACTCGGTGAGACCGATTTGGTAATAAGCTTTCCAGAGAGTTGGTCAGGTAAACTTGGTGGGACCGATTTGCACTTTTCGGTGAGACCGAAATGTTACAAAAAGGAAACAGAGAGTTTACATTGCAATCTCGGTGGGACCGATCGCTCACTTTGGTTAGACCGAAACGTTACGAAGGGAAACAAAGAGATTACAATCCCATCTCGGTGAGACCGAGATCCCTATCGGTAAGACCGATTTGCTTAGGGTTTGTGGTAGTGGCAATGACTTTTGGAATCGGTGGCGCCGGATAGGAAGAATCAGTGTGACCGATTTTGGCTTTGGGTTTAGGTCATTTGTGGATGTGGGAAAGTAGCTGAGGGTTTTGGAGCATATCTCAAAGCACGTGAAGCAAGAGGCTCATTAAGAAACACCTCATCCCTCCTTGATAGTATTGGCTTTTCCTATAGACTCAATGTGATCTTGGATCACTAAAATATAAAATGAAGAGTCTTGAGCTTTTGAGCTTGAGCCAATCCTTTGTTCTTAGTATTTTGAGGGATCCACTTTCATCATCCATGCCATGCCATTCATTGAGCTTTCCTGAAATAATAGTCTTGGAAAAGCATTAGCTCAATGAGCTATATGTTGTTATGAATTACCAAAACCACCTAGGGATAGTTGCACTTTCAGCTAACCGCCGGAGCGGCGCCACGCGATGGCTTTAGTGCAGTAGAGGAGACAAGCTTCGGACCGCCAGGTTTTCGGGCGTTTCCGCATGGGACCGCTCCATCAGTCCGACGTGGCGGACATGCCCGGGCACGCCTGGGCGCCGCAATATTCAACCCATATTTGGGCTGGATATGGGGGGTGCCTGTCAGCCCGTTTGTTTGAGGGTCGTTTGAGGCGCTCGTCTGGGTCAAAATTTCTCGACCTGTCAGTGATCGAGTGGCCCGCCCGGGCGTATGACACGAATTTGAGAGGTCCGACTGTATATGTTCTAATTAAGCAAAATTCTAAAGTTTTATACTACAAAATTGGATCTGGATTGTGATGTTAGTGATCAATGTGCAAGCATCGTACTTAATGGAGGTTAAGCATGATATGCATTTTATCTGGACCCGCCATGCGCCTCTCTATCAAAGGGATGTAGGGATGTCGTCATACCACGTTGGTGAACAATAAAATGGATACATCAATTTTTTCCGTTGTAGTGGACGTGCCTCAGCTTGACTGACTCCAATTTAAAAATACTATGGGCTCTGCATGGTAGAGTGTGTACTATACATGAAAGCGTATTAGAGTATTTAACATGAATTTCGTGGAGTATGCACTCCATCATTTTTGTAAAATATATACGCTGAGCACATATTGATTTTCTAAGATATATAAACTGAGGATGTATAACATAAATGCTTCTTACCACCGATGCTTGAGATAGAATGCACATGACAGAGTATATACCATAACCGTGGAGTATAATGCATATTGTCCCCCCCCCCCTCTTTCGGTTTGTTGGGCTTATCTCACTATTTTTTTTGTTTGATAGTCCTATTTTCATTTCTCTTCCTCACCTATTTATATTTCGAGCTGCATAAATTTGTTGCATGCAAAGGTTCGAAGGAAATTCACCAATACATGTAACCATTTCTACTTAATTGGTGGTCATGCATGCATGCATTGCATTTAATGAAGATTAATCATAATATTTAGTTCTAGCTCGCCATGTGCCTTCCTACTTTTGTGGATGTTGTCATGCCATGCCTGATGCACACATTAAAGGATAAATTGGTTTCTCCTATTGCAATGCACATGCATATGTGCTATTTATTTCTTATTGAGCTTGGCATGTGCCTCCCTACTTTTGAGGGTGTTGTCATGCCAGACTGATGCATACATTAGTGATGCATATATACTATTCTGATCACAATGTGAACTTTCCAAGTAACGCGCCTGACCTTCCCCGAGTAATAGGTTGAACTTCAGCTAAAAAGTGTCCAAATGGGGCTTGTGATACGCCGCTGGAAAGCTACGAACACCAATATCATGACACAAGTTGAACTTTTGGCAAAATATAAGCGATTTAAGAGCAGTTTTGAAAACCGTTTTTCCTTCATACAAAAAACATGAATTGTATTTTCTATCGCATTTCTAAACCGTTTATCGGAATGATGCAAATAATATGGTGTTGGAAAGCTGCTGCAAAACCGCTCCTTCCACATGTTGAAAGTTTTCTCTAATTCCTTATGGTTAAAGACTAATTTCAAAAATCGTAAAAGTTCGCAAACCGAACAGCCAAGTTCGTATTTTCGATGGCATTTCTAAACGGCTAATCCAATTGAGGCAAATGATATGGCGTTGGAAAGCTTATGAAAATGCGCTACTTTCTCATGTTGAAAGTTGTTTCTAATTTTGGACGGTTTAAAATAAATTTAGAAAACAATACAAGTTCTAGCGAATTTGTATTTTCAAGCTAATTTTTTAACCGTATGTCCGAATGCAGCAAATGATATGGCGTTGGAAAACTTGAGGAAATTCGAAACATGTTTGTATCTAATATTTCTCCCAATTCTTGATGGTTTTAAGTCAGTTTCGAAAATGTCGACAAATGTATTTTCATCGTATTTTCTAAAAACTTTAACGGAATGGCGCAAATAATATACCGTTGAAAAGCTACGGAAAATGCGAAACTTTTTCATGTCGATGGTTTTCTCTGGTTCCTAGCCGTTTTCAAGTAATTAAGAAAATGGCGGGATCATTCGTTCTGCCTTTATCGCGAAACCGATTCTTCGAAAAACACCGCGCGAAGACTTGAACTTCTCGGCATGTCTACTTGAACTTCACTCAGTTTTTCACGTGCTATTTTTGACCGTAGCTCTCCATCCACTCACCGAAATACTCACCGGAATTGAGCAAGTGTCATACCAATGGAAATCTGTTGTGAACACGCAACTTTCCCGTGTTGATCGTTTTTCATACTCGCGACGATTTTAAAAGTTTTTCGTCTGAAATTCATCCACTGTAGTATTTGAACTTCCCGCTGTTTTCAGTTGAACTTCTGTGACATATTTTCCTTTGTAATTTTCTCATCCATTCGTCAGTGTTACACAAATGATATTCCTTTTGTATAAATCTCTCTCACAATATTTTTTTAACTTTCTCCGACAAAGGACTTGAACTTATAACAACAAAACTTTTAGCCTTTCCTTTTTTATTATTTTTAATACAAAATGCACACCGTCTAGTACATTAACTTCTGGAAGTTATCAACCTAAACTTCTCTCGGTTACGTGAAAATATTTTGAGTTTTTTATGAACTTTTAATCTGATTTCCTTAATCCTTTTTTATTAATTTTGAAGCGCTCTATTTTTAATAGTTGAACTTCTTGTTATTTTATTTTTTAACTTCTTGTTTCCATTCTTTAATAACGAGGAAAATCTGAGTTTTCTATAATCATCGAACTTCTCCATCTTTTTAATATGGACTTCCTGGTTTTATTTATTAATTATTTTTTATGAAATTTTGAAGCGTTATATTTTTAAAAGTTGAACTTCTTGCTTTTTATTTTTGAACTTTGTGTTTCCATTCTTTAATAACAAGGAAAATCTGAGTTTTCTATAATCATCAAACTTCTCCATTTTTTAATTTGGACTTCGTGGTTTTATTTATTTTAGTAATGGGAAAATTTCTTGAACTTCCCGAGTTACACAACCTAAACTTCCCTCACTAGGAACCCGACCTTCGGGCTATCTTCGCAACCGTGTCTCCCCCCGAGAATTTATTCTGGTCAGTTGTGTTCTATGTGATGTAAGTGTAATTTGGAAACAGTTTTTAGCAACTAAATGCCCGTTTTAAATAAGAATATCGCTCATTGGAGGATTTGCTCTCGGGTCGTGATGAGCATGTGATGAGAATAATATTCTGATAAGTACATAACCTGCCGCAGCAGTAGCACTTGAAATTCCGCAAGTGCTAGGTTGAACTTCCACAAACATTGCCCAAATGGGGCTTGTGATATACCATTGGAAAGTTATGGACACGAGTATCATGACGCAGGTTTAAATTTTTGGCAAAATGTACACGGTTTAAGAGTAGTTTTAAAAACCGTTTTTCTTCATACAAAAAAACGTGAATCATATTTTTAAGTCTATTTCTAAACCGTTTATCGGAATGAGGCAAATGAGATGGCACTGGAAAGCTGCTGCAAATCCGCTCCTTCCCCGTGTAGAAACTTTTTCCAAATTTTCTATGATCAAACGGGAATTATTTTAGTGGATCCTTACCATATTCGGCGCCGGTGCAAGGTGGCGACACAGAAAAGCTTATGTATAGAAAACAGAGTTATTTGAATTTTGAACTACTCTATAATTATAAATTGAACTTCTTGGTTTATTCTTTAGTAACGGGAGAAATCCGATTTTTGTAAAAAAACATCAACCCACTCTACTATTATAAATTGAACTTCTTGGGTTTACTGTTTTAGTAATGAGGAAAATCTGAGTTTTTATATACATTAAACTACTCCGTAATTTTAGTTTGGACTTCTTCGTTTTATTCTTTGAATAGAGCATACAATATACCCCTTTAGAAAATAAATTTTCATTTTTATAAATGATATTCCGGTCGTTTTGAAGTAAATTAGAGAAATGACGAGATCATGATTTCTGCCTTCATTGCGAATGGAAACGCACTGCATGAAGTAGTTGAACTTCTCGGGCATGTCTGTTTGAACCTCACTCTGTTTTTGACGTGTTGTTTTTTGCACTACATGAAGTAGTTGAACTTCTATGGCATGTCTGTTTGAACTTCACTCTATTTCACTTTATTGAAATTTTCTTATATGAAACACACACCATGTAGTACGTGAACTTCTGGATGTTATCACTTTGAACTTCTCTCTGGTTTGAGTGAATTATTTTAAAACACAACAAACAACATGTTTTTATGTATTTTGGACATCTAAATACACGGTGAACCTCTCTCACAAGAATTTTTGAACTTTTCCTCACCGAGCACTTGAACTTCTAGCAACCATTTTTTTATTTATGAGTTGTTTTTAAAAGTGCAAAAAAGGCATTGTGTTTTTTATTTTTTGAACAGGTAAATCATAGGTTTTAATAAACTCCGAACTTCTTTGTTATTTCATTTTGAACTTCATCTTTTTATATTTTTGAGTAAAGAATTGTATTAGACTTTTATACGGAAAAATCAAACATGGAAATACAAGGTGAACCTCTCTCGCAAGAATTATTGAACTTCCCCAGACGGAGCACTTGAACTTCTTGCAACAAACCTTTTAAGGTTTTTGTTTTCTATTCTTATATTTCTTATGTGAAACGCATTCCATGTAGTAGTTGAACTTCCCGCTCTTTTCACCTTGAACTTCTGTCATGGCTTTTTGTTCAACCTGTATCACACTAATTTTTTGAATTTCTCGGGCTGAGCACTTGAACTTGTAGCAACAAATTTTTCAGCCTTTTCTTTTTTCATTCTTTTTAATACAAAATGCACACGGTGTAGTACGTGACCTTCTCGTAGTTATCAATCTAAACTTCTCTTGGTTACTGGAAACTATCTGAGTTTTTTATAGACATTGAACCGCTCTACTTTTTTTATTGGTTTTAATCTTTAGCATCGGGGGAAATCTGAGTTTTTATAAACATTAAACAACATCATATTTTTTTAATTTTGGACTTATTGGTGTTATTCATTAGTAACGGGAAAAGTCCTAGTTATGTAATAAATAACGAAATACTCAATTATTTAAAGTTGAACTTCTAGGTCTTATTTTTAAAAGATGGAAAATCTGTTTTCATAAACTTTTTGAACTGCTCTGTTTTTTCAATTTGACCTTCTTGGTTTTGTAATAAACATTGAACATCCATCAATAACAAAGACCTATTTATCTGTCTATCTGCTTACCTACCTATCCATCTATGTGTTGAGCATCACTAGTTCTGGCCGATGTTAACAATTAATGATCAAAGTTGTTATTATTTGAAATATATATACTCTAAAACTATTCTTTTCTCTTGCCTGTCAGTGAAACCATGAAGTACTAGCTGCTACACTAGTAAACAGACTGAAACTGTTGAATTCCCTGTGGCCGACTACTCTAAAACTTTAATTTCTAGGAACTGGAAAGCTGTGTGACAAAGCAATCCTCAACAGGAGTGTACATATCCAAGTTTCCATCAACTTCATTGAGCGAGTTTGCAGAACAAAATAGAAACAATAATGAAATGGAAAGGGGCATATATAGCAACACGATCCATTACATAGTCTGCACTAAGAACTGCATGCTCAACACGTATTCATGGGGAAGAGGCTAAGGGGGTAGCCATCCTTGAAAAGCAAGTGATGTGCTGGATGACCTTGATACAAATCGACGGATGGTAGCCGCGATGCAAAATAACGATGAGATATGGTTTGTCGCACAAACTGCTCGCGGGCGAGGCGACGAACTTCTTGTGCAGACGGAGAAGGTTATGATGGTGTTTGCCCCAGAGTGTTGCATGTCGCGGGGGCGTAGTGAACGATGCACTGGCCGCACGAGTGACGTCAGACTTCCCAGAAACTTCACCTCCGCCTCCCAACTCTGGCATAACAGCACCGGCGACCTTGGATTGCGACGGTTGCGTGTCTCAAAATCACATACTGGTGGCGTCAGGGAGATTGAGCGGCTCGCACGCTGGCGCGTGATGGCGGAAGGCGACGTAGAGATCGGTCCAAGTGGCGCGGCGGCCGGACTGCAGGGTGGAGGCAGCTCAGCGGCCAATTCCTCGAGGTGGAGGCGGCTGGCTCTGCAGGGTGTAGGCGGCATGGTGGTCGGACCAAGGGGCCAGAGGCGGAGCGGTGGCCGGACCAGGAGGCGGGATGGCGCGGCAGCTGCGTGGGAACCTGGTGGTTGGCGGCGGCATGCATCGCCGAGGCAGGAGGATCTGGGAGAGGGAGGGCGCCGCCGTGCTAGGGGCGGTGGTGGCCTGCACGCCAACGGGGCCGAGTGGCCGGCGGCGGGAGGCGCGCTGTGGTCGGGGGCGGCGACGGGGCCGAGCGGCCGGCGGCGG
>NC_041382.1:395923664-395935789 GCF_002162155.2 Triticum dicoccoides
ATGCCCGTGCGTTGCATCGGGCGATTTTTTTTGTGAACTCTGCTTCTGCTCCGAGTGCCACTACGCGCCACTTCTTATATCCAAAAAAATGTCAAAAATAAGGTTACTATAAACAAGCAAGAGAGATGAGGGAAGACGCCACTCGATCGGGGCGATCAGCATCACGATTACATGGAGCCTTGGAAGCCAAGGAACAGACCTCCCCGTATCAATCTACAACCGAACAGAATAGGGAAGATACGGAGGTAGGCTATAGCTATACAAGATATGTACTTTAACAGTTACCCTCATTCGCTACAAGGTGAATATGCCTTCGTGTTCCGAGGTTGAATTATCGCTAAGCTATGCTTTAGGTTGAGGTATGATTCTGCTCTTCATCTGCCTCCAGAAGAAAACCTAGATCACCTCTCTCCTCTCCCCGGCGCCATGGTACACTGACGGCAAAGCCTGCGCAAATCGTCGACGACGAGGAGGTCCTTCGAAGATGTTGTGCCCTGGCGGGCCACGCGATATGGCAGGGAGGGCCGGCTGCTGCGCGTGCGCTGGTGGGTGGTTTGGGCTAGCATCTCAGCTCCAACGTGTTGGCTATCTTCAGTGGCGACCCAACCTAACCTGGTCATTGGAGAAGGGGGCTGCATCTGTTCGGATTCGATCGACTTTCGTGGTCTTGCAGTTTCTACATACCTTTCTCACATTTTCTTCTACAAGGCAGCGATTTGCTGCACAAATTGCGACCGACAACACCTGCTCTACATCAACATCTTCTCGGCCATTGCTTCCACAAGTTCCTGGGTTGAAAAAAGTTTGATCCGTCGAGGCAGAGGCTCAGAGGGATGCAGGAGGCACAAGAGCTCGGCTCCCCCAGAGATTTGAATGTAACTTTCTTTTTCCATACAGGTGAGTTTGTAAGGACATGTGTTTCTTAATATTTGGCCTTAGGCCTTTTTGCAAAGAAAAAAGTAATTGCCGCTTTTTGGACAATGAAGTGTTGATGTGAAGAACAGACCTTAACGTCCTTCGTCGGCGCCTACTTCAACTTTGCACTGCCATCGGATGGAATATTAATCCAACTAATCATGTACTTACAAAGCATGCAACCCATCTTCCAGCTTACACGTCCTCTGAATCTCAAAAACATGCACCCGCTCTGAACTTTTGAACGTTTACTCTGCTGCTCTCAATTTGTAACTGCTTTTCATGTTCAGATTTCAGGCAAATGAAAAAGGAGTGGAGGGGAGAAGATTTGTCACAGAAATACGACTGCTAGAACCGAATAATCTCTCCATCCCTCTCAGTATACACGCACATATGCACAAGCAAGTAAATCAAACTGCAAAACTGAATGAACCACACCTGCAGTCATACTTTTGTTGCAACCAGGCCAGGCGGAGGCGGGACACGGTGGCACTGGCGGCGTCTGACACCGCCGATTCCGGAGCTATAGCCTGCGGTGGACGAGCTCGCATAACTTCTCTTCTCTGGGTTCACGGATCTCGTGTCCGCCTTTCCCTGTTCCCCCCTTGGCTCCTACCGCAGGTGTCCACGTCTACCTCTGCTTCGTCGCTGCTCCCTTCTCGACGCGGCACAGGAGGGGGAGAAGGAGGTGGCGCGTGGAAGCCTTCAACTGGAAATTAACAAAATGTCTAGTTAGAAGTTAGAACCTTTTTATTATCTTATTCATAATCAGACCGTACTCTGAACATAAAGAGCATGCGATCCTAGGACATGAAGCACAACCATCTATCTAATAGAAACACTCATCATAAGCTGAAGTAATTCTGTAATAGTACTTACATATTGCTCCAGCCGTATATCTGCAACCTACAACTATATATATCCATCTCCTCAGGCACCATAGTTGACCATTATTGGCGCTTCACTGCTCCTGGCAACTTGATGTTAATTCGTAGAAATAGTGTTTGGTCTTATTGTGTATTTGGCGTAATGCCATCAGTGAATTGGCAGTTATGTCATCAGAATATGCAGCTCAGAGCCTCCAACACCTCTCCAGAACAATGAAGGATTTTTTCTTGCATTATTCTTAGTTTAAATGTGACAAAATAATCAAAGAATGGAACATCCAACAATGATTTAAACAACGATTTTGTGTGAGGTTCTCATGTGAAAATAATTTTGTTGTCCAGACAAAGTATATGGCATGTCAAAAAATTGTCCACCTATACTGTAATAGCCTACTTGTGAGCATAATATCTAATATCGAGTTACAGATAAAGGAAGATATACCGATCGATGAAATAGATGTACCTAGAAAATAAGGATGATGTTGCTCTTCCCAGGCGGTTGATGTAGGCATTAGTACGGAAGTTTGATCCGTGAAAAAAAATTTGCAGCTCTCACTTTCAACTGAGGTTGGTACTTTGACACAATTGCTGGAAAATTAAAAGATGGAAACACCATAAAAAGCTGCTCAGAGAAACTTATGCCGTAGTTCACAGTTACAGGAAGCAAGGAAAGAAATGAGCGATACACTAATTTCAACATCACAAGGAGCTGCATGAGAAACCAATCTCCAGAAGCTTGTCTTACCAATCCTGCATAATAACCATCATTTGGAGCATGTCGGAAGAGAATGCACCACTACTATTATGCAAAACAGAAACTGGTGTTAATCTCCTATCACATTTGCTTTTCTGAACTCTCTCTTCATTTTTTTTAGTTCCACAGAAGCCATTTCATCAATGTAGAAATACCAGGTGTCTACCACCACCTGTCATTACAGATTGGGTAGTCTCCTCTGAATTGCCTAGTGACACAGAACCGCCATATTTTCCTGAGTTTCTGTAGCATACAAAACTTAGTTATGATGCATATAAAATATTGTTCTTTTAGGAGAAAATTAAGCACAACTAAGCACTTACTTTTCTTATCGAATGCTTTTTTCAGGACCGTTTGCAGACATGTATTGCTTGTCGGATTGGGAGATCAATGCATGCAACATATCCATTGGTTGGCCCAGATCGAGCAGGATTTGGCCATGCCACGCACCTACCATAATCGACACTATTGCAGGCTTGGACTGTCAAGTGATCGGCAAGGAGTCACACAGGCCTGCTACAACTTGCTTGTCACAGTCGATGCTGCATGTCCTCGGTTGCCGCTCCTTGTGGCGCCTCCCTCTACCTCCAGATCTAATGGCAACTCCTACTGCCGCCGCTGTCGGGCCCTTAGAGGCGCTCCATGAGCTCATTCCACTCGGGCTAGGGGTGCAGTAGCTCCAACTCGCTTAGAAGCACGTCCAGGATGCTCATGCAACCCAGCTCTACCTCCTCATTGGTGACCACCACCATCGCCTCAACTTTCTTCCTCGGCTCGCATCATTCTTCTTCGCTTTACCATTTGTACTTCACAGCAAGTGTTAAGCATAAACTGACAAAAAGAATACCTCTGCAGCATTTCAAAAGCTATAAGTAACTTACCGGTAATGATCTAACATCTTCGTCCTCACAGTTTTCACCAGCAAGCAAAGGTTAAATGTTGATTGTCGATGATTGGAGAGCAAAAGGATAGCCTACATGAATATGATCATGCCAAGGGTGGAATTAATCAGTATTATCTAGCTATGTTTTTCCAGTCCAAGTGACATTTCCAATTCCTCAAGGAAAAGGTATTTTTCAGATTAGTTTTTCTGTTCTAGGCTACATCACCACTTATATCTGATTTGCAACAGTTTTTGGGCCACGAAAACAACTGTATTAGACTCTAAGGAGACTAAGAAAACTCTGACTAATCAAACAGCATGGTTGCATACTGGAGAAATTAATTGGCAGAGATTTCTCCTAATAGATGGGTAGACTGCCAAAATTATTTGAATCAAAGCAGGTTGCTTCTTGTAATTTCAAGCCTTCGGTTCACTTCTTACTTTTGTCCAAGATTCCACGAGAACTCTGTATTCATGGAGGTGCTTTATAAAGCAGAGTGAGATATATATGCGTGGGTTGTGAATGTATAAACATCTAAAGATTTAGTGGTATTCACCTTGTGAACAAAGATGAAACCAAGTCTAGACATGGAAATAGAAAGCACATCATTCGGATAACAGAAGCATCACCATCTAGGAAACTAAAACACTCACCATTAGCCTAATTAATTTTAGATTGGGCTCATACATTAGCAAACAACTTTGAAGAAAGGGGTTGCGCATTACATAAAATTGCAGATGAAAAGAAAGAGAAGGTAAGTGACCTTAGAGTTGCTGGAATTTAGTCTATATTGGGGCAGCCCAATAACTATTTCAGAAATTCCTAATAAATCCTAGAGGCCCACTTAGCCCATTTGTGCAAGGCAAGGGATACTACTAAAGTTTAGTCCCACATTGCTAGTCTAGTGGGAGTTGGACCTCCTTATAAGGGAGGTTCTTTCCCTACTTGTACGAGCATGAGAACAAGAGGGACATCCACGCGCGCTCGTCCTCCGCCGCCCGCCTCGCCTCGCCTCGCCTCGCCTCGCCTCGCCACGACGCGCCGCGGGTTGCGGGAATGAGCCGAGCCGATGTCTAATTTTTGCCACTGTTCGCATCCATCTCTTGTGCCTATATAAGAGAGGTCGCTCCTCTCCAGAGAGACACATTAGAAGGTCCTCTTCCTCTCACCACACAAGTTCCATTCTCTGCGCTGCTGTTGTCTTCCTCATCCCGGCTTGCGGCGTGCACCGCGAGTCGGGACAGTAGGCCTCCGGAACCACACCTTTTGAGTCCTGTACGGGAGAAGGGTGATAAGGTTTTTGGGGAGCGCTCAGCGCGACTACTGGCTGCTTCATCACGGACGATCCGGTCGCCGACGACTACTTCCCCGACGACGACTTCTTCCCCGACGTCGACAACCTCCTCGACGACATGGCTGGCGAGGACACCGACCCCAAGTCCAGTGCTACTCCTGCTGCTGTCCCGTATGTCTTCTTCTTTCTGTCACATGTCCTGCCACAGTTACTTCTACTAGTACTTGCCCTACATATGTTAGGTTCTACTTCATATATGCAACTAGTTCTACTGTCTGCTATAGATATGTTAGGCTATGGTTCATATATGCAGAAGCTATTTACCTTCTCTCTGTCAGAACGCATGACGTGCTTTATCTCTACTATTTTAGTCATGCTTTATCTAGTATTCCTGTTAATAAAATCTCTTGGGAAATTGCTCATATTTCCAACAATCCAAAAACCTTATTATAGGCAATTTACCTCGAATGGTTTTGCTGCTTCCATGAGACCTCCTATGTTTGAGGGTATCCACTATAAGAGGTGGCGCGTGAGAGCATTCTTATGGTTTCAAACCATGAGTTGCTATGACGCCACACTTGGCAAACCTGAAGGAGAGCTTGATGCTCAACAAGCACAAGCTTTTCAGAAAATGGATACTCTGTTTAAGGCTGCTCTCTTGAGTGTTCTTGGAGAGAACATAGTTGATGCTTATGCGTCAATTGATAATGGAAAAGATATGTGGGATGCACTCGAGGCCAAGTTTGGGGTCTCGGATGCTGGCACTAAGCTGTACATCATGGAGCAATTCTATGATTACAGGATGACTGAAGAGCGCTCCGTGGTTGAGCAAGCTCATGAGATACAGTCGTTTGCTAGAGAACTTGAGCACTTCAGTTGTACGCTATCGGACAAGTTTGTTGCCGGAGGTATCATCATTAAGCTTCCTCCTTCATGGAGGAACTTTGCTACCTTGCTGAAGCATAAGAGGCAGGAGTTTTCCGTCCCGGATCTCATTGGCACTCTTGATGTGGAAGAAAAGGCGAGAGCAAAGGACACACGTGCTCGATGTATTGAGGGAGGATCTAGTGCCAATGTGGTACAGAAGCAGAACTTCCAGCCCCACAAGTTCAAGAACAAGGGCAAGTTTGATGGTAAAGGAAAGTTTGATGGGAAGAACAAGGCTGTGCAGCACACGAACTTCAAGAAGAAGAATGACAAGAAGAAAGGTGCTTGTCATGTGTGTGGAGATCCTGATCATTGGGCTCCTAGTTGCCCCAATCGCTATGACAAGCGTCATCCTGGGAAAGGCGGAAAGACCGCTAATGTTGTCATCGGAGACATTGACATGAAGGATGCTGGGTATGGTATATTTCCCACTATTCTTTCAGTATGTCATTCTCCTGATTGGTTGATTGACACGGGTGCTAATGTGCATGTATGCGGTGATATTTCCATGTTTTCGTCTTATCAGACCGCAGGGACTTCAACCGTGCTGATGGGCAATGGTTCAAGTGCTTCTGTTCGTGGTGTTGGCACGGTCGATCTGAAGTTTACTTCGGGAAAGATCGTGCGGCTGAAGAACGTGCATTATGTCCCCTCCGTCAATAAGAATCTTGTTAGCGGATCTCTTCTGTGTAGAGATGGCTACAAGCTTGTCTTTGAGTCGAATAAATTTGTAATATCCAAGTATGGAACCTTTGTTGGTAAAGGCTATGAGTCAGGAGGCCTGTTTCGTTTATCCTTATCAGATGTTTGCAATAAAGTTGTTAATCATATTTGCAACAATAGTGAATCAAATGTGTGGCATTCACGACTTTGTCATGTTAACTTTGGTTGCATGTCGCGACTAGCGAAGTTGAACATAATCCCTAGTTTCACCACCGTTAAGGGATCTAAGTGTCAAGTGTGTGTGCAAGCTAAGCAACCTCGTAAATCTCACGTGACTGCAGAGACGAGAAATCTTGCACCACTAGAACTTATACATTCAGATCTATGTGAAATGAATGGTGTTTTGACAAAAGGTGGAAATAAATATTTCATGACGTTAATTGACGACTCCACTAGATACTGTTGTGTGTATCTTCTGAAATCTAAGGATGAGGCTTTGAACTTTTTCAAGATCTATAAAGCTGAAGTGGAAAACCAACTTGATCGAAAAATCAAGAGGCTTAGGTCCGACCGTGGTGGAGAGTATTTTTCCAATGAATTTGATGCTTTTTGTGCGGAACATGGTATAATCCATGAGAGGACGCCTCCCTACTCACCTCAGTCAAATGGGGTGGCCGAAAGAAAGAACCGTACTCTAACTGATTTGGTTAACGCCATGTTAGACACATCGGGTCTCTCCAAGGCATGGTGGGGGGAGGCGATATTGACAGCATGTCATGTCCTAAATCGAGTTCCCACAAAGAACAAAGAGATAACTCCATTCGAGGAATGGGAGAAGAAAAGGTTAAAACTCTCTTATCTGCGAACATGGGGTTGTTTGGCGAAAGTCAATGTTCCAATTCCAAAGAAGCGGAAACTTGGACCAAAGACTGTGGATTGTGTTTTCTTGGGATATGCTTTTCATAGCATCGGCTATAGATTCTTGGTTGTAAAATCTGAGGTACCGGACATGCACGTTGGTACGATCATGGAGTCGAATGATGCGACTTTCTTCGAACATATCTTTCCCATGAAGGATATGGCTACCTCATCTAATCAGGAGATGCCTAGTTCATCGAATCAGGAACCAGTTACAATTACTGAACCTGCCATTTCGATGGAACACTTTGAAAGTCCTGTGGAGGAGAACAATGAAGTTCCTACTAGGAGCAAGAGACAGAGGACTGCAAAGTCCTTTGGAGATGATTTTCTTGTGTATCTCATAGATGACACTCCCAGTTCTATTTCAGAGGCCTATGCATCTGAAGATGCTGACTACTGGAAGGAAGCAGTTCGTAGCGAGATGGATTCCATCTTGGCAAATGAAACTTGGGAGATAACTGATCGTCCTTATGGGTGCAAACCTATAGGATGCAAATGGGTATTCAAGAAGAAGCTTAGGCCCGATGGTACTATCGAAAAGTACAAAGCTCGGCTCGTGGCTAAGGGTTATACCCAAAAGGAAGGTGAAGACTTCTTTGATACTTACTCACCTGTGGCTCGACTGACCACTATTCGAGTTCTACTTTCACTAGCTGCCTCACATGGTCTTCTCGTTCATCAAATGGATGTTAAGACTGCTTTCCTAAATGGAGAGTTGGATGAGGAAATTTATATGGAACAAACAGATGGGTTTGTAATAGATGGTCAGGAAGGGAAAGTGTGCAAGTTGCTGAAGTCTTTGTATGGACTCAAGCAAGCACCCAAACAGTGGCATGAGAAGTTCGAAAGAACTTTAACAACTGCAGGCTTTTTTGTGAATGAAGCTGACAAATGTGTGTACTATCGCCATGGTGGGGGCGAGGGAGTTATGCTTTGCTTGTATGTTGATGACATACTGATTTTCAGAACAAATCTGAATGTTATTAAGGAGGTCAAGGATTTCCTATCTCGCTGTTTTGAGATGAAGGATTTAGGAGTGGCTGATGTCATTCTGAACATCAAGTTGTTGAGAGATGATGATGGTGGGATTACATTGCTTCAATCTCACTATGTGGAAAAAATCTTGAGTCGCTTTGGCTATAGTGACTGCAAGCCCTCTCCAACACCATATGATGCTAGCGTGTTGCTTCGAAAGAATCGAAGAATTGCTAGAGATCAATTGAAGTATTCTCAGATTATTGGCTCTCTTATGTACTTAGCCAGTGCTACAAGACCTGACATCTCCTTTGCTGTTAGCAAGCTGAGCCGGTTTGTCTCAAAACCGGGAGATGTGCATTGGAAAGCTCTAGAGAGAGTTTTGCGTTATTTGAAAGGCACTGTAAATTATGGAATTCACTACACTGGGCATCCAAAGGTGCTTGAAGGGTATAGTGACTCAAACTGGATCTCAGATGCTGATGAGATAAAGGCCACGAGCGGATATGTGTTCACTCATGGAGGTGGCGCTGTTTCTTGGAAGTCTTGCAAGCAGACCATCTTAACGAGGTCAACAATGGAAGCAGAACTCACAGCACTAGATACAGCTACGGTTGAAGCAGATTGGCTTCGCCGGCTCTTGAATGACTTGCCGGTAGTTGAGAAACCTGTACCGGGTGTCCTTATGAACTGCGACAATCAAACTGTGATCACAAAAGTGAGCAGCTCAAAGGATAACATGAAGTCATCAAGACACGTTCAGAGAAGGTTAAAGTCTGTCAGGAAAATGAAAAACTCCGGAGTTATTGCGTTGGATTATATCCAAACGTCTAAAAATCTGGCAGATCCTTTTACTAAGGGTCTATCGCGTAATGTGATAGATAATGCATCGAGGGAGATGGGTATGAGACCCACAATATGAGTTGTTCACAGTGGTAACCTATTCTTTGTGACCGGAGATCCCGTGAATTAGATGTGGAAGACAAGCTGTTGGTCAACTGGGAGGAGAGTATCCTTACTATTAAAAATACCACTCCATGAAGATGCAATACTCTCCTAATGTGCATGGCAGGTTGATGTATATCTTAATGTGTTCTAAGTGGCTCTTTGAAGCAGAGATGTTGTCCTGCAGAACATCTTTTGAAGAACACACCTATATGAGTTTGATTGTCAAACGTCGCAATCTATGAGAGTAGGGTTCTCTCTAGTAAACTCATGAAAGGTCATGGAGTATGACGCATAAGCTCCACCCACGGGGAAGACCCTCGGTAGCCACGTATCGGTCAAGACTTTATGTGAAGCTAGATTCGCAGAAAACTTGCAGTTCAAGGCATAGTCCACTGTTCAAGTTGCTTACTAGTGTAGCATAGAGTTCTAGGTGGAAGTTCAACTTAACAGTCTCCACTGCAGTACTGGTATATAAAACAGTGTTTTGGAACCAAAGGCAAATTTCTGTGTGCCTTTGGGATCTGGTGGGGGATTGCTGGAATTTAGTCTATATTGGGGCAGCCCAATAACTATTTCAGAAATTCCTAATAAATCCTAGAGGCCCACTTAGCCCATTTGTGCAAGGCAAGGGATACTACTAAAGTTTAGTCCCACATTGCTAGTCTAGTGGGAGTTGGACCTCCTTATAAGGGAGGTTCTTTCCCTACTTGTACGAGCATGAGAACAAGAGGGACATCCACGCGCGCTCCTCCTCCGCCGCCCGCCTCGCCTCGCCTCGCCTCGCCTCGTCTCATCTCGTCACGACGCGCCGCGAGTTGCGGGAATGAGCCGAGCCGATGTCTAATTTTTGCCACGCACTACGGGTATACGAAAGGTCACTTGGGAGCTGGAAAGTTTTGCGGCAGTGGACAGTTAATATGAACGGCGCACCCTTCGCGTGCCGCCTGTTCACTTCGCCTCCCTCCGTTGCTTCACCTCCCATCGCAGCCTGTTCGCATCCATCTCTTGTGCCTATATAAGAGAGGTCGCTCCTCTCCAGAGAGACACATCAGAAGGTCCTCTTCCTCTCGCCACACAAGTTCCATTCTCTGCGCTGCTGTTGTCTTCCTCATCCCGGCTTGCGGCGTGCACCGCGAGTCGGGACAGTAGGCCTCCGGAACCACACCTTTTGAGTCCTGTACGGGAGAAGGGTGATAAGGTTTTTGGGGAGCGCTCAGCACGACTACTGGCTGCTTCATCACGGACGATCCGGTCGCCGACGACTACTTCCCCGACGACGACTTCTTCCCAGACGTCGACAACCTCCTCGACGACATGGCTGGCGAGGACACCGACCCCAAGTCCAGTGCTACTCCTGCTGCTGTCCCGTATGTCTTCTTCTTTCTGTCACATGTCCTGCCACAGTTACTTCTACTAGTACTTGCCCTACATATGTTAGGTTCTACTTCATATATGCAACTAGTTCTACTGTCTGCTATAGATATGTTAGGCTACGGTTCATATATGCAGAAGCTATTTACCTTCTCTCTGTCAGAACGCATGACGTGCTTTATCTCTACTATTTTAGTCATGCTTTATCTAGTATTCCTGTTAATAAAATCTCTTGGGAAATTGCTCATATTTCCAACAAGAGTTTATGGATGAAAAGCTTGCTCCAATAGTACAGAACATTGCTGAACTATGCATCTCCCGAAAGGCTGAAACCCACAGTACACCATGGCACCTCTCCGTTTTTGAGTCCATTCAGTGCGTTGATGTCAGGAATCAATCAATAGATCTACGTGTTATTTGAGGCATAAACTGGGTTACAGACTGCAAGAATTATTTCCAATCGAATCAGCCACATCCATCTCAAACAAATTAACTAAGAAATAATAACCTGAAACTATGAGTGCTCAGCACCGGCTGCGGCTCTAATAGTAATCCCCTCCTAGCACCAGCAGATCAAGCTACTGGATGCAAGCGTGTGTCAAGGTTTCCTAGTTAATTTGGCCAACTGCTCAATTTCAAAAGGGGGTTTGGCTTACAGGGAGTAGCTGGGTGACTTTCAGGTGTGCAGCACGGTACCTTGTTCGTGCTTGGGGCTCGGGGAGGAGGCCGGCAGGAGCTTCGGGAGGCCGCTGGCAGCAGGAACTTGGGGGGGCCGGCAGCCCGAGGTGAGGTGGAATTAAATTTCCGCCTCCACATAGACCTCCGCATGCACCAGAGGCCACCATTGCTGCAGACCTCCCCGGGACAGGCGGCCGTGTCCAGGAGCTCCACCTCGTCCTCCTCCTCCTCCTTGAAGTAATCGAGCTGGGATGCACGGAATCGAGCTGTCGGAGAAGTTGTCGGGGCTCTTGAGATTGGCGCCGTAGGGGAAGTCGGCAAAGGCGGCGAGTATGGTGGCTGCCTGGACGGACTTGGCAAGGGAGCGGTGAGCGGCGGGCTTGCGAGATTCGGGCGTCGGGCGTTGGGGAGATGCAAGGCCGGCGACGGCGACCAGGACGGCGCGCGGCGAAGGGGCGCGAGCCGGTGGTGGCGGCACACAGCGAATGGACAGGGGCCGGTGGTGGCGGCGCGCTAGAGATTCAGATGGGAGGCGAGCTCGTGGCTCGGCCGGGTGGGATTTTTCTTTTCTTTTTTCTCTTCTCCGTACCGTCGGGTTGACTATATATATAGGGCTGGACTATTCTGTTACCGGTAACATAATATTATTTTGTTACCCCTCACCATATATAGACGCGCATCCGTTTTTTCAGATCAGCTAATTAACCCGCCGGGTACTGAAAAAAAAACCCACCCCACCCATACGACTCACCCCCGGTCTCACCTTCTCCAGGCTCCCGGCGTGGCTCGCCCCCACCTTCTCCCCGCTCCCCACCTTCTCCCAGGCTCCCGGCGCCGCCCGCCCTCACCTCCTCCCCGTCTCTCGGCGCCGCCCCGCCCCCACCTCCTCCCGGATCCCGCCGCCGCCC
>NC_041382.1:395936354-395944353 GCF_002162155.2 Triticum dicoccoides
CTTCCACGCGCCACCGCCGCCCCCTGCTTCCACACGCCACCGCGGGCCCCCTGCTTCCACATGCCACCGCCGGCCCTGCTGCTTCTAGCCGCCACTGTTGGGAGCCACCGTAGCGCCACCAATCGCCACGACCAGCCGTCCCTACCTCTGCCTTGGCGACCTACCCCCACCCCCGCAGCAAGCCGTCGCTTCGTGTCACCGCATCCGGTGGCCACAGTACGCCGTCCAACTCGGCAGTCCAACTGCTTGCTCCACGGCCGGTCGCTCAAGTAGCTGCGTGCAGGCTAACATCTCCACAGGCGACAAGTTCTTCTTTCACAACTTGTTGCTGCTGTTGCACCTTCTCCTTCGACCAGGCTAAGTAAATTGTTCAGGTACCTTGTGTGTATATTATGCACCTTAGTGTTCAGTAGAAATTTCATCGTGTTGGTGAGCTCATATACTACTATTCAATCAGTTCGAAAACGTAAATTTGGGAAGTTCAAAAAAAACAAAACATTCAAGGGGAGTTTGTTGGGAATAACAAGTCGAAGTTCAGGTGTCAAATGTGAAAAAAGAATTTCTTCTAATCTAGCATGCTCCCTCCAACTTATTTTCATTTCTACTGTAGCTTGCTATAAAGATGAAACTATATAAGTACACTATGCAAAATCTCAGTGGTTCAAATGTGAAAAAAGAATTCTTCTAATCTAGTTCCCGCAGTGCATTTTGTGTGTGTAGAATTTCATCTAATCTAGTTCGAATTTCATCTAACGTCCGGCGACGCACCGCGCCCTCACCTCCCACCTCCGCGACGGACCATGGATCTGCCTCCACAGGGGCGGCCACCAGTGGGAAGGAGGAGCATCGGCAACAACCACCTACACACCTTCCTGCTCCTCCCCGCCACGCGACGACCACCTCTGTCGCCTCGGGATCCCAGCTGCATGCATTCAGGAGCAAGATAAAAAGAGAGGTTAATTGTTCGCCCACACTACCGCTCCTCCCAAGTCCACACTAGTTTTATCACAAAAAGCAGAGGATGTATATTTTATTTCCTGAAACACAAACTAGGTGTTCTCAGTTCAGTACGTGAGCTATCTCAAGTTCTTGGAAAACATATAAAATAGTACGGTGTTTGTGCAAAAAAATCAGACTGTTTTCTAGTTATACAACAGTTCACTATATGGTAGAATTGTAGTTGTTCAGTAAAAAGGTTCACTACCCCAACTAGGGGATTTTCTATCCATTTTGTCTTTCTTTTCCAACTTAGGAAATGTGAACTAAAGCTGTTGTGGAGCAAATTAAGAATAATTGCCTACTTTTTGCCACTGCTACCTTGCCACCTACATTAATGCTACTACTACTACTACTTATCGTGTTGCTGAAAGTTGTGTTCTGGACAATTTGTGGGAAAGTGTGGAGGTGCAAGTTGCTCCGCGACTGAGGAAGGCGCACCCTGGTGCTTGCCATGGCTAAAGACGGCCTCCAACCGCGGGGGCCAAAGCAGCCAGCCTTTGTTCGCATGTGTGTCTCCTTCCTGCTTCACCTAGGTATGCGCCACCACCCTCCGCGCTCGATGCTCCCTACTCCCATAGCCGTCCTCAGTTCAACCCCATGGCATCGAGATGGTCGAGTTAGTCGCGAGCAGCAGTCCGCCGTACCTAGAAACTAGATTTTTATCTGCAAAAATCAGTTCACCGTACCTAGAACAATCAGTTCGATCCATCTCCTGATTCTGAAAATATGAGTTGTGTTTACTGCAAAAACTGATGCTCTATAGTTCACCATGTATATGTGTCATCAGTTCAAAAAATAAGTACAGAAAAAGTTCTATTGTATGTGTTCCCAGTTTGGTTTTATACTATATGTCATATTATTACAAAATACAATAAAAGATTTTGCTAATGTGGCTGTAAGCTCTAACCATATGGCAACAAAGAGAGAATGAGTATGAAGTATTGTTGTTTCCGTATTGTCAAGGTCAGTATGTATTCCATTTTCAGTACGTAAACAAACACATAGGATCTTTATAAGAGCAAAATTATAAAATGGAAATCTATAAGTTCAACTACATATTTTACAACAATTAAAAATACAAAAAAGTACATCAGTTCGATGATAGAAAAACATCAGTTCGAAAAGTTTTCGACTCTTGAACTGATAGCTAAAAGATACAATATGTGTATTGTTGATAATCTCAAACATGTTTTACTCAACTTTAGAAAATACGTAATATTGTTGTGCTGCTTTGCAATGTCTCCAGCAGTCCTACTTCTCCATGACGACAAGGATGACGTCGCCATGCGTGCACGCTGCAACATGTCCCCTGTCACAGCCCCACCACTCGTTGCTGATGCGCTCCAACCCAAGGACCTCCATGATGGAGGTCGCCTCGCGGCCTAGCGACGAGGTAACTCATCTTCCTTGTGCGTCCTTCGCCCACTGTGCGCCCTGCTGCCCTCGACCTCCTTCCTCACAGGCATGCTACCCCAAATTTTATTTTGATTTTCAGTTCAACTTGTGTGTTCTTTTTAGTGCATTATGCTTTAAATGTGCAGAGTCCTGAGGCAAAATCATACATTTTAGTTTGCTTTGCCGCAAGGGCATTGCTGAAACTTAACTTCTGTCTAAACCTATAACCATCCATTTAGATGCTTTCAAAAATAGATGCTAGTTTACTTTGCATAGAGCTTCCAGCTTATGTTTGTGTAGTTTGAACTTAAGCTGGTATCCCTCTCGTACTTCAATTTTTCAGTATTGGTCTAGTCAGTATGGTGAAGATGAAGCTCCTTTTTGAACTTCTCCGGTTAATATACATGCACTTGGTCATCTTTTTTACATGTACTAACATCATCTCATTCGGAGTTGTTCGTGTGCTTGTAACACAAATCAGTTCAAATCTCAAGAGAAGAAAGCTCAAATAAAAAATACAGAAGTTCGAAGCCGAGATGTTTGCATATGTTTTGTTGAATTGAGTTCCTTCCTAAAAAAGCACTAAATATGTTTGCATATGTTTGCACATCTTTTCAGTACAAACTTTTAAAAAAGTTTCTTTCTGAACTTCTCAAAATTAATATACATGAACTTGATTATCTTTTTAACATGTATTGATATCAGCTTCGTTGGATTTTTGTGCGTGTGCTTGTAACACAATCAGTTCAAATCTCGAGAGACCATAAGTTCAAGTTCACTAGTATTTATAAATGTTGGTTGCCGTACTAGCATTTACAAATTTCTTCTAATCTCCATAGGTCGGAGGCTGTACATATTTCTTATTCCTATTGCTATAAGTTCAAGTGATCAAATGCTATAAGCTCGCATGTTATTCTCCAATTAGTTCAAGTGATCATTGTTTTATTTTATTGTCTATATGTCTAAGAGTAGACTTTGTGACCTGAACTTTCTACTTACTTCTTAGAGAAGGTCCCTTTTGTGGCATGAACTTTCTTCTTATTGCTTAGAGAAGGTCCCTTGGAAAAGATGACTACCTTTCCAAGTTGGATTATCCTCAAACAATTTATATTTTGATGTGGAATAGGAAAATAGGTTTGCTTTAGAGTGTGTTTTATAATTAGAACCTTTCAGACTTCATATTCTTTGAGTATGCAAAAAAATAGAGGAGAAAAGCTGGCTACCTACATATAGTTTTTATAAAATCCATGGGAAACTAATATTCATGCACCTCTTTGGTGGATGTTTTGATATATTTCCTTCACGAATTGTAGTTGTCGAATGGTGTTACACAATTACTATTCTAGCATCATTGTTTATATTGTATTTTTTAGCATTCTTGCAACCCTATTAACAACATCTTTTTGTGCAGTGTTTGTCTGTTTTTTATTTATGGACATCTTGGGCTTGCTGGGTGCAGAATCAAAGAAGGCAGTGAGAGGTACTAGTAGAAGAGGAAGAAGTAATGTGGAAAATGAGATAAATGTGAGAAGACCAAGTACAAAAGCGTGAGAGGGATTCAGATTTTTTTTCAGATTCTTGCTGTACACATACCTTTGGTATGTAGATGCACTGTAATGTATCTAGAAAGTATGAATGGTTAATACCTCAATGGTGCACTATGCATCTTTGGCAGTTTTTATGCATTTTTAGTCATTGTGCAGCAATTTAATGGTGCGCTATGTACTGAAGTATGCGTTGTCAAATCCGGGAAATTCATATGTACTTTTACATTGGCTCATCAAGGTTGTGTGCGTACCATATGGAGCAATTTGGCAAAAAGTATTTACATCCATTCAAACTCGAGGATACGAGAAGTTCAGAGATTTTTTTTACAAAAGTTTGTGGTTGACAATTAGTTCAAATGATCATTTGAAGAAAATAAAAAGAAGTACAAAATATTTATTACAAAAATCATGAAAATTGTTCAAGTCGCAAACAAAAAGGAACTACATACCTTCATTGCAAAAAATGTTTGAGTTTGAACGAAACAAAAGGAAAACATCCATCAGTTCAACTAGTGAAACCATGCAAATTCGGAGCTGATGGTGTCGTTAGTTTGGACGAGAAAACAAATCTAAAATTGTAATCCCAAAAAAGGTTCAGTTATATAAGTCCATGTCTCAACGGGAGGCTGTTCAAAACATCCGGAGATATAAGTCCGCTGTTTTATTATGCAAGTTAAAAAAATGACATCCCATCTGTGAAAATGCTTAGTACAAACACATACAGAGATCAGTTCAACTACTCTGTTTTCGAACAAAAAAACAGAATGCTCAATACAAACACAAAACTGCGCTCAGTACTAGTACTCTGTTTTGAAAAAAATATCGTTTTGAAAAAATATCATTCAGTACAATGATATAAACCATGCAAGTTCGACGACTATGATACCATAAACCATTGGAAAATTACGAGGAAAAGCCATACCAAAAAATGAGAGTAAAGTCTAGTCTGCGAAAGCACGCTCAGTAAAAAATCATTCGGATGTCAGTTCAAGTATTTTCTTCCGGAACCATTCAAAATTACTCTTTCAAAAATACCTCCTCAGTACAAAAACACAAAGAGATCAGTACGAGTATTCTATTTTTTCCGACAGGAAAAAGCACTTTTATTCTAATTATACGGATTTTATACTTATGGGATATTCAAATAAACCAGTATACACGTGTGGTGTAGTTTATATAGTTTTATAAATGTTGGTTGCAGTACTAGTATTTACATTTTTTTATAATTTCCACAGGTCGGAGGCCGTACACATTTCTTATTTCTATTGCTATAAGTTCAAGTGATCAAATGCTATAAGCTCGCATATTATTCTCCAATTAGTTCAAGTGATCATTGTTCAAGTGATATGAACTTGTACATTGGCTCATCAAGGTGGTGTGTGTACCATACAGAAACCTGGAGCAATTTGGCAAAAAATATTTACATCAGTTCAAACTCGAGGATATGACAAGTTCAGAGTTTTTTTACAAAAGTTCTAAGTTGACAAATAGGGAATGTTCATTCATATGTCTAAAAATTATTGAGCTTACATAAAGAGTGTGCACGATGGTTCGATGTTTGTGCAAGAAAGGAAAAAATGGTTTGTATTAAAAATGTAAGCATCAATCAGTACAAATTTAAAACAAGATCATTGCGAAATAAAAGAATTGACCGGTTCAAATTAAAAAAATTAGTTTGAAGTAAAAACAATGAGCATTCGAAATAAAAAATGATCAGTTCAAAATAAAAGAAATGATCAGTTTGAATTAGATCAGAGAAAATAACCATTTTACTTTCCATGAATAAAATATATATATAAGTTCGAACATAGTATGAGAAACCGTTCAACTACAAACAAACGATTAGTACAAATAAAAGTTTCAGAAATTGCCATGTTTTTTATCACATGTTTAGATCAGAGAAAATAACCATTTTAATTTCCATGAATCACCCTACTTGTTGCCAACAAATTTGCCATGAATACAGTCAGCCCCGTGTAAATGTACAACCAGGTGATTAGCAAGCCCACCATCTCATCTGTGCGCTCCTTATTGATCCGATGGCCCACGAGTTGAGTTTCCAGATTTTCACTGAATCAGCGTTTTCGCATGATCCCTGTCCCTCTGCTGGTTTCGAGTCACCCTTTGGAAGATGCATCGGCGTGGCCTCTCCAGGATCTCGCTGCACCTCCGTCCCCTGCCATGCATCAACTTCCTCTTAGCCCTGCACAGGTAAGCAATATAGTACGTGGCATCTGCTTCATATACTGATTGAACCTATATGGCGTCATAGTCTTATTGCCACAACATCCTCATAGCCCTCCACCTGATGGTAGAACAAGCACTACCAGAATCATGGTAACCCTCATATGTGCCTCGACGGAGTGGAGGCCAGGAACAAAGGGTCCATGACATGCTGTCCATGCCGAGGGTGAACTTCACACAAAAATTGCATAACCAAACATCGCTAGCTGGCGACAGGCACACAAGAAAGTGGTCGAGACAAGGAACTGTACCTTTTTGTGAAGGAAGCTTGCTCAAACTCAGCCTTCTCACTGTTAAATCTTTCACTCTATTATAGGCAATTCTCAGCTTCTTGTTTGAGCTTCCCAACTGATTTTGTCTTCTTGACAACCTCTTCCTGAATAAGAAAGCTAACACCTTGGTAAATTCGGACACTCCGTCTACAATATAGGATTAATCAAGTTCAGCTATATCCTGACAAACAATTTATCACACAATCATGGCTATATATGTACTTCTCTTCAGTATATTTTATATCTAATTATGGATGCAAGTATGGGATGTTGAGCGACGCACCAACCCATCTAGTTAAGTGATATTTGCGTAAAGTGAATGACCTTCTAGTGAAATCTCATTGTTAAAGGAAATGGGAAGCACATCAACCCACTTGCACCTAGACATACATTGACAAGTACTCAGAGAATATCACAGAACTATGAACAGCAGAGGTGAGAGCAAAGGGGCGTACACTCAAACATATATCTTTACAGAAACCTGCGGTTTTTCAACAAGATTTTTTAGTAACGGGGCATCCAACCGAACCACACCACCCTTTTTACCTGCAAACATAAGTAAAATGAACCTCAAGAGCAAATCACTAGCGGACTGCATTTGCACTTCCATTTATCTTCAGAAAAAACACAAAATAGAGAACTGCAGCAGACGACGGCATGAACCTCGCTGTGCTTGCAGGAGGCTGTCGGGGGGCTGCTGTCATCTTCTTGTCCCTGGAACTACCGCGACTTCCTTCTCATTGGCCGTGGGCAACTGCCGCCAGAGTCGCGGACTTCTTCTTCATGTCTGGCGGCTGGAGAGACGGAGAATACCTATAGGGGCCGGGTGTCAAATTTGGGCTTTTAAGTTCATGAACGGTCGGTGGCATCAGGTGGACTATGGCCTTGGGGTGAGGAATGGCCAGAACGAATCTCCGCCGGCCACCCGGCCACGGGCTCGAAATCAGGAGGCTTCGGGGTCGCGTGCCCGGACAGAACGGAGCTCCTCCGGACACCCGGCCACGGGTTCAGAATCGGGAGGCTCCGGGGTCGCGCTCCCGGCCAGAACAGAGCTCCGCCGGCCACCCGGCCATGGGCTCAAAAGCAGGAACCAGGCCGGCCGCTCCACTCGCTGGGGAAAGGCGGGGAGGAGGAGGAGAAGGAGTGGGAGGAGGGGGAGGGGAGGGAGCGTACGAGCATGAAGTCGTTCGAGTAGCCGAGGATTTGGGCGCGTCGACGTCCTGGTGGACGATGTCACCGCCGGCGTCCGCCCTCGCCAGCGCCGCCGCCGTCACCCGTGCTCGGGCGCCCATCGCCGCGCCTAGGGTGGGGCCTGGGTTGCCGGGAAGAAGGCGAGCGGGTGGAGGGATCAGCGCAAGCAACTCCGTCGACGGCTGGAGTTGCCGGCGGAACGGGGAGATCCCTTTTATTTGTACTTTTAATAAAAAACGATCAGTTCGACGAAATGACATCATCAGTACAACCACTCGAATTCATCAGTTCAAAAAGGGTAACAGAATAATATTCTGTTACGCGTAACAGAATAGCCCAGATGTGTGCCCA
>NC_041382.1:395944571-395985539 GCF_002162155.2 Triticum dicoccoides
TTGCACAGCATCTCCGTCATCATTATCAGTACATCCTACGTAGGTGAGTTAGGATGCACTTGCTCCCAGAAAGGTATCTATCCTTCAAACTAACAATAGTACATAATATCCAACAAAAGAGGGTCATGCTACAGCAGTAGGATACATGGCTCAGTCTAGATATCAATGCGAATCAAGTTGTGCATATTTGCTATTAGCATGAACCACATAGCCGCATGTCGGGTTTGCAAAAGCCATCCATCGCATGGAAGCTTGATGCCTTTCACACACTGAAGATTATTTGGCAATAAGCTGTGTGGACGAATCTATGGATATGGTGATTCATGAAACCCATGGTATGATGTGTAAAGACAGTTCGCCCTGGCAAATGGAAGTTGCATAGAACGGTAATCATCGCCGGTGATATGATGGATGATTGGTTGGATGATCAGATAATTGAGCCCGAGGAACATGGAGTGGTTGCCGAGGCTGTAAACCCGCCTCTAGTTGAATACGCCTAGCCCAACGGAGCTGGGATCTTTCTCGAACATGAAGCAACCATAGCCGTCACAGTCACAAACGCCCCAGGCATTGTACTGCATGTGGTTTGATGTAATGGTTTGGTCAATTTGGTACGTGAAAATGAGCATCAAATGATCGCCGGTAGCTGAACGAGCGATAAACCACCACCCATTGACTGGTATGATTCCAGGTCCTAGAATCATGAAGGCCAAGCATTTGCGTCTGCTGCAACAAATCAAATTGGAGACCAAAAGGACAAAAATATACAATCATGTTCAGAGTATGTGTGGAATTAATATTATTATAACAGTGACACATATCATAGACAGAGAATTGCAATGATGTGGTCATAATCATACCCCAAGTTAAAAAATAAGCCAATGGCTTTCATATTTTAGCAATATGTCATGGTTCAGACATCATGTAACAATGAGAGGAAAATAGCTATGATAGGGCCTACTCATATTCTACCATAGCACTTGCTACTGTTCTCATATCAACTCTAAGCAATAACTTTGCGTTGTTATAAAAATCTTGGAAATGAGAGTAACATATAGAAATCATGAGGTTATACTCATAATATCTATTCTAACAAACATTAGATGCCAATTGTTCTCATATCAACTCTAACAATAACATGTGTGGTCATAAAACTCTAGGAAATGAGAGGAACATATAGCAATCATGTGGTTATAGACATACTATCTATTCCAAATTTGTAACAATCAGAAGGCAGTCGTATTCATAAGGTAAAGATGAGATGAGATAGAACAATTACATGACGACAGATTCCACCAGTATAGGTAGCCAATCTGTGCGTCGACCACGTAAATGATGCCATCATGCACTATTGCATCAGACAAAAATGTTGGCTCAACAGGATTGACGATGAGCCATAACCATGTATGGCGACCAGATTCCAAATAGAGTAATCCCATGTTGAACAAGGCAATGAGCTTGTAATCCATGTAGTCTTCTGATGGTGTGGGCACTTCGCGTATTACAACCTTCAGCAAACAGAGGTCGAGCCAAAAGCTCGACGTGTCTTGTGCGTAGTAGGCAGGAGTGTCCTGCGGGCGGCGAGGCTCGACGGCGGCGGTATCCAACGATGGAAGGGTGATCTCTCACTGGGTGTAGATATCCATGAGACGTCATAGACTACCGGATTGGTGGATGAGGACGATCCAGTTGGCCTTCATGCCCGCCCAGTAGTGGCCGCGCATGAAGGACAAGTGGACGGGTAGTGGTAGCATGTTGAGGGGCACCACAACAACCTCCGTAGGATTGTCAACTCGGTGTCTGAGCCACATGCGAGGATCAGGCATCAGCAAGAAGGGTGTCTTGAAAAGGGCCGGCCAGTTGTAGATGAGTAGACGATACAAAGACACCAAGCATGCGGCCAGACGGCCGGTGCCGAGCAGGTCCATACGATTACAGATCTGCTCCAAGAGAACATCAGGGAGGGAATTCCAATCGCGGCTCTGCATGTCAGTCCATTCTACCATAGGGTTTTTAGGGCCCCGAGTGATTGAGGTTTTTGGTGCTTGCGAGCCAGCGGGGAAGTGGATTCCGGCAGGCGATCGAAGAAGACGGTGTGTGTGGATGAGCAGTGAGCGGGGGGATATTGTTGGTGTACAAAATTAGGGGTCCTTTTGGTACCCCTTTACTTGTGCACGGGCAGTCGCAGCCACGCCTGCGACCATGCTTGGCGAGGCAGAGGTAGCAGAGACACAAGATTACCCGAAGCATGAAGAAGAGCAAGGCGAGGTGAACTGCCCCGGCAAGGCCCTTGCCGGGGTGCCTTCACAGCCCTGACAAGAGGCTTGCCGGGGCAACTTGCCCCAAACGCCAGCAAAGTCGCCACCCTTGAGCCTGAGAGTTTTGACACCATCGATAACAACCGAACCAAGGCTCGGGAGGCGCCTCCATGGTGGTGTGCAGATCTTTGTGAAGACCAGAAGCATACAAGACTAAGTGGGAAAAAGAAGACGAAGCCCCCCGGCAAGACCCTTGCCGGGGACGGATGACGCGCCCTGACCAGACCCTTGCCGGGGCCCTGGCAAGACTCTTACCGAGGACATCGAAGGGGCCACAGCTAGGCCCACTCCAAGGCTCCACCGCCATCCCAAAGCAGCTGCCAGCCCACCAACTAGGTAGGCGCCTGCGTGGCGGCACGCAGCCTCAAGCCAACTCAGCAAGCACCTGCGTGGTGTTATGTAGATCTTCATGAAGACTCTGCCACCGCACCAGCTTGGCAGTAGCCAGCCAGCGTGGCGCCATGCACCTCGTCAGCTCGGACGTGTGTCAAAGCGAGGCGAAGCGGTGACAGGTGGGATGAGCTTCCTTGCCGTCCCCAATAAAGCGAGGAGGGCACATAGGAAATGCATTGAATGCCTTTTGACCCGTAGTGCCCAGGGATAGACTTATCTACTGTATGCTTTACACCTCCTGTGTGCCACTGTGGCAACCCCTTTTTGCTATAAAAGGAGGCCCGCAGCATACTGAGAGGGGATTCGGCTTTTTTTGACTCAGCATGCTCTGTAGCTAGTTCAAGAACACCAGATGAACACAACCCAGCAGGAGTAGGGTATTACGCATCACTTCCGGCCCAAACCTGGATAAAACCCATGCGTTGATCTTCCAAACCCGCTCTGTTTGCAGCCATGCGCCCCGCCAATCATAGTAGGGATTCGTTGTGATCCCATAGGTGTCGTTTCACCCCAACATCTTTGGCGCACCAGGTAGGGGGCGCAAGCTGTGAAAATCCGGTCCGGAAGTTAGCGTATTGACTTCATCATCACCATGGCCCCCAAGAAGAAGGGAGTGGTAGCCGTCAGGTCATCCGGGGCCGGCCCATCCACACCAATATGGGCGGGCGACGGGGCGGCCACGGATGGCACCGGAGGCGCCACCTGCGAGCATCCACGACTTTCTGGCGGCGTTGTTCGAGTCCAAGACAACGAGCCACGTGCCACTAGGTCAGAGGGCAGAGCCGTGTGCCCACGGGTGGCGCGGCAGCCTCTATGACGCCACCGCCGGCAGCCATGCTGCGGCCTTCCCAGGCTGCGCGTGATGAGCGACACCACGATGTCGGCGCCTTTGGGCACCGCCATGGGAAGATCCCTTTGCACCACTCCCAGGACGCATCGGGCCGGTGTGTGTGCCCAGACGCTGGTGGAAGCGACATGCGGCCACAAGACCATGATAGACCTCCTTCTAACGTGGTTAGAAGTCGGAGCGCATCATGGTCTACGCGGCTGTCGCCACCTCCCACGCCAATGGAGGCGCTGGCACGTGTACAACTGCTCCTCGACTTTCCTCCTGCTACAGAGAAGCTCGACGAGTGGAGGGCCACCATTCGAAGCCTCGTCAGCTTTGCCAACAAAGATGAACCGCAACTGGCGGCACCCTCGCGCCAGTGCTCTCCGGAGCCGGCGCATGACGGAGGGAGGAGGATCGGAGGCGCCGCGACCATGGTGCACTCTCTTCCCCCATGCCAGCAGCAACAGGCGCCGGCTCGTCGGGCCAACGCTGGCGACAATCTTTCCACAACATCATCCAACCCACGGACCCGTTGTGATTAGCATCAAGTCCTTCGGGAACGAGCCCAGGAGGACGCCCGGACCACTATCGAGCGGCGGTGGGAGGCACGCTGTCAATCTAATAGGCGTGCAGGGCCCGCTTTGGATCGCCCGGCACCGGGGGGCTCCAGCGACCTGCCCTACGAGGTGGGTTGCCCTCCCTTCACCCGAGAGCTATGACAGTTCCAGTGGCCCTCACATCGCACATTCAAGCCTGATGTTGGGGAAAATTACAACGGCAAGACCCATCTGTCGGAGTTCCTCAGCATCTACACCATCATGATGCAAGCTGCCGAGGCCCGTGATGACAAGGTGCTCGCCAATTACTTTCCGTTGGCGCTTAAGCCCAACGTCATGTCATGGCTGATACACCTGTCGGTCGACTCCATGTCTTCCTGGTCGGATCTGTGCCACGAGTTTATTGGAGCCTTTACCAGAGGCCACCAAGCTCCTGGCCAGGTGAGTGACTTACACATCATCCCCTAGAAGGATGGAGAGACCCTGCGCAAGTACATATAGAGGTTCAGCCGTGTATAGTATACCATCCCAGATATTCACCCTGCGGCTATCATCAGCGTGTTTCATCAGAATGTGCGTTACCGCAAGATGCGCGAAGAGCTGGCGATGAACAAGGTTAAGGATGTGGCCGAACTCTATGTTCTGCTGACAGATGTGCTCGGGCTGAAGAAGGAAGTACCCCGGCGAAGATGCCAGTGTGGAAACCAACTCCACCGATGAGGACGCCGGCAAGGAAGTTGCTGGGTGCCGCAACAGGAAGCGTAAAGGCAAGACTGTGCTTGCCATTGAGGGATCCAGCGACCTCGATGCCGCCAAGAAGGCCAAGGCTGACGACCTTGGTAAGGAAGTTGCCGGGTGCGCCGCCTGCCGGGCCTTGGCGGCTGCTGACAAGCCAGGGAGCTCCGGAAAGCAGTACTGCAAGATCCATCTCACCAAGGGCCACGATCTCCAGAACTTCCGACAGGTCTAGCTGCTTGCCGAAAAGCAGAAAGCTGAGTATGAAAGGCGGGACAAGGAGAAGGGCTAGGATGGTGCTAAGGGGTCCGGCAAGAAGCACGGTGGCCAGGAGGGTCACCGTGGCAAGAACAACTGTAGGACCTTGAAGTATGTCTAGAGGGGGGTGATTAGACTACTTGACCAATGAAAACTTAACCTTTTCCCAATTTTAGAGTTTGGCAGATTTTAGCTACTTTAGGACAAGTCAAGCAATCATCACACAATTCAAGCAAGCATGCAAAGAGTATATAGACAGCGGAAATTAAAGCATGCAACTTGCAAGAAAGTAAAGGGAAGGGTTTGGAGGATTCAAACGCAATTGGAGACACGGATGTTTTTGGCGTGGTTCCGATAGGTGGTGCTATTGTACACCCACATTGATGGAGACTTCAACCCACGAAGGGTAACGGCTGTGTGAGTCCACGGAGGGCTCCACCCACGAAGGGTCCATGAAGAAGCAACCTTGTCTATCCCACCATGACCGTCGCCCACGAAGGACTTGCCTCACTAGCGGTAGATCTTCACAAAGTAGGCGATCTCCTTGCCCTTACAAACTCCTTGGTTCAACTCCACAATCTTGTCGGAGGCTCCCAAGTGACACCTAGCCAATCTAGGAGACACCACTCTCCAAGAAGTAACAAATGGTGCGTTGATGATGAAATCCTTGCTCTTCTGCTTCAAATGATAGTCTCCCCAACACTCAACTCTCTCTCATAGGTTTTGGATCTGGTGGAAAGAAGATTTGAGTGGAAAGCAACTTGGGGAAGGCTAGAGATCAAGATTCATATGGTAGGAATGGAATATCTTGGCCTCAACACATGAGTAGGTGGTTCTCTCTCAGAAATGGTAAGTTGGAAGTGTAGGTTCATTCTGATGGCTCTCTCCACGAATGAAGAGGAGGTGGAGGAGTATATATAGCCTCCACACAAAATCTAACCGTTACACACAATTTACCAAACTCGGTGGGACCGAATCGTTAAACTCGGTCGGACCAATTTAGTAAACCTAGTGACCGTTTGTGATTTTCGTTGGGACTGACATGCATCTCGGTGAGACCGATTCAGTTAGGGTTAGGGCATAACGTAATCTTGGTAAGACCGATTACACAAACTCGGTGAGACCGATTTGGTAATAAGCTTTCCAGAGAGTTGGTCAGGTAAACTCGGTGGGACCGATTTGCTCTTTTCGGTGAGACCGAAATGTTACAAAAAGGAAACAGAGAGTTTACATTGCAATCTCGGTGGGACCGATCGCACACTTCGGTTAGACCGAAACGTTACGAAGGGAAACAGAGAGATTACAACCCCATCTCGGTGAAACCGAGATCCCTATCGGTAAGATCGATTTGCTTAGGGTTTGTGGCAGTGGCTATAACTTTTGGAATCGGTGGCGCCGGATAGGAAGAATCGGTGTGACCGATTTTGGCTTTGGGTATAGGTCATTTGTGGATGTGCGAAAGTAGTTGAGGGTTTTGGAGCATATCACTAAGCACATGAAGCAAGAGGCTCATTAAGCAACACCTCATACCTCCTTGATAGTATTGGCTTTTCCTATAGACTCAATGTGATCTTGGATCACTAAAATGTAAAATGAAGAGTCTTGAGCTTTTGAGCTTGAGCCAATCCTTTGTCCTTAGTATTTTGAGGGATCCACTTTCATCATCCATGCCATGCCATTCATTGAGCTTCCCTGAAATAATAGTCTTGGAATAGCATTAGCTCAATGAGCTATATGTTGTTATGAATTACCAAATAGATCAAAGCTTCGACAAATGATAATAAGATTGAATAACATCGTCGGTTTGAGAAGTATGTGATAAGCAAGAGCTCCCCCTAAATTTGTGCATGGGTTAAGATTTTCTTTGGACTGCAAATGCACAATGAATTAGGCTCATGGGTTACTCTTCCATGTCACATACATCTTGGTGGAGCGCTCAAAATAATAAACAATGAATACATGCACTCATCACCAATCATAGTGAGTGAACACATAAGATAGATAGGATAATATCAAGCATGCATAAGTGTAGCTTATGATCAAACACATGATCATCAATGTCTCACAAGCATATTATCTCAACCAAAAGCAAACAAAGTTTGAAAAACCACCAAATAAAGCAAGAGAGAACAAAAGCAACACACTCTCTCCCGAAGCCTATGATCTATACATTTTTCTCCCCCTTTGGAAACAAGTTACCAAAAAGTTCATAGAAAATGCATAGTGCTAGATCGACTCTCAGGCTTGATCTTCTGGTGGTGGTGTCCTGATAGCTCCTTGGACGAAGGCTTCAGTTGAAGTAGATGGTGTTGGAGTGGATGCTGGAGCTGGTTGCACTGGAACTGTAGGGGAAGTGGCTGGTGCTGAAGTTGTTGCTCTAGTGTCTGTCATTGGCACTACAACTGGGCTCTGGGCACTCTGGCAAATGCATCAGTGGTTGTCTTGCCCTTCCTCTCCTGCATGTCATCCTGCAGCTGCTCTACAACTGACTGAATCTCAGTTACTTTGACATCTACATCATAGAATTTTTGTTCCATGATTCTCTCAAGGCTCTCCCGATTCTGAGTGAGGGTGGCCAGTCCTTTCTCAATCCTCAGTGTAGATGCTATAAGGTAACCAAGCTGCTCCTGTTTGGTTTTCAAGAAATACTCAGATGCCTCCTCTTGAGTTGGCATCTTGGCAGCCTTCTCCTTCTTTGCCTTCTCTTTCTTCTCCTGAGCTTAAACTGATTGTGGATCATCTTCATTCATGACAACCTCATTGTCCTCAAAGTCTGGATAAAGTGTAAAGTATTCCTTATCCAACTGATATTTTCCTGTGCCCATCTTTGAGTTGATCAATTCCTGAATCTGAGGTGCATATCCACAGCTCCTCTTCTGATCTGCTACAGTCCTCTTGATTGTTTCAATGATCAGGCTCATGACTTTGAACTTCTGGGGCACATCAAACACATGCAGCATGTTGATGGCATGTCCTCTGATCATGTTGTGGTCACCAGACTTGGGCAACAAAGTGTGCCTTAGAATCCAATTTATGGTTGCCAACCCTGACAGCAGAAAGTGAACTGATCCAAACTTGTGAGTCCCTACTTCCTAGTCTGGAATTTCCTTGTACATGTGAGCCATTGAACTGTGACCCAACTTCTCCTTTGCATAAATGTCCAGGTCATCCTCATCTTTCTTGGGGGCATTTATCAGACTTGCCCATTCTTCAACAGTGGATTGGTACCTTGTACCTTCAGACATCCAAACAATTCTACCATCTGGGTAAAAATGTGTTGTGGAGTAGAACTGCATGATAAGCTCATCATTCCAGTTGGTGAACTTCTGTCCAATAAAATCAGCAACTCCACAAGCAACAAAGCTCTCTTGCACTCCAGGGTAGTGCTGCTCATTTTCCCTGATGAATTTCCAGTCAACCCACCTCATGTCACAGACTATGGGCTTCTTGTCCAACATAATTGTTTCATAAAAGTCCTGCTATTCCTTTGTGTGGAACCTTTAGTCAACAGCAGTTCTTCTTCTTGAAGCATATGGGTCTTCCATCCTCCACAGTCTCAGTCCTGAATCTTTCCTGATTCTCATGTCCTCAGCCACAGGATGGGCATCATTGTGGTCCGGCATCTTGGGCTTGAGCTTTCTTAGGACCTGTCCTTCTTCATCTTCATCTTCAGCAACATTGGGAACTGGGGCCTCGTTCTTCTCAGCAGCTGGAATACTCCTAGTATTCCTCTTTGGAACTTGCTTGGGCTTGGGGGCAGCTTTGGGTGCATCCTTGGGCTTAGATGTTGCAGCCCCTGATCTGATTGCATCTCCCATAAGCTTAGCTGCCTTAGGTGCTGGTGCAGCATCCTCTTCCTCTTCTTCAGAATCTCTTCTCATTAAGGGCTTTCCAAGGACCTTGGCAGTTGTGGTTCTTTCTCTCTTCTTTTTCTTGTCCTGATCACCATCATCCTCTAATTCAATTGTGAAGTTCATAGTTGCACCAGTAGGAACTTTCTGAGGTTTGGATGATGTATCTTTCCTTGCAGGTGCCTCTTTGGGTTGATCTTGAGCTGACACTTGAGTGGACTTTCTGGCCTTTGGCATTGGTGTCCTCTTGGCAGGAACTTTCTTCTTCAGACCTGGCTTTGTGCTCTGTGCAGAGCCATATTCCTTCTTGAGCACCACCTTCTTGGAAGTGGCCTCATCTTCCTCAGCTTTGTAATCTTCATCCTCAGAATCTGAAGTTCTTTTCCTCCTTTGCCTAGTAGCAGCCTTAGGCAAATTGCTAGGAGTACTTCTGCTCCCATCATCTGAAGTTAAGGGACTAGTGCCCTCACTCAAGTCCATCTGCTCTTCTGACCTATTCTGGCTGTCACTCTGATCAGACATACTGCAAAAGCTGACTTCTGACCATGTGAAGAGTTATAGATGAGATAGAAAAGATGAGCATCAAAAAATGCAGAGATTTTTGCAAAAGAATGATTCAAAAGTTCAGTTTTAGTTTTCCACAGAAAGCATTTCGGATCAACCGATTTTCAAACTCGGTGATACCGAAGCAGTTTTGGAACCTAAACTGATGATCTCGGTTGGACCGAGTCACAGTTCGGTGGCACCGAGACTACTAGGGTTTCACAGAATCCTCAAATCGGTCGCACCGATTAGTAATTCTCGGTCAGACCGAGAGTCACTAGTGCAATGGCATAAGCCAAATCGGTGAGACCGAGTTTTTCAACTCGGTGGGTCCGAGATGGTTTCGGCGGAAACCTAACCCTAAAAATTTGAATCTCATCTAATCTATGGACTATTTTGGCTGGATAGAAGAGTCTCAATCATGGCAAGAATCAATATGAAAACAGTGTGCTAGGAATCAGACGTGGATAGCACAAAGATCAAGTCCATACCCTAACTAGGCGGTGGACTTGCTACGGCGGCAACGGCGGGGACGAAATCCGTTGACGGCGGCGGAGACCAGCGATAGGAGGCGGCTGGCGACGAGGAGACGATCCAGAGACCACCGATGGCAGAGTGAGCTATTGCGCGGGCGAAGGGTTTCGGAGAAATTTCCAAAATTTTGCCCGTGGCTATATATAGCCCGACCCTGTCGGTGTGACCGAGTGGAACAACTCGGTGGCACCGAGATGCATAACTGTGTTCAGTTACAGCAAATCGGTGAGACCGAAAAGTTCAAATCGGTTGCACCGAGATTGAAAACTCAGATCAACTTGGTGATCTTGGTAGGACCGAAATGGAGGAATCGGTCTGACCGAGAATCACAAAGAGGTTTTGGAAGTTTAAGTCTATGACGAATCGGGGACTCCGAGTGCTCCTCACACAGAGTGGTTCGAATCTGATTTGATCAAATTTTGTGATGTAGCATGAATAGAGTTTGAGATGAGAAAAGCATAGATAGATAAAGAAGGTTCTTAGGCATTCTTGTCCATCCACTTGGAAAAAAAGAAAAGAAACCAAACAATCAAAACAACAAGAGGATGTCCTTGAATGAGTAAAATATGCACCAACATGCTCACACAATAAGATGGCAAATGAAATATGTGGCAAAGCATGCACAACCAATTCTAGCATCTATCAAACAATTGGCGATGAATAGGTCATCTATATATGAGTATATTGACTTAGGAGTCAAATGAGAACATTTGATCATAGGTCATACTCATTGTTTAAGCTCAAGTGGGGTTACCACTTTTACATAATGCATTAATGTGTTCACACCATTAGGGTTGCTTTGACTCAATTCTTAGAGTTAAGCCCCCCTAGATGTGGGATCCCCCCTTAGAGGGATGAACTAACCTTGGGTTTTGTCGATGATGACTTCATGTAGGTGTTGAAGATATAGATGCTCAATGTTGATGTAGATCATTTGGAGCAATCCTTTGGAGTGTGTAGCACTTTCAACTTACCTACTGGGTTAGTCCCACAAGGAACAAACAAGAATATCCATAGACATAGAGTGATGCACACACAAGATGATGTCCATGAAATCATTAGGTTACCTTGTCCCTTGTCTTACCAACATGAGGGTTTGTGACTCCTTGAACTAGTGCAAGATGTGGAAGTTGATTGCATTTGTTCTTGCCAAAATGATATGAGTGAAGAATGTTGGCGGAGTCACCCTCAAGAACTCTCTAGTTCTTCTTCTTCGGGATCCACATCATCTTGATGGGAATCCTTGGTGTTGCAGTTGTACTTGATGAAGTAGAACTTGATGTAGGCTGGGGAACCCACTTGAAAGAGGCTTTAGGTGCTTCTTCAAATGCATCAATCTCTTCTTGAAGCTTGTCCTTGCCTTTGTTCTTGTGGTCTTGTGGTGGAAGATCATCTTGAGCTTGTGTTCCCTTGAAGGAAGTAGGATCATACTTCTCTTGTTGAGGAACAAACTTCGTCTTGGGGTATTGATCTTCTTCCCACTCAACTCCATTGGCATTGAACTTTCGTTCAAAACCAACACCTTGATTCTTCCGGTGCCTTCCTTCCTTGCGTACAATTTCCTCGAATTGCTTACTCCCGGCAAGGCTCTTGTAAACACCTTTCTCTGTAATTCCCTTCAATAAGATATTTTCTTGCTCAAGTGTAACTTGGCTAAGAGAATCATTAGTGGAATCAAGAGAATTACTAGAAGCAACAATATTGGATTTGACATTATTATTGTTACTACTAGAGGAAGGATCTTTCTTGTACTTGTTACTAGACTTGACTTGAGGCATGTAAGTAGATAAGAGTAAACGCTTGGCAATGTAAGAAGAACTTTTCTTGCGGAGATCATCATTGATTGCTTCTAATAACTCATGCTCTTGCTCAAGATTGAGCTTTTCAAAGCGTAACTTCTCATGAGCCTTTAAAAGTTCTCGATGATCTTCGTAGATAGTTTCATGAGCTAACTTAAGAGAGTTTAGTTCTTTAGTTAGAAGCTCAATCTTCTCCTTATCATTGTCATTCGTTTTATCTTGATTAGCATGATTAATTGACGTTTCATCATAGTATTCATCACTAGAGTTGTCAACAAGTAAATCATCATCCACAAGCAAGTCATCTTCATCACTATTGAAATCAACATACTCGGGATGTGTTACCTTTGGACCTTTGGCCATGAAGCATCTTCCAACACTTTAATTTGGTGAATCAAATATGTCGTAGGAGTTGGTTGACACAAGTGCTAGACCGGCAACACCTTCATCTTGAGTATATTCGGAGTCAGAGTGATAGCTTCTCTCGGAGTGATTGTCGGAGTCGGAGCCGGATACCCATTCACCAACATGAGCTTGATGTATTTGTTTTGTGTAGCTCCTTGATCACTTGTCCTACCCTTCCGAATCCTTGCTTCTCCGTGAGGGTCTTCATTCATAACGATCATCTCTACTCCTCCTCTCTCTTGGTGGTGATTCTTCTCTTTTGCTCCTTCTTCTTGGAGAATCTTCTCTTCTTTTGTAGGGTGCCGTACACTCATTGGAGTAGTGTCCGGGTCTCCCACAATTGTAGCAATTTCGCTCTCGACTAGAAGATCACTTGTCATTGTAAGACCTTAACTTGGAGCTTCTTTCTTTGCTTCTAATCTTGTAGAATTTGTTGAAGTTCTTCACCATTAAGCTCAATTCTTCATTGAAGGTTTGTTTCTCACTTGATGATGTGGGGGCTTCACTTGAGGCTTTGTAAGCACCACTTGACTTGTTGTGAAGTTCCTCCTTATCCTTGAGTGACATCTCATGAGCAACAATTCTTCCAATGACTTCCGTTGGCTTGAGATCTTTGTAGTTTGGCATCATTTGAATCAATGTGCACACGGTATCATACTTTCTATCCAATGCTCTTAAGATCTTCTTGATGATGAATATGTCGGTCATCTCTTCACTCCCTAAGCCGACAATCTCATTTGGGATAAGAGCAAGCCTAGAGTACATTTCGGCGACACCTTCACCATCGTTCATTTTGAACTTGTCAAGCTGACTTTGGAGCACATCCAACTTGGATTCCTTGACAAACTCGATACCTTCATGCATATCAATCAAAGTATCCCAAATTTCCTTTGCATTCTCAAGACGGCTGAATTTGTTGAATTCTTCGGGGCACAATCCGTTGAAGATGATATCACAAGCTTGAGCGCTGTATTGCAGCATCTTCAATTCTTCCGCATTAGCTTCATGGTTCGGTTCTCTCCCATCAAAGAATTCACCTTGCAAGCCAATACAAATAATTGCCCAAACGGCGGGGTTATGTCCAAGAATATGCATTTTCATCTTATGCTTCCAACTAGCAAAATTAGTACCATGAAAAAGTAAGGACCTCTACGGTGATAATTTCCCTCGCTAGACGCCATACTCTCTTAGGTTGTGAAACCAAGGCTATGACCACCAAAAGCTATGGAAATCAAAGCAAATGGAGACCAAAGCTCTGATACCACTTGTAGGACCTTGAAGTATGTCTAGAGGGGGGTGATTAGACTACTTGACCAATGAAAACTTAACCTTTTCCCAATTTTAGAGTTTGGCAGATTTTAGCTACTTTAGGACAAGTCAAGCAATCATCACACAATTCAAGCAAGCATGCAAAGAGTATATAGGCAACGGAAATTAAAGCATGCAACTTGCAAGAAAGTAAAGGGAAGGGTTTGGAGGATTCAAACGCAATTGGAGACACGGATGTTTTTGGCGTGGTTCCGATAGGTGGCGCTATCGTACATCCACGTTGATGGAGACTTCAACCCACGAAGGGTAACGGCTGCGCGAGTCCACGGAGGGCTCCACCCATGAAGGGTCCATGAAGAAGCAACCTTGTCTACCCCACCATGGCCGTCACCCACGAAGGACTTGCCTCACTAGCGGTAGATCTTCACGAAGTAGGTGATCTCCTTGCCCTTACAAACTCCTTGGTTCAACTCCACAATATTGTCGGAGGCTCCCAAGTGACACCTAGCCAATCTAGGAGACACCACTCTCCAAGAAGTAACAAATGGTGCGTTGATGATGAACTCCTTGCTCTTCTGCTTCAAATGATAGTCTCCCCAACACTCAACTCTCTCTCATAGGTTTTGGATCTGGTGGAAAGAAGATTTGAGTGGAAAGCAACTTGGGGAAGGCTAGAGATCAAGATTCATATGGTAGGAATGGAATATCTTGGCCTCAACACATGAGTAGGTGGTTCTCTGTCAGAAATGGTAAGTTGGAAGTGTAGGTTCGTTCTGATGGCTCTCTCCACGAATGAAGAGGAGGTGGAGGGGTATATATAGCCTCCACACAAAATCTAACCGTTACACACAATTTACCAAACTCGGTGGGACCGAATTGTTAAACTCGGTCGGACCGATTTAGTAAACCTAGTGACCGTTAGTGATTTTCGGTGGGACTGACATGCATCTCGGTGAGACCGATTCGGTTAGGGTTAGGGCATAACGTAATCTTGGTAAGACCGATTACACAAACTCGGTGAGACCGATTTGGTAATAAGCTTTCCAGAGAGTTGGTCAGGTAAACTCGGTGGGACCGATTTGCTCTTTTCGGTGAGACCGAAATGTTACAAAAAGGAAACAGAGAGTTTACATTGCAATCTCGGTGGGACCGATCGCACACTTCGGTTAGACCGAAACGTTACGAAGGGAAACAGAGAGATTACAACCCCATCTCGGTGAAACCGAGATCCCTATCGGTAAGATCTATTTGCTTAGGGTTTGTGGCAGTGGCTATGACTTTTGGAATCGGTGGCGCCGGATAGGAAGAATCGGTGTGACCGATTTTGGCTTTGGGTATAGGTCATTTGTGGATGTGGGAAAGTAGTTGAGGGTTTTGGAGCATATCACTAAGCACATGAAGCAAGAGGCTCATTAAGCAACACCTCATCCCTCCTTGATAGTATTGGCTTTTCCTATAGACTCAATGTGATCTTGGATCACTAAAATGTAAAATGAAGAGTCTTGAGCTTTTGAGCTTGAGCCAATCCTTTGTCCTTAGTATTTTGAGGGATCCACTTTCATCATCCATGCCATGCCATTCATTGAGCTTTCCTGAAATAATAGTCTTGGAATAGCATTAGCTCAATGAGCTATATGTTGTTATGAAATACCAAAACCACCTAGGGATAGTTGCACTTTCAACAACCAACAAGAGAGGCCCGCTCGAGGCCGTGACAAGAAGGAGGAAGATGATGATCATGACGAGGATGATGAGTCCGGCGAGCACGAGTTCCAGAAAGCTACAAAGGCTATGTGCGTCGATGGTGGTGCCTCGCTGCATTCCTCTCACTACCAACTGAAGCAGTGGGCGCATGAGGTCACTTTGGCAGAGACGTCATTCGATGCGCCGCACACCCATCATTTTTGACACCGAGGACCACCCTGATCGCACAAATGCGGTCGGGTGCTTGTAGTTGTTGGTTTCCCCAACAATACGCAACCTCAAGGTGATAAAAGTGTTGGTCGATGGTGGGGCCGGACTGAATTTGATCTCGCCCGCTGTGATCAAGATGCTGCAGATTCCTGATGGAGATCTCGAAGAGACAGGCACGTTTCAAGGGGTCAACCCGGGAAGCAGCTAGCCTAAAGGTAAAATCATGTTGCCCGTTACTTTTGGGGGCGAGCTGAACTATAGGACGGAGAAGATCGTCTTCGATGTCGCCGAGATCCCCTTGCCATACAATGGGATCCACGACCGCCCGGCGCTGGCCAAATTTATGGCAGCGTCACACTACGCCTACAACACGTTGAAGATGCCGGGGCCGCTGACCATCATCACCGTCCCCTCCGACAAGAAAGATGCACTTATTTGCGCCGACCAGCTCTACCGAGAGGCAGTTGCAGCAACTGCCGTCAAGGCACTTGCTCCTGCCGCTGGAGCCCTGGGAAGGAAGAAAGCCAGCAAGACCTCTTCCGGGAAGACCTCTTGCACCCACTCCGGCAAGCGCACTTGTTCGGAGTGCTGTGCTACCATCGAGGACGCGCCAGAGAGCTCCACCGACAGGAGCAAGAAGTCCAAGGCAGCACCACCAGGGACCAAGAAGGTGTCCGTCAAAGAGGACAACATGGGCGAAGCTTTCACCATAAGCTCCACCCTCAACAGCAAATAGGAAAGCGCGCTCGTCGCGTTCCTACGGGCGAATGTCGACGTGTTTGCATGCCAAGCGTCTGACATCCCCGGCATTCCTAGGGTGGTGATTGAGCACCATCTTGTTGTCTGTCCTCATGTGCGGCCCGTCAAGCAGAAGGTCAGGAAGCAAGCTTTGGAACGACAAGAGTTCATCATTGAAGAGATTAGGAAGCTGGAGGCGGCTGACCTGGTTAGAGGAGTACTCCACCCTACGTGGTTGGCCAATCTGGTGGCGGTGCGTAAGGCGAATGGGAAGTGGAGGCTATTATTGACTACACTGATATCAATAAAGCCTACCCAAAGGATCCTTTCCCTCTGCCATGCATCGACCAGATTGTAGACTCCACTGCCGGCTGTGACTTGCTGTCGTTCCTCGATGCCTATTCAGGATACCACCAGATTTTCATGATGAAAGAAGACGAAGAGAAGACCGTGTTCATCACCCCATGTGGTACGTACTGTTTTGTACGAATGCCTTTCGAGTTGAAGAGTGTTGGTTCGATGTTTGCCCGAGCAGTCCATATTGGTATTGAGCCCCAGCTACATAGAAATATGGAAGCCTATATGGATGATATAGTGGTCAAAACCAAGGACAAAGCCACCCTCGTGCAAGATCAAGAAGAAACATTTGCGTATCTGCGCAAGATCAACCTCAAGGTCAACCCCGAGAAGTGCGTGTTCGGTGTCCCATCCGGCAAACTTCTCGAGTTCTTTGTGTGTCAACGCGGAATCGAAGCAAATCCCGACAAGATCAAAGAAATTGAGCAGATTGAGGCGCCAAAACGGGTCAAGGACGTTCGCAGGCTCGCCGACTGTGTTGTTGCCCTGAGTAGGTTCATGTCCAAATCTGCTGAACGCGCCCTCCCCTTTTTCAAGGTTTTGAAAAAGGCGGGTCCATTGAAATGGACACCGAAGGCAGAGGCATCGCTGCAAGATTTGAAGAGGTACCTCTCCTCCACGCCAACACTAGTCGCACCTAAACCACAAGAGCCGTTGCTGCTATACTTAGGGGCGATGAATCAAGTGGTCAGTGTTGCGCTAGTGGCGGAGAGAGAACTTGAGGAGGAAGCAGCGGAGCCATCAGGCGACGGGCCGGAACCCTCCCCGGCAGGGCCTGACGCCGGCAAGGCAGATTCCCCAAAAAGGCCCGGCCCCGGCAAGACAGAGTCTACATAGACGAGCGAAGCGGAATAGAAGAAGAAGATGGTGCAGGACCCAGTTTATTTCATCAGCTCCCTCCTGTAGGGGGCTCGGTCAAGGTATTCTAGTATGCAGAAGCTACTTTTCGGCCTCCTCATGGCCTCGAGAAAGCTGCGCCACTCTTTCCAAGAACATGAGATCACCGTCGTCACCCGCCTCCCATTGCAACAAATCTTGCACAACCCTGATGCAACTGGGAGGATTGTGGAGTGGGCGTTAGAGCTGTCGAGCTTTGGCCTCAAGTTTGAAAGTACTTCAGCAATCAAGAGCCGATCCTTGGCGGAGTTCATAGAAGAATGGAATGCGATCCCCGACGAAGAAATTCAAGAGACTACCCTACCCGGCAAAGAAATGTGCCGCGAGTGGATCATGTACTTTGATGGGGCTTTCTCACTATAAGGTGCCGGTGTTGGCGTGTTGCTCGTCGCACCAACTGGAGAGCACCTCAAGTACGTGGTCCAAATGCACTTCCCCCAGGAAAGGTTAACGAATAACATGGCGGAGTACGAGGGGCTGCTTGCCGGTCTCAGGATCACGGTGGACCTCGGGATCAGGAAGCTCGTCATCAGAGGTGATTCACGGCTCGTCGTCAAGCAAGTTAATAAGGATTACCAGAGCCTGCTGATGGAGGCCTATGTTGATGAAGTGAGGAAGTTGGAAGAGCTTTTTGATGGGCTACAAGCAGAGCATGTTCCTCGAGCGGAGAACAGCATTGCCGACTACTTGTCAAAATGCGCTTCCCTCAAGCTGCCTGTGGAACCAGGTACCTTTGTGCTTCAATTAACCTAGCCATTCGTTGAGCCATCAGCAGGATAGAGCAAGAGAAGGAAGGTGGGCCCAGTGAGTACTTTCCCGTTGAGCTCCCAGGAGCCGCCGACAAGGAAGTTGCCGAGTGTCCCAGACTAGCCAAGGAGCAGAGCCCCCGGCAGGGCCCCAGGCCCTGGCTGTAGAGGCAAGAGCTCCTATGACTGGAGATGTGCCTTTGCTCCTTGCCGACAAGCCCCAGGCTCCGGCATCGGCACAACACACCGTACCCTTCCTCCAAACAGGGGAGCTCCCCGAGGAACAGGAAGAAGCTAAGAAAGTAGCCCGTCGGTCTAGCATGTAACAATTTGTGGATAATGCCCTACACAGGAGAAGACCGAACGACGTGAGACTAAAGTGCATTCCTCGGGAGGACGGACTAAAGCTGTTGGCAGAGATACATGGAGGCATGTGTGGCCCCCGCATAGGGACGAAGGCCCTTGCCGGCAAAGCGTTCCGGCAAGGTTTCTTCTGGCCCACCGCCCTCCAAGATGCAATTGTGCTAGTAACCAAGGGTGAAGCATGCCAGTTTCATTCAAAGAAACTCCACCAGCCAGCCCTTCAAACAATCCCTCTTTCCTGGCCATTTTTGGTCTGGGGGCTCGACATATTGGGCCCCTTTCCCCGTGCCATCGGGGGCTTTGAGTACTTGTACGTTGCCATCGACAAGTTCACAAAGTGGCCGGAGGTGGAACCAGTGAGAAAGGTGACAGCGCAATCAGCCATCAAGTTCTTCAAGGGACTGGTCTACCTTTCTGGTGTACCAAACGGAGTCATCACCGACAACGGCATGCAGTTCACAAGCTGCGCCTTCATGCAGTACATTCAAGACCTTGGCAGCAAGGTCTGTTTTGCTTCTGTTGCTCATCCCAGAAGTAATGGCCAAGCTGAGAGGGCGAATGCAGAAGTGCTGCAGGGTCTCAAGACCAGAATTTTTGACAAGCTGCACAAGTGAGGAAGGCGCTGGATTGACGAGTTGCCAACAGTTCTTTGGTCGATCAGGACGACGCCAAATCGAGCTACTGGCCAGACACCCTTCGCCCTGGTATACGGGACGGAAGCAGTTCTCCCCACAGAACTCATATACGGGTCACCTCGAGTGCTCGCTTATGACGAGCTTGAGCAAGAGCAGTTGCGGCAGGAGGACGCAATGCTCCTTGAGGAAGATCGTCTTTGGGCGGCTGTGCGAGTAGCGTGCTACCAGCAAGCCTTGTGCCGCTACCATAGCTGCAAGGTTCATGCCCGAAGCCTTGAGGAAGGCGACCTTGTTCTTCGGCCTATTCAGTCCGCCAAGAATTCCAACAAGTTGATGCCAAAGTGGGAAGGCCCTTATCAGGTAATACGAGTCACCAGGCCCGGCGCAGTACGCCTGGAGACCGAAGACGAGACCCCAGTGAGCAACTCATGGAACATCAAACATCTTCGCAAGTTTTACCCGTAAGGCGCGGTTGCCGGCCCCCCGGCAGACCACTTTTTGTACAAGCCTTGCCGGCAAGGCATGTAACCCTTTGTACAAAGCCAGGCGTAGACCCTGAGCAACAGATAAATAAATGAAGCGCTGGCGCCCTAGAATTAGTATGCATGCTAGGTTGAGTCTCTCTCTCTGTTAGGGTCGATAGTGCTTGGCGGCAACTAACCCCTGACGAATAGGTCGAGTGCGTGTCTTTCTGTCTCTTCCAGTCTTCTCTTTGGTTTACAGGCTGCATAGACATCCCCTGCAAGACCACTTAAAGGAAATGGAACGGATCGGCATCCCGACCCCAGCAAGCCAAGGTTGCCGGGGGGCTCCAAATTCAGATAAGTTTTCCTTCCCCCACTACGCATTTCCGTATGAAGCTTGAACGTATGAAACCTCACTTATTCCTACACCACCGTGCTCCCTCCTTCCTACGCCCGAAGTCTCTTTCAGGCATGAATCTGGTTGTAGTCGCGGTGGAGAAGGGAGGAAACAAGCGAGGAGCCCGATCCTACTTTGCCCCTACTCCCCGCCAAAGGTGTGGGTTTAAGCGTGGTATAAGGCAGGAGAACGGCAAGGCCTGTTGCCGGGCGACGTTTTTTACTTAAAATAACAAGGATTCACTCCTTGGTGTGGGCCTCACTCACGCACAAAAGAACTCGGCAAGCACCCTTTTTCATTAATACATTAACTAGACAAGTACAATTTGTACGAAATATAAAAGCAGAGGATTACAAGATCTAAATTCAGTAAATGCCCGCAGGCTTACAATGTGAAAAAGAGATAAGGTGCCCATAATCCCTTTCTTGTCCCTCTCCTCAGGAGACAGGTCAAGACGACAAGAGGGCAAAAGGGGCGCCTAGGTGAGATACGAGCAGCAGAAGACACCAAGAGAACGTCCCAGCGGTCATCCAAGAAGAGGGCTGGTGACACTACAAAAAAATACACTTCCGTGATGATACGTGTTTGTCACAGCAGGTCACGTTTTCTATCAGGCATGTACATCCATGACAAATTTATGACAGAATCAAGATAGGCATACCTGTGCTCTCGTAGAAGTGTTCCATGACATTACCAAAATTATCATAACGGAAGTGTCCACTTCCATGACGATAAATCGCGCGTCACAGAAGTGCTTTCGTCAAGGGTGACCGACACGTGGCATCCACCGTAACGGAACGTCGTTAAGCTATCAGATCCGATTTTGGATCCGATAACTCGTTAACAGCCCCGACCAATGGGGATTTTCCACGTGTAAAATCATCATTGGCTGGAGGAAACACGTGTCGGCTCACTGTTGGCACAGATGTCATCCACTCATTGGACCGAAGGCGCCTATGATACGGCGACACGTGGCACGGCCCAACAGAGGCCCATTCCTATGAAAAGGCCGACCCGTTTGACTTGGTCAAAAGGTGGTGGGCCGGCCCACAAAAAGCCTGTTAACGGCCTGTTCGCATATATCCCATTTACAGCCCGCTAACCGAGGGCCCGTTACAACCTCTCTGAATTAGGCCCACTAACGTCATCTGGGCCGTCCAATATGATTCCAGCCCGTTTTAACTTCCGGCCCATGTGTGGCCCATGACTTCTTTCAGCCCATATGAGGCCCTTCGTAACTCTTGGCCCATTAACAGCCCGTGCTGAAACTGGCCCGTAATGAACAGTGTATCACTTTATACCCATTAACGGCCCGTTATTCCATTGGGCCATTTCCATCCCAAGTTATCTTTCGGCCTTCTCAGGGCCCATTGATTCTTGGGCTCATTTCCAGTATTCGGTTACATACGACCCGTTACTGTCATTTTTTGCTTGTTGGCCAAATTCAGCCCGTCGTTACAGTCGGCCCGTTTGTGGACCGTTAATACGTTGGGCCATTTTCATGTCAAAAAAAACCCGTTGTGTTGTTTTCATAGAGTTATCAAATACGGCCTATTAAAGGCCCATTATGGTCCACGAATAGTACGACCCATGATTGGCGAAATGATGATACACCCCGTAGAAGGCCCATGGATCCTACGACCCATATGAGGCCCATGGATCGTACGGCCCATAGAAGGCCCATGGATCGTACGGCCCGTAGAAGGCCCATGAATCCTAAGGCCCGTATAGAAGGCCAATGGATCCTACGGCCCATATAGAAGGCCAATGGATCCTACGGCCGGAAGAAGGCCCATGGATCATACGGCCTGCAGGAGGCCCATGGTTACAATAGTCCGTATGTTGCCATGATTATTTTGGCCTAATTACCAAAAATAGGCTATTGTGGCCACTAGAAAAACACGGAAAAAGAACTGAAGTGACTACAAGCAAACAACTAAACAAGACAATAAGGAAATAAATAAGCAAGCAATTAACGCTAGCCTATTACCGCTATTACACATATTACATCCACTGGGCATCAAAGTTCGCCACCAGTGCAAATATAGGGAACAAAGCAGCATATTACATACACTGTCCATCAAAATTGGCCACCAGTGCAAATAAACGCGGAAGCAAAACAAGAGCATAACTGAAACAACTTCAGAAGAGCTCAAGAAACGTTATCTTGGGTATCCACCATGCTGGCAATGAGCTTAGTAAGCTTATTAGTTTTGTCCTGTTTGGCGCTAAAATCCTCCAACGCTTGTTGTTTCACTAGAAAGTATGCATCTGAATGCTCCAGGGACTTCCGCAGTCCTTTCGCTTCTTGTCGCAGCACAACTAATCGATGGCTTTCAGCTTGTAGTTGAGACTCAAGAAACAGAACTGATTCTGACAGTGAGTTTGAATAGCTTGTGCAAGCGGTAGTGGCCAGTAACTCGAACACTAAACCAAGACAGGACTTTGGGGTTGTCTCGCTGTCTTCAAGATAGTCTTCCTTAGCTGTTTCATCAGCTTTGTTGGAGACCAACAAGGATGTGTCACTATCCTAAACCTTATCTGCATTACTTCCTTTACCATTGCTTAATAAGGCACTCTTCCCTAATTTTCTGTCAGCATTCTAAAAGAAGAAACAAGCAAACACATAACAAGTTTAGCATGTACTAGTATATGCAACTCATTTCGGTGAACCAGTTCATTAGTAAGGTGGACAGGATTAAACTACCAAGTCTTCTATTGCCAAGTACTAGTACATAAGAAAAGCATCAAACAAACATATATCTATGTCCTATGGTCACTGCATTGTCTTGCCAAATCAAAGTAGAGACACGCTTCAAATCATATCAGTTCAAGACAAAGCAACAGTGAAAGAATACACAGCGTGGGAAACTACGCGGCACAACAAGAATTCAGATGGGTACCACGGGTCTACATGTACAACAACACTATTGGCTCTGTTGTGATGCTAGTAATGTGCATGATATGAAAGTCAACTGTATACACAATTGAAATTGAAATCAACAGAGCTATTGATAAGAGCAAACCTGTTAAAGAAACATGCGTGAACATACCTGCTGTGCCATTGGAGTTTCCATTGGATCCTTCAATTTAAAAATAAGTTTGTATGAGGAAATGCAGTGATACAAGAGCAAGGCAATCATAGTTAAAAAAGGCGCGCCTAAGCAAGCGCTTAAGCGCGCCTAGGCTCTAGGCGTTGGCAAAACGCATTACGCATAACTACGCTTAATCTGTGCATAACTGCGCATAAGCATGCACTTTGGTCAGTAAAGTGCAAGGCGGTGGTAAAACGCACAATTAACGCCTAGCACTTTTTTGAACTATGATAGCAATGGAATCTTAAATTAGAATGGTTGTTCTTCAGGTTTAGGCACTTTTTCTACATGAACAGAGTACAGTAAGACGCAAGAATATAATACTTAAAAATAGAAAATGAGCTCATAGACCTTACCACATTCTTGGTTCGGGACCAGTACAGAACAAGGCGTTCCCAATCATCGTCTAGTAAATGTGTCTCAGGAGACCGTAAGGGAATTTGATGAGTTTCTTTACCGGTGAAGTACATTTTCTTCAGGTAATTCCGATACTGCCACCAAGCATTCTTAAAGATAGCAGAGGTATTAGCACAGGTTACCTCATCCTGAGTTTCCAAATTTGTCCTTCTCTATAGAGTAAAATGGGAAAATTTGCTGCATTATAACCATCATGGAGGTACGATGTATGGGACGAAGCAAAGTAATTACCATGAATAACATTACTTACACATAACTCCTGGACAAACACCTGCAACTGGCATTTTCCTTCATCTTCAGTATAATATTTCCAAGATGGGAAGATACACACATAAGATTTAACAACATCAAATGCGATAGATGCTAAACTACGACTAGCTGGGTGTGCTTCCTCCACAGGAATAGGCATACTAACTGGTGGAGTTGGTGTTCGCCGTGATAGTACTGGCCCTTTGGGCACTGGAGCTGCCTTACCAACTTCTCTTGTTTGGGAGCTCTGTGGTGGAGATGGTGCTGTGTCAACAGGAACTGGGTTACTATCGGCTGGGGTTGGGGTTAGATTGGGTGAAGCTGGTTCTCTGTTCATCGCAGTAGGGGTACAATCTGCAAGAGTTTGGGTTATGTGTGGTAGGGCTGGTTCTTGTGCATGTACAACCGGGGCGCTATCTCCACCAAGAGGTAGCACTATTTTATTTGAAGACCGTGTTTTTAGTCCGCTAGATACTGGCATCACCCGCTCCAATTCAAATGGTTGATAAACAGGAAACATACTTGAATGTACAGACATTGTATGAGAGATAGATGCAATAGATAGTGTGGAAAAAAGAGGGCATGAAATAGTTAACATGTATATTGTTTAACTAAAACGGATAGCATGACATAATTTCACATATATGATGTCTATCTAAACTGGATAGCATAGCATAACATAATTCAAAGATATGATGAATTACTAAACAGGATCGCATGACATAATTCACATATATGTTATCTAAGTAATCGGGATCACATCATTTAATCACATATGTGATTTATATGCTAAACAGAGGGCATTCGATATGATGTCTGAACTAAGAACATGGTGTTGAATATTATGTATATGGTGTCTAAACTATGCAATGCAAGACACCATATCCATGATATGAGCAGTATAACCGTGCCAAGTTAGAGTATACACCTCAGTGGGGGAATAGGACTGGTCATCTGTCTCTGAATCCATCTCTGAGGAGCTATCGGGATCCAACAAGAGATCTGCTTCGACAGGTAGCACTGTCTGCTCTGAAGGCCTTGTTTTCACTCCAGATTTTTCCATCTCCCACCCAAATGGCTGATTCAGAGGAAGAGTAGTTTAATGTACAAACATTGTCGACAAATGGAAATGTATTGAAGAAAACGATGGGCAAGATATCATTCAAATATATGATGCCTGGTTAAACAGAAAGGCATTGCACATTTCACATATATTATGGCTGGTTAAAAGACATGAGGCTGCATAATTGCCATATATGATATAGAAACTAAACAGGTGGCATTACAAAACATGTCTAAACTAAGCAGATGACATATATGATGTCAAAAGTAGGCACTGCAAGGCAACATATGCATGATATGACTAACATGCCAAGGTAGAGCAAACACCTTGGGGGTAAATAGGAGTGGTCAGCGGCGTCTAAATCTGCCTTAGAACAGATATCTTCCTCTGGATTACAATCTGGAGAGGGGTGGGGAGGGTTTGCCATTGAACCCACCATGGAGCGATGTCTGCATGACATTGTATTGCCGTGCAAAACTCTTCTCTTTTTCTCTACATGTTCAGCATGACTGTGTACAATATCTGACATGCATACGAAAAAAATATGGTGAGATTATGTAAGGAGAGCATGTAGAAATTTAGGCATAGGAAGAACACCGGAATAGGATAGGAATGCACATGGTAAACAGAGCATTTGTAAACACAAGATTTCTACCAACTTGAGTGTTTGGTTTACAGGAATTGGAAGAGTAGAGGAATGCAAATAAACATGGCCAAAATAAAGTGAAACCATATGAAAGCGTGTACAGTTAGAATGTTATTCTGCCACTAATGCAGTTGGTCCTGTTTTCATGCATAGGATTTTGAAAAGTAGGTCCAGCTGGATGTTTTGCTTCATTCCTTTCAACAAAATGCATGAATAATTGAATAGTAGAGTGACATTGGAAAATTCCCTATTGCTATGTTTTTCCGTTGAACCAAAATAGCCCTAATGGATCGACATGAATGTATAGTAATAAGTGATGCAACAAGTGTACAACCTCTTTGCCGTAGCCGTGTCGACCACAACATTGTTGGGTTGGTCGCTGAAGCAGTTGAGGCAGAGGTGGCTGTCGGAGGTGTGGAGGAAGATCTGAGGAATCTGTAGACGGTGTCCAGGGCACTGCTCTGTTGTGATGGATCGTTCTGTCATTGGAGCAGCTTCGGTGAGCCGTAAGACATCAAGGCTGAAGCAGCACAAGACAGACATCGTCAATCTCAAGTGGGATTCTAATAGCATCTCCAATAGATGATGTAAAATAGATGTAAAATTTACATCACTGAAAACCACCTGACTACAACAGATGAGGTAAAAACTGTTGACTCTGAACTTAACTGTCGAAACTGAAATTTACTATGGAATCGGAATGCTACTGTCAAAATTGAACGCAACGGTAGCAGAGAGGCACTTGACATGTAGTTTAGGGAGGGCCTGCAGTTCATCTTCAACCTGCACCCCTGAGCCGCCAGCCACCACCGACCGAACCGCCGGCCCTAGCGCCGCCTCGCCGCCCTGAAACAACTCCCCACTGCCGCCCCGGCCAGCCCTCTAGGCCCCCACCCCCCACCCTGAACCCTAAGATAGATAGTGGGGTACCTCTCCGGCGTTCCCTGTCCCCGCTGCGGGTGGTTCTTCCTTAACTCTGGCGAGCCCCCCCAACCCCTGAAAATTGACTGACCCAAAAGTCGATTCAGTCGACTAAAGTGTGGCTAAATCAGAGCAGAGTAGCAGCACGAGCAAGGGGGAGAGCAGCAGCAGCAGCTGGGCGAGCGAGTGATCGAGCAAGAGCCGGAGCAGCAGCAGCAGTGCGAGCGAGCGAGCGAGAGCCGGAGCAGCAGCAGCAGATCCGGCTGGTATGGACGCCGCCGCCAAAGGGGCCTTGCACTGGGGGAGAGCCACCATGGAGATGTCGCCCGTGGTGCCGGCTTCAAGGTGGCCGCTCAATGTGGGTGCGGGATGGAGCACCGTCGGCGCCGGGAGGTCGAGTTAAGGAGAAGGTGCGTTGCGATGAGTGTACAACCTCTTTGGTGGCACCGAGTAGGCCTCGGCTTCGTCCGAGGAGTCGGTGAGGATGCTGCGGTTCCGGTGGAGCAAGTTAAAGCGGCACTGTGGGATGGAGCAGCCGTGGTAGACAAGGCGATCGTCGGAGCAGCTCCTTGGAGGTGGAGGACGGGGCAGCTGAATCGGTGGGACGATGAGATGGACGACGGATCCTCTTCCGGGGAGGTGGACGAGGGATGTCAGGCTTTGGCGGTGGACGACGTCGTCAGGGAAGAGGCTCCGGTTGGGCAGCGGTGAGGTGGCGGACGGAGGAGGGTGGGGTTTCGCGGCTGGAGCGGAGAGGTTATGGCGGCCTGGGATTTCGAATGGCGAAAAGGGGGCGACAGGAGGGGGTGAAGCATGACTTAGGGATGCGCTTGTCCAAAATGTAGAGCGTGTTACAAAAGTACCCCCAACTGATTTGAACTAGCGGCCCTTTCGGCTCAGGGTTAGAAGGGGGATTTCGCGTGTCGGGATTTGGCAGCTGGAGGGAGTTTTCGCGCGCGTTGTAATTTTGGGATAGCAAGGCGCGGGTTGTGAAGGTGCCAGTTTTGGGAGCACGATATCTGAATTTTTGGGATATAACAAGACGCAGGTTGAATTTTAGGGACACGTAACGTGTAGTAATATTGTACTTGTACGTACCAAATCAATTCGCACTTCCCTCAACCAAAAAGAAAACAAAAAAAAATAAAACTATTTACACCACACAAAGAGAGGGTCTTGCCTCGTTTTACTATCCAAATGCTATTCAAAGCTACTCCCTCCTTCCATGTATATTAGAGCAATAATATATGACATGCAACTTACACAAAGCACACCGTTAAATTCGTCTGTGAAAGGTTCTTTCAATGATATAATTTTCACATTGTGCATGTCATGTACTATTAATCTTGTGAACAGTCAAAGGCGGTCTTAAAAATCTCATTACGCCCTATATAGATGGAAGGAGGGAGTATGAATCCATGTTATGTCCGATTAATTTTTTTTTGCTTGCTGTATAATGCATGTAACCTACTCATACCAACATTTTAGTGCATTCCAAATGCCTATAGTACCGCTGCAATTCGAACTAAATTCGAATTCGTTTCTCTATTTCAATAAGAATCTACAATCATGATTGTTGCCAACTTCAACCATCATTCGTGTATTAACTTAATAACAAACCACATGATTAGTCTAGAGATAGATATGAACTATGTGTACTACATGAACTCAAATTCTATTTTTTGAATACACTTGATGTTGATTCCAAATAATAGTACATTTGATGTAGTAACTATATATTCATAATCTAAACCATGTTCCATACGTACACCGTGTTTATCACACAAAGTATAGTGCCCCGCCCCCTACATTATGACAAGTATTCAGACCTCAGTTGCTATACTTCCTCTCTTCTCTTCTCACCGTCCATGCCCCCTATGTCCAATACGATTCCACGTAGGTGCACACTCCCGCTCCTCTTTTCATTGATCACATACTCGCACACTCCTCCCCCCTCGACATGGTAGGCCTCTCGCACCACCTCCTAGCCGCACCCTCTCCCCCTGTCTGTCTCTCTGGACCTTATTTGCCTCTAACACATGCAGACATGTATATGAACTGATCTCCCTTCATATAGCCAGGTCGACTATAATTCGTTTTCACCAAGCACCGATACACTTACCTCGCTAGTTATGTTTCTCCCTTTCTCGAACACATGACGGTTGATCTTCCTATGTAGTTACGTATGCTTACCACATCCATATCTTCTCCCCTCATCATCCTTGAATACCTCCCGACCCGTCTCTCACATGCACGTGCATAGACAGACAGACATCCCCCGCCCTTTCTTATTGATATTGCACTCATACCCTCCATTTGTCTAGCAGGCCTCTCCCACCATTTGTGAGACACCACTCCACCACCAACCCTCCGATGCTCTACCTTTGTCTTTTTCCCAACCTTATTCCTCTGCTACACATATCCATGGATGTCGATCGATCTTCCTCAATACATAGCTAGGTCTCTCTCCTTCCCCACACATATACTAGTCGATCGGTCTCTGCCCCCTCCCCCCACCACACACACACCGATAGTCGAACGTTGTAGGTAGGTATCCATGCCACGGAGAAAAACTGCACCTCTGCCCTCTCAAATTCCAGTAGGCCAGCCGCCCTGTATCTTTGACGTGGGCAAACACAAATTCGATGACACTCTTTATCGATCGCGCAACCACACACTTCATCCCTGTTTTCAATTCTATCGATATCTCACGTCCATGACTCCGTTTCACACACATTGCATATGTTACATTTTTCTGTTTGAGATATCATCAACACATTGCCTCTGTTTTGCACAAACTATCTCTCTCACACCCACCCACATACGTACCTGCACCTAAAGAAGAAGTGCATGCAGGACGCACGTACTCACATCTCGTTACCAGCCACACTCACGCGGGTACACGGTGGACTTCGTTTCTGTACGAAAAGGCAGCCCGTGTAATAATTTGACGCGTGTGATATGTCTCCAACGTATCTATAATTTTTGATTGCTCCATGCTACTTTACCTACTGTTTTGGACTATATTGGGCTTTATTTTCCACTTTTATATTATTTTTGGGACTAACCTATTAACCGGAGGCCCAGCCCAGAATTGCTGTTTTTTGCCTATTTCAGTGTTTTTAAGAAACGGAATATCAAACGGAGTCCAAATGGAATGAAACCTTCGGGATCGTGATTTTCCAACCGAACGTGATCCAGGAGACTTGGACCCTACACCAAGAAGTGCCAGAGGTGGTCATGAGGGTGGAGGGCGCCCCCTGGGCGCGCCCCCTACCTCGTGGGCCCCCTGACGCTCCACCGACGTACTCCTTCCTCCTATATATACCTACGTATCCCCAAACGATCAGAACAGGAGCCAAAAACCTAATTCCACCGCCGCAACATTCTGTATCCACGAGATCCCATCTTGGGGCCTGTTCCGAAGCTCCGCCGGAGGGCATCCACCACGGAGGGCTTCTACATCATCACCATAGCCCCTCCAATGAAGTGTGAGTAGTTTACTTCAGACCTTCGGGTCCATAGCTAGTAGCTAGATGGCTTCTTCTCTCTTTTTGGATCTCAATACAATGTTCTCCCCCTCTCTCGTGGAGATCTATTCGATGTAATCTTCTTTTTCCGGTGTGTTTGTTGAGACCGATGAATTGTGGGTTTATGATCCAGTATTATCTATGGAAATATTTGATTCTTCTCTGAATTCTTTTATGTATGATTGAGTTATCTTTGCAAGTCTCTTCGAATTATCCTTTTTGGTTTGGCCAACTAGATTGGTAGTTCTTGCAATGGGAGAAGTGCTTAGCTTTGGGTTCAATCTTGCGGTGTCCTTACTCAGTGACAGAAAGAGTTGCAAGACACGTATTGTATTGTTGCCATCGAGGATAACAAGATGGGTTTTTATCATATTGCATGAATTTATCCCTCTACATCATGTCATCTTGCTTAAGGCGTTACTCTGTTTTTAACTTAATACTCTAGATGCATGCTAGATAGTGGTCGATGAGTGGAGTAATAGTAGTAGATGCAGAATCGTTTTGATCTACTTGTTTCGGACGTGATGCCTATATACATGATCATTGCCTAGATATACTCATAACTATGCTCAATTCTGTCAATTGCTCAACAGTAATTGGTTCACCCACCGTAGAATATCTATGCTCTTGAGAGAAGCCACTAGTGAAACCTGTGGCCCCCGGGTCTATTCTCATCATATCAATCTCTATCACTTTATTTACTTGCTTTGTTTTACTTTGCCTTTTAGTTTTTACTTTGCATCTATCTATCAAAAGTACCAAAAATATTATTTATCATCTCTATCAAATCTCACTCTCGTAAGTGACCGTGAAGGGATTTACAACCCCTAAGCGTTGGTCGCGAGTTGCTATTGTTTTGTGTAGGTACGAGGGACTTGTGCATGGTCTCCTACTGGATTGATACCTTGGTTCTCAAAAACTGAGGGAAATACTTACGCTACTTTGCTGCATCATCCTCTCCTCTTCGGGGAAATCCAACGCAGTGCTCATGAGGTAGCAGCGTGTAGCGGTTGTTTACTCGAAGGAGGGTCGGGTACCATGCCTAGACGGAACAAAGTTTGACTTGACACGTTAGCATTAAATAAAGTTATATATTCCTCAATGGCACGTACAGAATATAAAACGATTGTCGTGGGGAAAATGGAAAAATGGGTTTGTCTCTCGTCACACCATCTCACACAAGGCGGCCGTGGCCTCTCTCTCTCTCTCAGCGTTGGTTAGTGATCCGGCCGCATCCTGTCCGCCGGCGGAAAGGGAGGATGTGCATCGTCTCTTTGTTCGACGGCGTTGAGGCAGCACGTCCCGATCTACGGTACCCGCCGTTCTCTCTGACCAAGCTCCGGTGCAGTAGGGCCTTCGCCACTTGCTCGCCGCCGCAGTATGGGCAGATACCGGCCGCCGGGGCCCTCCTAGTAACATCCCGACGACCCTCAGGTACAGCTTCCTCCAGCCTTGCTCCACTGCCCATCTTCGCACGTTGCTACATGTGGATCTTCTTTAGTTGTTTTCTTAAATCGTATCTCGGCCTGCGTACTTTCCATCTTGCAATCTCATCCTCAAACCATTTTTGATAAACCACCATGTGCTATCTTTCCCTTATTACATGGAACACGCTTCTTTTATGTTGGCGCATGTGTCTTCAACTCGTGTTATTGGGCAATAATTATTTCCTTTCGACCTCCTTTTGCAAACAGGGCTATCCATTTGCACCTCGTTGCTATTTCGACCTTTTGGTGAAATGCACAAATCACTTTTTTCTAAAGAGTGTATTATGCAGTTCCGCCAAAATGTCACACGGGCAACGGTTTTACATTTATGTGGGACAGCGGAAAGGGAGATTGGTTTTGCTATCCTCCTCATCCAACTCTGTGCCTAATCTTCTCCAACAAGAAGTTAGTCCTCAAGAGAGAACATAGAGGTGATCGCTTGTATTTATGTGTGTTATGTTTCATCATCTAGTTCCACTATTATTGTAATCACACTGACTGGATATCTTTGCAAACAGGGATATCTTTGCAAACAGGGATAACTGCACAAAATGATCGGATTGTGGTGTCCTTCATACACCTCTTTTTTGGCTACAGAGCTGGGTGAAACTAGCTGCCAAGCAATGAACACTGTGCCAAGGAAATGGAACCATGCCTATGAACAACATCGATCAATTATATTTTGTTCTTTATTTATACACCTTCTCACAACTTTGTCTTCAGTTGTGATGTGAATATTGGCGCTGATCTGCGAACCATTGAGATGCATTAGCCATGGTAGTTTCATTTGTATTTGATGGAATGTTGTAACGAGATAATCTCGAGGCAAGACACATGAATCCTAAGTTGAAACCTTTTCTTCCTGCGGGAACCAAAGTTGAAACCTTCATAGCATCACAGTACAATTTCATTAAAATTATGCGTACATATAAACAAATCCTGAAGGATTGATAACAATGCCAGAAACAATTCAACTTTGTTTCGCCGACATGTTGGACATCCTTCATCCGGATCCACCTACCATGAAAAAATATTGAGTGCACAACACAACTTCAAGGAAAGATTCACCCCGGTCGTTGCGCCGCAGTAGTAATGACTAGTGAGCAGTCAAATCACAGAGCCCACCTTCGCCATAGTAAGTTGCTCGGACGAAGCAACCATCATTTCTCTGTTCCTTGAATCCACTGGTACTCCCATATTCCCACAGTAATAAGTTGCTTGGGCGAATCAACCATCACTATATCCGCTCATGTGTGATGACCACAAGAGCTATCCATTCAGGTTGCATGTTAAAAAAAATAAAGGTCGATAACTAATGCGGCAGACTTTCAAAAAAAACTAATGCGGCACCTCGGGCCAACGTGGCCAGATCGCATTTTGCACGAGAAATTACACACCATGTTTTGTTGACATGTGGTCCTGTTCCAACATATCAGTGAGACGACGACGAGTCCTTTTCTACTAGTATTTCCGAATGGACGTGTAGGCCGGGGCGCCTCTTCGTGTACCGTGGCAAACTGGCAACCGTCCACCGACTCTTCGCCTTTCCCTCAAAATTTTGAACTGTTGTCGCACGCTCTTCCTCTCGCTCCTCCATTTCCCTTCAGCCCTTCACCCTTCCTTCTGCCATTGTTTGACTGTCTTCTCCATGGAGGGAACAGGCCGGAAATGACCCCGTTATTCGTGCCCCGATCTGAAAGATGACGTGGTGGAGGAACTCATTGATCGGTGCGATGTCATCACCTCAGCTAGCATGGAAGGTTCGTTCAAGACCATTCTCGACTCAACTAATAACATCACTACAAGGAACCCAAGGGCTAAGGAGTGGTTTGATCTCCCCTATCTTCTTCGCCGTGACCCTGATGACTACTGGCGCAGGGACAACGAAGGCCTCGCCTTGTGCAAGTTGATGCCGCTTGATAATGATATGTATGTTGTTAAGATGCCATCGCTTGAGGGCAAGGATTGGGCAGACGCAAATGGAGATTGGGTTGTTTATATTGGGTACAACTGTGAGTGGGAACTTGTGAATGTGTACACTTGTCACCGGGTTCCACTTCCAAAAATCTCAGTAGACTGCCCAGAGGTTGAGCACACCGGTATTCTATGCACGTTCAAATATGATCATGGTGACTGTCTTCTATGGAAGATAGCAATTTGTCGAGTTCCCGAGCGCTCTTGGAATTACATGAACTATGAAGTTGTTGCTATTTTCGACAAGCTTGTTGCCGTCCTTTGTGGTTCGACTCGATGGATATTGCTCAAAAATCAGTTTCTATACACGGATGTGTACTGTGATGCAAATCAATACGAGGGTCTTGTGTTTGCTTCCACCACTCATGGCACTATTTTTGCATGGGATCCTCGTAGTTTCGATACGTTTATCTTCCACCGTAATTATAATTGTTTCATCCACATGCATGCGGGTTAGCAAGTTTCCCTTTACTAATTAACCTTCTTCTTGTGTTTCCAAGGTCCTATGAACATTCCACCACGTATACTTGAAAAATTTTATAACCAAGGGGGAGATGACAATGGTGATGATCACAAGCATGAGGACGAGCAGAATGTATATACTCAGTGGCGCCTGACAACTAATTCTGATGGGTCACCTCTTCTTGACTGTATACATCGCACTGAGTTTGTTACTACTAAGGGAGCATGTGTTGTCTCCCATGGTCGCACTCTCCGGACCTAGCCAACACCCGTTGCATGGCATTCGGGATGGATACTAGTGTGCTAGCGCCAACACCTTCTCCCTGCACAAAATTGATAGTCTTGGAGAAAACTCGCTCTTCCTTGGACAAAACTATCCGATGATGGTGAAAGGCGATCCAACTGCTGTGGACATAACGTTACTAGTACCATTTATGAGAAGCAAGTGTGCCCATACCTCGGATATTTGGGTGGTTCCCTACCCTGGTACTGATATAGTAGGCCGCTTCAGCCTGGATGATCAGTCCTGCGTTGGTTTCGAGATCGACAATAGATGGCCCGTCCCAAAGAATCACTTGTGGTTCAAAGCAAGCGTTTCCAACGCCGAGAGGATTGGTTGAGTTGAAGTTCATTTCATTGCTTGTTATTTCTTGTGTGATGAAAACTTTAGTATTTGTAATGTATCCTCGTTGTCGATGTGGGTTGATGACCTGTTGTGTAATAAAATGATATGCCTGTGATAAACTTACTAAATTTATGAATGGCTTTCGAGTCGCTTCTCTGAGTGAGTGGTGCGACGAGGCAAAAAAATATTTTTCAAATACATAATTGTACGTGCATTGCAACAGGTTATCGGATGAGGCCAATCAACAATAGTAGTACACTATTTGTACTAGCTTCACATGCTTCGCGCGTTGGGCGGGTGTTTTTACTGTAGCCATATGTTAATGTGTTTGCTGTACGTAACCAGCACCTCGAATCCTCGATACTAGTACTGTATAAGTAGTAGTAGGAGTAGTAGGGTGGCATGGGCCAGAACAAGCATTCATGTCCAGGAGTATGGCACACGCCACCACCACGACATCCATCTGACACCATATTTCTTAGAGTCCGTGCTAGAGCAATCTCTTCAACCTCGTCGTTTCTCTAACTTCAGCCATCACGCTGCGAGCGAGGTGGGGGTTTGCCGATAGTTGATTTCCTCAACTGCGGTCCCACTTGTAAGGCCAACTCCAATGCACGACTCCAAACAGACCTCTGTTTTGCACGAACTCCAACGATAATTTTGACTAGAAAAGCAAGACCAAAGAAAACAAGAACCACAAGAACACATTTTAGAAGATATGCAACTTCCATAACTGCTCCAGTAAATTGGATTACTGCCTTCTCAATGCATTCATTGTTTATCTGCGGAGGCTCGATCTTGTGTGCTTCTTTCTTCTTCGAGTGTAAATAAGTAGATGTTGCTTCCTCGCATCTAGTCTCATGTCTAGCCTCTATTCTAGTAGGAGTATCAACAAGTGCACTAGTCTCATCTCTAGCCTCTATGCTAGCTAAAAGTGCTAGAACATCTACTACTAAATTGTGCTCTATCAATATATCGATGTACTCTTCTTCCCAATACCAAAACTTGCATCCATTCTACTACACAATAAAATTTTTAAGTTAGCACAACTAGTCTAATCCGAGAGCACAACCAAAGATTTGGTCGGGTTCTTCCTCCTTTTGACGACACGTGGGACATCCTCAGCATCCTGGTCGTCTCATGCAAGAAAATAGAGTGGTAGTTGAAGCCACGTGATGTGCATCTTGGGTTAAACTGTAAATAGAATCTTAATACTCTTGAGTAACTCCAAAAGCGGCCACCGAAGATCTTCATTGGATTTGTTTTTCATCACCAGCACGTCGAGGTGAAAGATCTGCAGGTTCAGTGGGTCCTCTTGCGTTTTCACTAACATGTGGGACCGCATGTGAGCAAACAGACGATGGGCTCCGCGCGCCGCTGGCTGGCCGAGAAGAGAGATAGAGGGGGGCTGTGCACGGTGTCTAGGAAATTTGTTCTACTTAACCAGCACCCCGATATTCGCGTGTGGTTGTTCCTAGAATAAAAAAAGGAGGTACCCCTACTTATGTTACTCCCACTACGCCTAGCCTAAGGTTAGTAGGTGACCTTGCGCTTGGCTCTTCGTCTCTTCCGGAAGTCAATGGTTCTACAGTAGTACTTCTGGCAATCTTACACCAAATGAACTGCTGCACATCCACTGCTTGTAAGCAAAAGTTTCTCCTCGTGCTGCGAGCCACCGCGCACGCATTGGGAGCGAGAAGGCGTAATCAAGCTTCTCGTCGTTCTGCAAGTTGACAGGACACATCAAAGTTATTTAGTACATACTCTCTCCAAAAAAGGGCTGCCATGTCATTGCTACCATCCCGTGCTCCGTCGTTGAGTACATGCACTATTCACGTGCCATTGAGGACAAAAAATATTGCGTAGGTGCCATCGAAGTGCACGACTCACTTATGCACTGCTTATCTGATTATCTCCATTTTCTGGCATGACATGTGCACCTTGATGCTTAGATGTTTCGTGTGTTGGGAAAAGGATGAACAAAGCTCAGGTAAAAGAAAAGATTTGAAGAGCATAGATTCCCGACGACCGAGAAGGGGCAAGGAACCTCGCGGTGGAGCGTCTGCAAGGAACCTTGCGCGTTTCCCCTATTTTTTGCCGCCTGCCCACCTATAAACAAATAAAAGAACGTGAACTTTTCGCTAACCACAAGAAACGGTACATCAGGATGCTAAGTTGAAATGTTTTATACTCCCTCCATTCCCAAATATAAGTCTTTTTAGAGATTTCAATAAGGGACTACATACGAAACAAAATGAGTGAATCTACACTCTAAAATATGTCTACATACATCCGTATGTTGTAGTCAATTTGAAATGGCTAGAAAGACTTATATTTAAGAACGGAGAGAGTAGTTTATATTGAATTATTGATAACCATGGAACAAGTCACGCATGTACAGGACGCATGCAGCCACGCATGTACATAAGCCAACGCAGTAACTCCATCCGATCCAACTCATGCACATACGCGCACAGCATGGAGCACACAACGCACGTACACAACACGTGCAAGAACACACGCTCGACTGCAGAATGCACTTGAATAACACATGCATGCAGACACACTCGGCTTCATGGAGGCGTGCACCATCTGCGGCGACGCTCGGTTCGTCGTGCTACGGCGAAGCTCACACGCAATGGCGCATATGCATCTCTTGTAGCACCTCTTTGCCGTCATTGCTCAACTACTAGTCAGAGACGAAGACGACCTCAGCCTCAGCCTTAGAGCTAGCACCAATGGAAAAACATGCACGCTGCACGCACATGAGCACATACGGAGTGCCCACGACGTGGTGGTGGTGCGTCCCCAGTCGCCTCTACTCCTTCTGTGCACGTTGTCTATCAAGGCGGCTACATGCTAATGATGATGTGGGTGAGATCTTCTAGGACTCAGATGATGACGAGGAAAATTATGAGACACAAGGTGACATACACCGTCAAGGTCCACGGTCAAGGGGGTGCTAGTAAGTGCTTAGATGTGCTTAGATGAGGTGCTAAGTGCATTAAATGGCTTAGTAACTCAAGTCTTCAATGCATAGGTGCTTAGTTTATTGGTGTCACATCATATTTTATGCCTACGTGGCAGGCTTAGCAGCTATACATGGTGGAGCACTGGGAGAGGCCAAGACTGGTCATAGTGGGGAGTAAATTATACTGTAACATATTACTATGTTACTCTAAACATCTCTATAAACCGGAAAGGAGGGAGTAGTAACATAGACTAGTGTCATATGCAGAGTATGGGAGCACATGATATTTCCCTGTCCGGACCGATCCCAACTTGGCTTCTCACCTTCTTGGCCCAACAAAAACCCCTCCCCCCTCCCACGCGCGCTTCCCGCCCGACGCCAGCTGAGCCCGCCGCTCCACATTGATGACAAGTCAGGGCGACGCGACCTCTAACTGCTTCCACCATTGAAGCAGCGCGCCGACCGAGGGCACCACCCGCTGCACGCCCGGCATTTCAGACTACACAGTGGAGAGTAACTTTGAAACAAGTACTACAATTAGATGACATAAGCAGGCTATAAGGATTTAAATATAGTATTTGTGCTTAGTTGAAGGAGAGAGAAGAGGAGAGAGAAGAGAAGAGGATTGTAATAAACGTGTAGCCGGTTGTACTCCAACATACTTTGTGAGACAAAAGGTGGGGCCATTATTAATGATATAGTATCTATTATATTATTAAAATGATAGAAAATGAACGGTTTAGATATAACAATAGAAAAAAGGCTTAAAAGAACGGTTGTGATTTGCTAGAAATAAGTAATCACGTATCCACATCTCCATATCCCGTACGTTTCCTGACTGCCAAGCAAAGCGATGAGTTGATTTAAAAATAAACAAAACGATGGGTAGCAGTCCAATTCCCATACGTCAGGCTACATATGCCAGCCGGCACATACTCACTTGAATCAATCAGCCCACTTTGTCACGCTGCATCAGATTGGATAAGAGAAGAGTAAAACGCACGGGCAGCAGAAAAAAGAGAATAAAGAGCATGTAGCGTTCAAAAAATAAAACTATGTACACGGCCATCATTGATACGTCTGACATGCATGGATACATACATATTAAAAAAGCCTTCCAGAAAAAACTATGGAAAGGCCTATACAGAATCTTTACCTAATAATAATTGGGTTTCTTTCGTCCGTCAAGGCATTTTTCAGAAAAGTCCCTCTATTTCAGAGAATTCAACCCGCAGTCCTGTTTTAAGTCAAAATGAATCGTTTTTTCGTATTCTACACAAAAGTCCCTGTGTTTTCTTCAAATTAACCCGCCGTCCGGATTTAAGACACACCCGAACCGTTATTTTACGTTTTCGAAAACCCCCCTGACGTTTTAGGTAATTCATCCGCGGATCATATTTAAGTCAAACAAATACTTTTTTACATCATCCATATCTTTTAAACCGTAACTCCGATTTGAATATGTTATATATGAAATTTGATTAGAAAAATATGTAGAATATGGATATGAGATTATTATGTTAAGTATTTTTAAATATTATTTTGGAATATATTTAAGTCAAACAAATGATTTCCTAAATTATCCGTATCTTTTGAACCGTAACTTCGATTTTAACATATTATATATGAAATTTTATTAGAAAAATATGTGGAATCTAAATATGATGTTAATTTTACCTGTTATATATTTATAAAATATCGTTTTGGGAGCAAACTTATAATTTATAGCGCAAGATCCATTTTCCTTTCGTATCGGCGGCGACCCGGATTGCAAATAAACACCCCACTATAACAATATACGAAAAAGAAAACACCGATAAGTACACGTGCATACCTCTGAAAAATGTCGCAAGGGAAAACAACAGATTTCTCATCGCGAGAGTGAGAGAAAGCGAGCGAGAGAGAGAGAGAGAGGGGAGAGAGAGAGGGAGAGGGAGGAGAGAGGGAGAGAGAGACGCCTTAGGATTAATCATATTCAACACACGTTTTTTTGTTGTTTTGTGTGAACACCGAGGCAATCGCCGGCGAGGGTGAGAAGAAGGATAAGCGGCAACACAAATGTGATGCCTCGCAAAAATAAAAGAGATGGACCTATTGTGGTCTTGAATGATGGTTGTTGAGTTAAGAGTGTGTGTTATGTTTTCTCCCCCGTTGCAACGCACAGGCTCTTTTGCTAGTAATAATAAAGTAAATTGGGTTTCTTTCGTCCATCATGGCATTTTTCAGAAAAATCCTTCTATTTCAGAGAAGTCAACTCGCAGTCCTGTTTTAAGTCAAAACGAATCGTTTTTTTTGTATTTTACACAAAAGTCCCTGTGTTTTCTTGAAATCAACCCGCCGTCCGGATTTAAGTCACACCCGAACCATTATTTTATGTTTTTCGAAACCCCCCCTAACGTTTTAGGTAATTCATCCGCGGATCATATGTAAGTCAAACAAATACTTTTTTAAATCATCCATATCTTTTAAACCGTAACTTCGATTTGAACATGTTATATATGAATTTTGATTAGAAAATATGTAGATTATGAATATGAGATTATTTTTACCTATTAAGTATTTTTAATATTATTTTGGAATATATTTAAATCAAACAAATGATTTTCTAAATTATCCGTATCTTTTAAACCGTAACTTCGATTTTAACATATTATATATGAAATTTTATTGGAAAAATGTGTGCAATCTAAATATGATGTTAATTTTACCTGTTAAATATTTTTAAAACATTGTTTTGAAAGCAAACTTATAATTTCTAGCGCAAGATCCATTTTTCTTTCATACCGGCGGCGATCCGGATTGCAAATAAACACCCTAGTATAACCATATAGGCAAAAGAAAACATCAATAACTACACATGCATACCTTTGAAAAATGTCGCAGGGGAAAACAACAGATTTCTCATCGTGAGAATGAGAGAGAGAAAGAGGGGGGAGGGGGGCGAGGGAGGAGAGAGAGAGAGACGCCTTAGGATTAACCATATTCAAACACCTTTTTTGTTGTTTTGTGTGAACACCGAGGCCATCGCTGGCGAGGGTGAGAAGGAGGATAAGGGGCAACACAAATATGATGCCTCCCAAATATAAAGGAGATGGACCTATTGAGTGATGGTTGTTAATTGGGTTAAGAGTGTGTGTTATGTTTTTTCTCCCGTTGCAACGCACGGGCTCTTTTGCTAGTAAATAATCAAGCACAAATGACACATACAAGCAGAGTTCAGTTTGGACACGTTACAAAACTAGACCATGCACATTAGAAAAAAAAGTTGCAAGAAGGTTTCTGGATGGAAAAAACAACATGTAAATCTTCTTACCTACAAGAAAATATGTACTACAAAGCCTAGCCCCCATACACATAGCACACGTACATGCACAAGCAGAATTTGCCCAGTATGTTCCCATGCAAACAGCCATCCAATAAAGAAAAATAGTTACCGCTAAAAAGATAAAGAAAAATTGTACTGCAAAAAATCCAAAAAAACAGACACCAAATACAACTAATCATGGTTGATATTTTTTTTGTG
>NC_041382.1:395985580-396000526 GCF_002162155.2 Triticum dicoccoides
TATGTCTCTTCTTTGATACACAAAGTCACAAAGAGAACAACTTGATTTATATGTGAATTGCATATAATAAATAGTAACTAAAATATCAAATATATTTATAATAAATAGAAAAATTCAGCTATAGGGCTTAAATATAAAATTTAGCCCACAAAGTTGAACATGAAATTAAATAAATAATTATCTAATTATTAAGTATAGTTCCGTTATATAAAATTGAACCATAGTTCTTAAATTAAGACGTACGTATGAACATGAAATTAAAAACTCAAATAAATTATAGTCCGAATATAGTCTAGAATAATATAAGTTTGCGCAGAATAACAAGAAGGAAGAAAGGAATCTATGACAAATTTTGATAGGACATAATTTAATACCTTTTTTAATGAATATACACCAACAGTCACTTGGACTGCAACATAAATAGTTAGGGTGAGAGGACATTGTCACAAGCATCTAGAAGCATGCATAGAAGATGGACGTACATGATACTGTGCTATCTAGAATCGTAATTGCAAGATAGATAGTGGTGAGGCAGATAGCAGAAGAGGACATGAAATTTAGGCATTTAATTACTGATGAAATGGAGATATGTTGTACGACACAAACTTTAGTGCCATTAGTCATCTGGGAACACACACCAGTGACTTTAACAACAATAAATATCATTAGAGAAAACAATGCCAAATATATATATTATTGATTGAATCATAGAGAATGTTATATTACAACACTCATGCATAATTTCAATTTCCTTAAACACTTACATTCGAAATGAATGGCACCATCCAAGGTGAGAAGCTCCAGCGAGCCCAAGTGAGAGAATGTTTTAGAATTTTTTCCGCATTCACTGACTACATCCGTTTATAGAGAGAAGTCGTATAGATATTCACTCTGTGATGAGAACACGTGGAAGAACATATATTGATAACTGGATATACGACAATCTGCTAACGAGACATACAAACACTACATGGACGGTGTTGAGATATGGTTACAAATCTTGAATCTTCAGATTTTTCTTGGTGAGAATCCCCAAAATATATTAGGTGGAAATATAAATGAAAATGGATGAAAAAAGGCTGAACACTAAAAACTATAGATTAGTACCAAAGCCTATCGCTTGGCATTGCTGGACACATATAGGTCCTGTCTCTTATAAGCTTTTGTTGTAGATCACCAAATTTTCAACAACAAATTCTTTTATATAAATACTCATGCAGGGGAAAGACCAAGTAGAAAGCACCTAGCAAGATAGGAGGTCTATCCGCGCAAATGCGCGGGTAACCCCGCTAGTTTATACTAAAGAGACTAACGGACACCTTAATTACTCCGTTTTTTTGAGACAAACCTTGGTGGGGCTATTATTGACTTGGACGTGGGGTTTGGCGGCCAAAGGCCTACTATTATACTCGCACGACCGACTTGACATGGTCTACCCTAGCCGCCGCTGTATCATATGGTTTCGCACTATTCCAGATCTTAGGGCCGCTACGCAGTTCTTCTCCAACCCTCCTTCCGGCGTGCACCGTGAGAAGGGACAGCAGTCCTCCGAACACCGCCTTTCGTGATCCTGTACAGGAGAAGGGCGATCAGGTTTTTGGGGAGCACACTCCTGTGACTGCTGCCAGCGACGACTTCCTCAATGGCAGCCTTCTTCCCCGACCTCGGTAACCTCTTCATCAACGACATGTGTGACAACATCAACCACATCGGTTGTTCTCCCACTGTACAATATGTGATTCTATCCTCCTGGTTTAGTCCGCATCATTACTTTGATGTTTGCAATTGTCGTCATGATATATTTACTGCTGATTCGGATTAAATCTCATACTAAATTGCTCATACATTCAACAATCCAATCCAAAAACCTGATTATAGGCAATTTACTCCGAGTGGTTTTGCTGTGCTTTTGAAGCCGCCTACTTTTAAGGGGGTGCAATATAAAAGGTGGCGCACAAGGGCAGTATATTGGTTTCAGATCATGTACTGCTACGATGCCACTAAGGGTAAGCCTGAGGGCGATCTTAATCCTACACAGTAGGAAGCTTTTCAGAACATGGATACCCTCTTCAAAGCCGCCCTGCTGAGTGTTCTTGATGATTCCATTGTGGATTCATATATGTCGTTTGACAGCGGCAAAGACATGTGGGCTGCGCTCAAGGCCACGTGTGGGCCCTCGGGCGCTGGCAACGAGTTGTACGTCATGGAGCAATTCTGTGACTACAAGATGACTGATGAGCGCTCTGTTGTTCAACAGACTCATGAGATACAATCACTCTCTAAGGAACTTGAGTACTTTAAGTGTGTGTTGCCGGAAAAATTTGTTGCTGGGACCATCATTGCCAAGCTTCCACCTTCGTGGAACGATTTTGCTACTTCTCTGAAAAACAAGAGACATGAGTTTTCTGTTTTGGATCTCATTAGCACTCTTGATTTTGAGGAGAAGGCGGGAGCAAAAGACACACATGCTCGGGTCGCTGAGGGAGCTTCTAGTGCCCACATGGTACACGAGAAGAACTTCCAGCCCAACTAGCCCCAAAACAACAAGAACAAATCTCAGGGGAAAGGCAAGTTTGATGCAAAGAACAAGCCGTCACATTCTACCAACTTCAAGAAGAATTCTCATAACGGGAAGGGATACAAACCTCAATTTTGGTAGCACCGCACAAAATTTATATGGCTGCATCTACCTGCTGTCAGCTAACCTCATGGTGCTCCAGGTATTCCTACATTCGTAACTAGGTAGAATGACCACCGCAAGATGAAATTAGGTTATTCAGACGTTGACTTGCTGAATGCAGTGCGGAACGATCCTGTCATGCGTGGAGGAGCAAACAAGGAGTGCAGCCAAAGGTGGAAATCAACCAAGGACTTATGAAATTATATATAATCTTCCTCAGGCAGGTCAGTATCCCCTTTGTCCAGATGATCTTGTTTTTTCATGTCGAGCTATTGATATGTGCTACTGTTTTGCAACACCGTTTATGTATAGCTAATGTTTTCCTATCTTTTCAGATTCAGGACAACGAATATGATTTCAGGGGAACTGCATCATATGGACTCATGTTGAGTCATCTCTATTGTCTCATGTGTTTGCTGCAAATGTGTCAGCATCAATTGCAAGATGAGGCAGCTAGCTAGCTGTAGAGTTGCCAACATGCTCAAAGTGCTCACAACATTGAGAACAAACAAGCATGCCCAGGAAATTAATGCATGCGTAGGGAGGCCCTTTGCTCAGAGAAGCATCGACTGATTTTCTTTATTTCCACACCTTCTCACAGCTTTGTATTGTTTATAGTATGCTGAATCATTAAGATGCATAGACATGCTGAATTTTTGTTCTTCTGAATGTTAGTATGCATAACGTTTCTTCTGAAGCTTAGTCTAATGTGAGTGTCTGCATCTAGTACCGCATCCTCTAATTTGGTGGATGCACACAGAGAAAATAGATCTCCTTAATTTACTCCATACCCACCCTATTAAATAGGCCTAGCAACAAACCAGGCGCATGCAGTGGCCGGTGGGGACATGCATCCTGCATGCATGGCGCCAGCTCCAATGCAGCAACGCTAAAGAAGAGAGCGGTTCTTGGGAAAAAGTGGGTAGTTAGTGCAGAAAACCCCGCTCACCTTCTTCCTCACTCGTAGAGAAAACGCGTGCTCCTCTTCTTCCACTCCTACAGAAATCCCCAGCCCTCCTTCTTCCCCACTTGCACTGCCACTAGGCTCGTCTCTGGCTATTCTGCTCAAACCCGTGAGCTCGGCGCGATGCCCACAAGGAAAATGGAGTCGGCTGGCCCCAACGCCAAGAAGATGAGGCTCCCGCCAGCGGCGACGCCGGTTGTAGATCCTGCACCCAGTAGCGTGGGGAGAAGCAGTGAGCCCCCCCACCCCCACCCGGATCTGAGGAACCAGTAGAATCTCCGGTGGACCACATCAGCGATCTCCCGAACGTCATCCTTGAGGAGATCATCTCGCTTCTCCCCACCAAGGATTGCTGCCACACACAAGTCCTCTCAACTCGGTGGCGCCCTCTATGGCGCACTGCGCCCCTCAATCTCGACTGTCGTCAGATATCTGCCCTTCCTGAATTTGATCTCCTCAGAGCCAACGTCTCTTCTCACCAGCAAGGCCTCGTTCAATGCCTCTGCATCCCGACATGCTACCTGCTGTCCATATCCGGCAAGGTGGACGCTTGGCTGACATCCCCTGAATTCGGAAAACTCTAGCAGTTTGAGTTGTACCATTACCACAAAAGTTTCATACCACGAACACACCAAGAATTCATGCCCACACCACCATTATCCATCTCGCGGTTTTCCTCCTCTCTCCACACTGCCACCTTTGCCCAGTGCCATCTACCAGACGATCCGGTACAAATGCTTCGGCTCCCACTTCTAAAAAAACTTTCGCTTGTGGTGGTTTATCTATCGGAGGCCTCACTGCACAACATCATCCACTCCAGTTGCCCTACCCTAGAGCGCTTGCTGATTGTTTTGGGAATAGAAATCAGTATCAGTTGTCTCCAAATAAAGTCGCCTCACCTTAAAAGCATTGGAATTTGTTTTAAAGGACAACATCTCATCATCGAAGATGCCCCTTCACTTGAAAGGTTGCTCCTTCATAATTGTTATACACCTTCAGAAATAACTGTCGTCTCTGCGCCCAAACTGGAGATCTTGGGTGTAATTCATGACCCGTTTAATAATCACAAGGAGTTGGTGTTTGTCTCCTCACTTTTTCAGGTACCGTATATTATCATCTAAACATTTGTAATCATATGCTGCATTTTTCATTTGTGCGCATAAGTTTTATATCATCTTGGAGTACACTTTGGGTACTCATATTATGTTATATGCTCAATGAAGAGTTCGTCCATTGATAGCCTATCAATGCTGCTGGATTCTGTCAAGATCATATATATAAGAATGTATAGTTTTGATCTGGACATAATTATTGGCTTGTTGCGATGCTTTCGATCTCTGGAGAATTTGTACATAGAAGTGATGATTTCATGCACATTGAAAGCCCATATATTTTGTACTAGAATTAACTGTTCAGCTGTCGTTCTTTTGACATACTCTTTTTTCAGACCTTAACTGTTTTCAATCTTCATGTCTACTTAGGCAGAACCACATCGAGAAAAACATATAACCAATCGGTGGCGTAATAAGCACAAGCATTTTCTCAGTTCTCATGACATTCGTTTGAGGACAATAACGATGGGACGATATGCATCCAACCAGGCAAACATAAGCTTTGTCACATTCTTCCTGTTGAATGCGAGGTTACTATTGTCCATGAGGCTTAATTTTTATAGCAAGAGATTTCTCACGGACGGACATGCTGAACAGTAAAAAAAGAAGTTTCTGGTGGACAAATGGGCTTCTAAACGTGCTCGGGTTCTATTTACAACAAGTTGTAGTCATCCTGGAATAATTTTTTTCATAGGATGTTGATTTTATGGATCAGACCGATCCATTTGTTTGTGACTGGAAAAAAGAGTGGTTGGGTTAGATGTTACAGTCATGTTCAATCTGGGTTTTGTCTACAAATTTGATGAACAATTAATCCTTGGGCTTTTTGTACCATTTGTATGCTTGAGTTGCATGTTGTTGCCCTCGTACTCCCCTCCACCTGCCACTACTCTGCCGTATCTTCCACGGCTGCTGTTCGTTCCTGTCCGAGGCCTTGCCGTCGTTCTCCGCCTTGGTTCGCTCGCTGTGCCCACCACCGTCTGGCATTGTCAACACGGTCAACAACCAAGAGGAATCAGGAGATGACTTTACGTGGAGAGGCTGACAGTAGGGACCCACCAGGGTCATTGCATTTCGCAAGCAGGTGTCTCGTTATTACAAGCCAAAAAAAATACTTCCACCGATTTGTTTGACAACTAGGTCCCACACTATTGTCAATGTAGTCAATAAACGAGAAAATTACACAATGAGCGGATAACACCAGGGACCCAACAGCTCGCCCAGTTGTTTTTTAGTTTCAGAGACGGAGCTCAACTGCGCGATGTGCGGGAGCTGTGGCCCGTCTAGCCCACACTTATGCTTTTATTAAGCACATGATGAACCCAGTTGATATATTTTTTCTTTCTAAAATTGGCTAACCCAATTCTTTTTTTGGAGAATTTCAAAACCGAGGCCTACTTGCTTTTCTCAGCCCTGCTGGGCTGCCAATCTTTCAAGACGAGGAGGGATGTAAGTTGTAAGAAATGGGCTTCCCCAGAAAATGGGTAATAAGTTGTAAGAAATGGGCTGTAAATTTTTAAACCAAAGCCAACCAGCAATTGCATTAAAATATCATTTTTTCAAGATTTCTCTACTCTCTACTCTTAAAAAACCAAAGCCAACTGGCAATTACATTAAAATATCATCTTTTCTCCCACAAGATAAACTACTCATACAAATGCATCTTCATGTTCCGTGCAACGAACGGGCATCTTGCTAGTTAAGATTCTAAATTTCATTCATTTTTTTTACGGAGAATTGTTTTTTGAATTTTATTTTGATATAATATTTTGAAAATTATTTTTAATGTGACTTGAAATTTCGTGATTAAAAGAGTTCGGACCCCACTTAAATACGCAAAATTTCGTTGAATTTTTTAGCAATGCCCAGAATATATGGTCTGTAATGCTAATAAAAATAATATGGGCTTCAAGTATCCTTAAGAATTAGCAAATGGGCTGTAAATTATGAAAATAATGGCTAATGGGCTGTATGCTCTTTTCCACAGATTTGGAGGCTGACTTCTGGGCCTACTAGGTTGACGATGACGCTGTCCTAATTTTTTTTTACGCGTACGCAAGGCTTTGTCAACTTAGTCAACACACAGCAGTGACTGTTGGATGTCCATCCAACGGCCGCCGTGCTTCTTCAATCTCTGATCTTCCTGCTCCAGCCGCCCAAACCAGCGCCGGCGGAACTGCCTGCTCCCTCCTCCTGTGGCTGGCTGTGCTGCCGCCAGGCCATCCCTATAACCACCCACACATCCTATTATTTTCCGGCAACGTCAGCCTCACCCCGCAGCCGACCAGTGAGCGCTCATACTCCCCTCAGTGTGGGCATCCGCTGCGGTGGCTTCGCCGGCTCCGGGTGGTTCTCTTCCTAGGCCTCGCCCTCGTCCACCGCATTTGTGTTCTCGGCGCGGCGAGGTCAACATGGTCAACAAACAATAGCCATCGGAAGAGGCTGACAGTAGGGGCCCACACATGGAAATGCCTCCTTATTACGCGCAAAATAATGATTCCTCCACCTGATAGCTGGGACCCACCGGAAGGGCCTTTGTATTTCATGAAAAAAACGTTCCCCCCGCTATCAGCTCGAACCCACCGGAAATGCCTCCTTATTACGCACAAAAAAATGAATACCCCCCCTGCTAGCTGGGACTCACCTTGGTGGGAGGCTGACTTGTGGGCCTACTAAGTTGACGGGGACAGAGGGCTTTGTCAACTTAGTCAATATGAACGATTCTAGCTCCAGTGACCGTACGATGTCCATCCAACGGCCGTAGTGCTTCTTCAACATCTGGTCTTCGTGCTCCAGCCGCCCAAAGCAGCGTCGGTCGTGCCGCATGCTCCTGCCTCTCGTGGCCGGTTGTGATGCCACGGAGGCCTCACCGCCCCCTACTACTCCGACCGCTGGTCAGGCCATCCCTCTACTCACCCACACCCCCTGTTATTCTGCGGCGACGGCAGCCTCACACCGCAGCCGAACCAGTGAACCCTCGTACTCCTCTTCGCGTGGGCATCCACTACCGCGTCTTCCCTGGCTCCGCATCGTCCCCTTCCTAGGCCTCGCCATCGTCCACCGCCGTGGTGCTCTCGACGCAGCGTGGTCAATGTGGTCAATGACCGACTTCCATTGGAAGACTACCGTACGTGGAGAGGCTGACAGCTGGGTCCATGGTAGCCGCAAGGAAGTGCCTCCTTATTACGCGCAAAATAACTATTCCTCCACCTGACAGCGGGGACCCACCGGACGGGCCACCGTATTTCGCAAGAAAAATGATTCGCCCCCTGATAGCTGGGACCCACCAGCTACATCTTTGCACGCAAGGAAGTGCGTCCGAAAAAAATTATTTGCCCCCCTGACTGCTGGGACCCACCAGCTACATCTTCGCACACAAGGAAGTGGCAAAAAAATAAAAAAATGATTGGCCCCCCTGACTGCTGGGATCCACCATCTACATCTTCGCACGCAGGGAGGCGCCGGACAGTCGGGACCCACCTGGTCGAAGCGTACGTAGCATTGTCATTCTGGTCGCGAACGTGTACATACATACTGGTGGATGTGGAGGCACGCACATGTCGTAGTAGAGGCTCGCACGTAGCATGTACATGAATGTACAACGGCCAGTGTGCAAGAAAGAAAATACGGCCACGTATGTGTACATACGGGCAGGGTCTCGAACGCCTACTCGCGCATATGTATAGCTAGGGCACGTGTACATGGCTGGGTCGGAACGGAGAAACAGTGTCATCATCGTGTTCATGGGGAGTCAACCGGCTGGGTCGGAACGGAATGCGTCGTCGTGTTCATCGGGAGGGCTTGGACGGAATAGGCGATGGAAACAAGGCCTGGCGTACCGTAGAACGGAGGAAACAGCCTTGTGTTCGACCGGCCACGTTTGAAACGGGATCCTGTTGATCGGGAGGGGTCTGGCGTACCTCAAAACGGAGGAAACGTACCTCCTACGGTCGAAACGGGGGTCCTATTGATCGGGAGGGGTGTGGCGTACCGCAAAACGGACGAAACGGACTTGTGTTGGAGCGTTACGGTCGAAACGGGGGTCCTGTTCATCAGGAGGGGTGTGGCGTACCACAAAACGAGACTCCACGGGATATTGTTCATCTCCACCGTCGACCTCCTCCAGCCTCCACGGGCTACCGTCGACCTCCTACAGCTACCACAGGCTCCTGTTCATCCAGCCTCCACCGCGTGCTACTCCACCGGCTACTGTTCAACCACCCCTCCACGGGCACCCCTCCACCGTCTACTGTTCGTCCAGCCCTCCACGGGGTCGTCCTGTTCATCCAGCCCTCCACAGGGTCCTGTTCATCCAGCCCCAACCGACTCGATCGATCGGGGTCCTGTTCATCCAGAGGCAACGCCACAGGGTCCTGTTCATCCACCCCCACCGCTCACTGTTCATCCAACCCGCCCCCCAACGCTCACTGTTCATCCAGAGGCAGCATCGATCGGCTTCAGTTAGCAGCAATAGCAAAGGAATTGCTCGATCGGGTTCAGTTAATAGCCATCGATCGATTGCTCAGGTTCAGTAACGTGTAGCCTGCAGGGCAATCGCTCCGGTTCAGTTAGAGCCCAACGCCTCGCTCGGGTTCAGTTGGAGCCAACACCTCGCACACACACGCGTACGTGTACGAGACAAATGCGCATTGCTCGGCCCCCGACCTCCCACCGTAATCGGGAACTCGCCAAAATTTTCCTCGCCCTCGCTTCTACCACGGTTTTTTCTGTCATGGATGGCCCAAATAATGTCATGCAGCTGCGTCTCCGGCCCGCCCAGGATGAAAAGCCCATTTTCCGTCATGATTTTTTGTCATAGAAGTAGGAGCCCACCACATCTATGATGATACCGGGTTTTGTCACAATTATCGTCATAGAAGTGTCATAAGTATGACAGAAAAAAAATTCATTCGGCCCAAAATGTCACGGATGTGTCTTTTTTTTGTAGTGTGATGACGGTGCCAGGGAGGAAGCCGAAAGATGAGGCAGCAGGCCGACAGTAGGAGACGAAGGCATCGATGCCATCGTACTCCGACTTGATGGCACGCCACCCGCCTTCTTCGTCTTCTCCGGTCCTCCAGCACCAGCCACCAAACGCGGCGGCCCCGAGAAGTTCAAGGAGCTGGCTCAAGGAGCCACCACCAAGAACTGCCCCCTGGCAAATCGCTCTGCCGGGGAAGGGGCTAGGTGCATATGGTGCTACTGCCGGCTCCGCCTAGGGACGGGAGGCCCGACGCCTAGTCGGACCCGTCCCCGTCGCTGGATCCCTCCTTGTCGCCGCTCGAGGAGGAGCTCTCATCGTCGGTCGAGCTCTCTGCGCAGCACCGTAGCCTGAGTCCCGTGCGCCCGAAGACCTTGACGGAGAGCAGGTCGCTCTCTGTTAGCTTGAAGATAAGAATGTGCCCATCCAGCAAGCAAATGGCACGTGCGAAGGTTTTCCAGCCCCGACAGAGGAACATCACATGAGGGGAGGGAAACCTTGTGTTCACCCACATGTCGCCGTGGCAACACCCCTTCATGTGAAGCCTCAGCCTCGGTGGCCGGTCGATCTCCAGTACCCTCGCAAATGCCCCAGGAAGACGAAGGCGGCTGTGCAGTCGATCACGAAGCTACAACATAAACTCCAGCACCGTGTCCCCAGCATGAACGCTCGACGAGGTAGGAGGAGATGGCAACCAAGATGGTGGTGGCGCAGGTTTCCCCCTTCCACGCCCGCCTCTACCTCGACCGCCTCGCCCACCGCGGCCCCGTTCGGCGCCTCGACCGCGAGCATGGCCTTCACCTTGGGCGTACGATTGTTCCTTGACCACCGCGTTTCTCTGGCGGGAGGAAGACCTGGTCGCCTCAATAGAAGAACGACTGCGGCCACGTCCCCTCGCCATGGCAGAGCATGGAGGATGGAGGCAAAGGGAAGACACAGGAGATGTCTCTCCTCCTCCTCCCAAGTCCCTTTTTATAGCCGAACGGGGAAGGCCAAGAACCGGCGCTGTTCTCCTGAAAGGCCCATTCAACTGGCTCATTAAGTTAGGATTGAACAGGGTCGTCGACCACCCTCCCCGCCCAATCAAGCGAGCATGGTTACCAGCCATCGCGCGGCCTCTCGTATCCCGTGCGTCCGTCACCTACCCCATGCCGTGCATGTGGCATACGTGGCAAAAAGGGCGGGCATGATGGGATACGTGGAACGACGGTTCTGAGGCCAAAGGAGTAAATGAGCAGCGCCCCCCGCAGTTTTTTCCTCTTTTTTTGGGAAGACGCAAGCCACCTCTTTACTATTCACCACGCACGACCCCCACGTTACGCATTCAACGCAGGTCGTGAGGAAGCAAAACTAGCATGTGGGTTACCGTAGTAAAACTCTGCCACACGTGCCCGTGCACTGTTTTGGGCCTGGCCCAACAACGCTCCGCGCTTATGTGTGGCCCAGGCCTGGGGGCTCCTGTTGGTGTAAAAAAGTAGGGGTCCTTTTGGTACCCCTTTACTTGTGCACGGGCAGTCGCAGCCATGCCTGTGACCATGCTTGGCAAGGCAGAGGAAGCAGAGACACAAGATTACCCGAAGCACAAAGAACAGTAGGGCGAGGTGAACTGCCCCGGCGAGGCCCTTGCCGGGGCGCCTTCATAGCCCCGGCAAGAGGCTTGCCGGGGCAACTTGCCCCAAACGCCAGCAAAGTCACCGCCCTTGAGCCTGAGAGTTCTGACACCATCGACAACATCAGAACCAAGGCTCGGGAGGCACCTCCATGGTGGCGTGCAGATCTTTGTGAAGACCGGAAGCATACAAGACTAAGTGGGAATAAGAAGACGAAGCCGCCCCGGCAAGACCCTTGCCGGGGACGGATAACGTGCCCCGGCAAGACTCTTATTGAGGACATCAACGAGGCCACAGCCAGCCCCACTCCAAGGCTCCACCGCCATCCCAAAGCAGCTGCCAGCCTACCAACTAGGTAGGCGCCTGCGTGGCGGCACGCAGCCTCAGGCCAACTCAGCAAGCACCTGCGTGGCGGCATGTAGATCTACATGAAGACTCTGCCACCGCACCAGCTCGGCAGTAGCCAGCCAGCGTGGCGCCATGCACCTCGTCAGCTTGGATGCGTGTCAAGATGAGGCGAAGCGGCGACAGGTGGGACGAGCTTCCTTGCCATCCCCAATAAAGTGAGGAGGGCACATCAGCAGCGCATTGAATGCGTTTTATCCCGCGGTGCCTAGGGATAGACTCAGCTACTGTACACTTTACACCTCCTGTGTGCCACTGTGGCAACCCCTTTTGCTATAAAAGGAGGCCCGTGGCATACTGAGAGGGGATTCAGCTTTTTTTTTGGACTCGGCACGCTCTGTAGCTAGTTCAAGAACACCAGATGAACACAATCCAGCAGGAGTAGGGTATTACGCATCACTTGCGTCTCGAACCTGGATAAACCCCATGCGTTGATCTTCCAAACCCGCTCTGTTTGCAGCCACGGGCCCCGCCAACCATAGTAGGGATTCGTTGTGATCCCATAGGTGTTGTTTCACCCAAACAGATATGGTACGTGCGAGCTACCAAGGAAGATGGCGTGGGGCGAGCGAGCAGTGAGCAGGGGGAATGATGTGTGGCCGGCGATGGGGATGAGAGGAGGAAGAAGAAGAGAGGAGGAAGAAGAGTGAAAGACGGGGAAGAAAGTGCATTAAATCTCAATTCTACTAGTACTACTAACAGGATAGACCGTCCTTCGGAGTGTAAATAGTTACGCCAATGACATGTGGGTCTACCTCAAGAGGGACCATATGTCAGTTAATGGAGGAGAGAGGTGCGCAGACATATTTGCGGAAGCATGCTCCACTGGAAACATGATGGCAGTACTTGGTAAGGCTGATTTAGTAACACCAACACGCTAGTTCAGCTTATTAATTAAGTGTCCCATCTGCTGCAGCCAGTATTTTCACTTCACTATGAAGACTAGTTGAATAGTTCTCTCTGACCGAGATGGGGAATAATGGATCGCTAAGACTTCCTATCTACAGTATCTCTATGCCTCTACGCTCATCCTGTCCAACAAGATGAAACATTGGCCAAGGCACCCGGCGCCAATAATGTAGGAGTACTAGTACTACCTCCTTTCCGGTTTATAGGGCTCAATTCAAAATCTCATCAACCAAGGTAGATGGTAAGTGGTGGAATAATTTTTGTAGTTTGCAAAAGCACTCAATTAATGCACTCGTTTTCCTCAAAAAATTATGTTTACCAATGCATTAATTTTGTGTCAAACTTTGACCATCTACTCCCTTCGTCCAGGTGATAAGTCATCTTTGGTTATGCACCGTGACCAAGAAGGAGGGAAAAACAAGAGAACTTAATGTTTAATTGCTAATTAATAGCATTGCATGCAATGAACTAACCACTGCATGTCGTGTTTGGTAGTCTCGAGTCATTGAAAACATGCACGCCCACATCTCTTATTTGTTATATGTCAAGAAACAAGAAACGAGGTGGGAGTTAATGCACCACTCCTAAGTGTTTTGGGATTATTTGGTTTTCGTAAAGTGACTTATACACCTAGACGGAGGTAGTATTTAATTAATAAAATGTTAATGTATTTCACCAAAAATCATATCAGTGGATCCGTATTGGAGCATAGTTATTAATGGTATAGTTTTTTATGACATGCATTGACACTTTGTCAGTTAAAATTTATGGTGAAAATTTTACACTAAGTACGAAGGGGACCATTAAACCAGGACGGAGGTTTATATACAGGTGAATAAAAAAATCATCAACCAATGTAGTAGTAAATGATGAGTGCCTGAAGATTTTTTTGAAAGTACTCAATAATGGGCTTGTTTTCCTCAAGAAAATTGTGTTTACGAATGTATTAATTGGAATGCATGCGTGAGGAACAAATGACCGAACTTTTACACGCATTGGTGAGTTATCTCTTAACTCTTGCATGCAACGTTTTAATGAAGCTTGAAATATGAACATGTCAATGGGAGGGAGTAAAAGCCTCATGCATGCATGCATGCCTACATGCATGCAACATGCAACACTCCCACGTACACATGCACGCGCGCAACACTCATGCACCCGTGCAGCACACATCACACGAGCAACACACACGCTCACGCTCAAGTGCTCAACCTACTCCCTACGTCTGTGAAAGACTGTACATATAGAGATTTACACGCTGACCATGGCATAATTAACGCCCAAAAGTATCAGACTTATGTGTGCATGCGACCATTGAGAGAAGAAGATTGAATGAAGGTTGTTGCATGCTATAATTTAGGACAGACATGTAGCCTATAGCTAGGGCACAAGTTGGTGCATTAGTCAACCAATATCGATTAGATTAAAGGCTAAATGCATTGGAAGTATAGATGTACACTCTTTGTTTTTGAGACGATGTATACTCTTTGTTGGAAGACCGAGGGAGTACACATGCATGCACTCGCATACACAGCCAGGGTGGTTCGCGCGCAAGGGTTGGACTCCTGTCGTGCATGCATAAAGTTTTGTTTAACCGGTTTCTTTGCTCTACCAACTGACAGGTGGGACCCAAAAACCAAGTGTCAATTTAACCAGTCAACAAAGTGCCACGTCGACTATGTGGCCGGCCAGTAGGGTGCAATATAGTGCTCTACGATGAGCTAGAGATCGTATAATCACCACAAAACTATATAGTGACCTTAAAGCACTAAAAAAAAGACACATCCGTGAGATTTTGGGCTGAACAATTTTTTTCTGTCATACATATGACGCTTCTATGATGATAATTGTGACAAAACCTGGTATCATCATAGATGTGGTGGGCTCCTACTTCTATGACAAAAAATCATGATAGAAAATGGGCTTTTCGTCCTGGGCGGGCCGGAGACGCAGCTGCATGACATTCTTTGGGCCGTCCATGATGGAAAAAACCGTGGTAGAAGCGAGGGCGAGGAAAATTTCGGGGAGTTCCCGGTTATGGTGGGAGGTCGGGGGCCGAGTGATGCGCGTTTCTCACATACACGTACGCGCGTGTGTGCGAGGCGTTGGCTCTAACTGAACCCGAGCGAGGCGTTGGGCTCTAACTAAACCCGAGCGATTGCACTGTAGGCTATGCGTTACTGAACCCGAGCGCTCGATCGATGGCTGTTAACTAAACCCGATCGAGCGATTCCTTCGCTACTGCTGCTAACTGAAGCCGATGGGTGCCGCCTCTCTGGATGAAT
>NC_041382.1:396000708-396008302 GCF_002162155.2 Triticum dicoccoides
CCCCCGTGGTGTGGAGGGCTGGATGAATAGTAGACAGTGGAGGGGTGCCCGTGGAGGGGTGGTTGAACAGTAGCCGGTGGAGTAGCGCGCGGTGGAGGCTGGATGAAGAGGAGCCCGTGGAGGCTGGAGGAGGTCGACGGTAGCCCGTGGAGGCTGGAGGAGGTCGACGGTGGAGATGAACAGTATCCCGTGGAGTCCCGTTTTGCGGTACGCCACACCCCTCCCGATGAACAGGACCCCCGTTTCGACCGTAGCGCTCCAACACAAGTCTGTTTCGTCCATTTTGCGGTACGCCACACCCCTCCCAATCAACAGGACCCCCGTTTCGACCGTAGGAGGTCTGTTTCGTCCGTTTTGCGGTACGCCACACCCTTCCCGATCAACATGACCCCCGTTTCGACCATAGGAGGTCCATTTCCTTCGTTTTTGCGGTATGCCAGACCCCTCCCGATGAACAAGATCCAGTTTTGAATGTGGTCGATCAAACACAAGGTCGTTTCTTCCGTTCTGCGGTACGCCTGGCCTCTTTTCCATCGCCTGTTCCGTCCAAGCCCTCCCGATGAACACGACGACGCATTCCGTTCCGACCCAGTCGGTTGGCTCCCCATGAACACGATGATGACGCTGTTTCTCCGTTCCGACCCATCCATGTACACGAGCCCTGGCCGTACGTATGCGCGAGTAGGCGTTCAAGACCCCGCCTGTATGTACACATACGTGGCCGTATTTCTTTCTTGCACACTGGCCGCTGTACGTACGTGTACGTGCTACATGCGCGCCTCAACTACGACACGTGCGCACCTCTACATTGACCAGTATATATGTACGTACACGTTCGCAACCAGAATGACAACGCTACGTACGCTTCGACCAGGTGGGTCCCGACTGTCAGGCACTTCCTTGCGTTCAAAGATGTAGCTGGTGGGTCCCAGCAGTCAGGGGAGCGAATCGTTTTGGTTTTTTTTGCCCGGACGCACTTTGTTGCGTGCAAAGATGTAGCTGACGGGTCCCAGAAGTCAGTGGGGAAACATTTTTTTCATGAAATACGGTGGCCCGTCCGGTGGGTCCTCGCTGTTAGTTGGAGGAATAATTATTTTGCGCATAATAAGGAGGCACTTCCTTGCGGCTGCCATGGACCCCGCAGTCAGCCTCGCCACGTATAGTACTCTTCCGATGGAAGTCGGTCGTTGACCACATTGACCACGCCGCGCCGTGAGCACCATGGTGGTGGATGACGGCGAGGCCTAGGAAGGGGACGATGCGGAGCTGGGGAAGACGCATTAGTGGATGCCCATGCTAAGAAGAGTACGAGAGTTCACTGGTTCGGCTGCGGTGTGAGGCTGCCGTTGCCGTAGAATAACAGGGGGTGTGGGTGAGTAGACGGATGGCCTGGCCAGCGGTGGGAGTAGTAGGGGGCGGTGAGGTCTCCGCCGCATCGCAGCCGGCCACGGGAGGCAGGAGCACGAGGCATGACCGGCGCTGGTTTGGGCGGCTAGAGCAAGAAGACCAGTGGTTGAAGAAGCTAGAATCATGCATATTGACTAAGTTGACAAAACCCTCCGTCCCTGTCAACTTAGTAGGCCCACAAGTCAGCCAGCCACTATAGTGGGTCCCAGCTAACAGGGGGATTGTTCATTTTTTTGTGCATAATAAGAAGGCACTTCCTTGCGTGTGAAGATATCGCTGGTGGGTCCGACCTGTCAGCGGCGGTAACGTTTTTTTCGCGAAATACAGAGGCCCTTTCAGTGGGTCCCAGATGTCAGGTGGAGGAATCATTATTTTGCGTGTAATAAGGAGGCATTTCCTTGCGTGCGGCCGTGGACCCAGCTGTCAGCCTCTCCACGTACAGTCCCCTTCAGATGCATGTCGGTCGTTGACCACATTGACCACACCACGCCGAGAGCACCAGGGCGGTGGACGACGGCGAGGCCTAGGAAGGGAACGACACGGAGGCAGGAAAGACTCGGCAGTTGTTTCCCACGCGGAGGGGAGTACGACTGTATGAGGGTTTACTGGTTCGTCTGCCGTTGCCGGAGAATAATAGCAGGTGTGGGTGAGTAGAGGGATGGCTAGGCCAGCGATGGGAGTACGGTGGGGCGGTGAGGCCTGCGCGGCAGCACAGCCGGCCGCGACGAGGAGGGAGCAAGCAGTCCCGCCGGCGCTTGTTTGAGCGGCTGGAGCAGGAAGATCAGAGATTGAAGAAGCACGACGGCCGTTGGATGGACATCCAACAGTCACTGCTTATGCGTCAACCTTTTTTTAGGAAAGCCTCAAATCTATGGAAAACACCATACAACCCATCTGCCATTATTTCTAATAATTTACAACCCATTTGCTAATTCTTAAGGTGACCATATTCTTTTTGTTAGCATTACAGCCCATATTGTGGCCACGGTTAAAAAATTATATGAAATTTTGCATATTTCGGTGTGGTTTGAACTGTTTTTAATCCCAAAATTTCGACTCACATTCAAACTGATTTTAAAAATAAATGTATATCAATATTAAATCCAACAAATTCTCCACGCATAAAAATTATTGTAATTTAAAATCTCGAAATCAAAAAAAGATATTTGAAACTAATTGCCGGTTTGATATGTTTTAAAAATGTACAACCCAATTCTCATTACTGATGGGCCATTTTCTCGGCCAGCCGAATGAAAGCTCTCCTCGTCTTGAAAGATTTGCAGCCCAACAGGCCTGACAAAGCGACTTACTTTGCGAATCACAAAAAAACTGGGTTGTGGCCGACCTAGCTATCAGCCTCTCCACGTACAATACTCTTCCGAAGGAAGTCGTTCCTTGACCACGTTGACCACGCCGCGCGGAGAGCACCATGGCGGTGGACGACGGCGAGGGCTAGGAAGGGGACGACACGGAGCCGGGGAAGACGCGGCAGTGGAAGCCCGCGCGGAGAGGAGTACGAGGGTTCACTAGTTCGGCTGCGGTGTGAGGCTGCCGTCGCCGCAGGGCCTGGCCAGCGGTGGGAATAGTAGGGGCAGTGAGGCCTCCGCGGCAGCACAGCCGGCCACGGGAGGCAGGAGCATGCGGCATGACCGGCGCTGCTTTGGGCGGCTGGAGCAAGAAGACCAGAGGTTGAAGAAGCACTACGGCCGTTGGATGGACATCATACGGCCACTGGAGCTAGAATCGTTCATATTGACTAAGTTGACAAAGCCCTTCGTCCCCGTCAACTGAGTAGGCCCACAAGTCTGCCTCCCACCAAGGTGGGTCCCAACTAGCCGGGGGAGTATTCATTTTTTTGTGCGTAATAAGGAGGCACTTCCGGTGGGTCCGAGCTGACAGCGGGGGGCCCGTTTTTTTTTGCGAAATACGGTGGCCTGTCCGGTGGGTCCCAGCAGTCAGGGGGAAACGTTTTTTTCGCAAAATATTGGTGCCTCGTGTCACGCCCAATATGCGACCCTATCCTAAAGGAACTCGAAGGTCCCACCAAGGATAGAAGCGCATATTGGAGACGCTTTTGCAAAGTGGATATCATTACATCGTACCATTACATAATAGTTTGGGATATATACAAGACGCATACAATGCCACACGAATACAACATCATCATACATAAGAGCAACATCCGACTACGGATGAAACACAAATAGAAGCTCAAATGACATGCACCCTGCTAGCCCAGGCTGCCGACCTGGAACCTATCCCCTAATCAAAGAAGAAGCATAAGAAGAACTCCAAAGAAAGCAAGCATCGTTCTCGCGTCATGATCATCGCAAAACCGGTACCTGCAACTATTGTTGTAGTAATCTGTGAGCCACGAGGACTCAGCAATCCCATTACCATGGGTGTCAAGACTAGCAAAGCTTAATGGGTAAAGGAATGGATAAGTGGTGAGGTTGCAGCAGCGACTAAGCATGATATGGTGGCTAACATACGCAAATAAGAGCGAGAAGAGAGCAAACGGAACGGTCATGAAGCTAGCAATGATCAAGAAGAGATCCTGAACTCCTGCTTGCATCAAACATAACCCAAAACCCGTGTTCACTTCCCGGACTCCACCAAAAAGAGACCATCACGGCTACACACGCGGTTGATGCGTTTTACTTAAGTCAAATGTCAAGTTCTCTACAACCAGACGTTAAAAAATTCCCATCTTCCACATAACTGCGGGCACGGCTCTCAAAAGTTTATACCATGCAGGTGTGTCCCAACTTAGCCCATCACAAGCTCTCACGGTCAACGATGGATATTCCTTCTCCCAGGAAGACCCGATCAGTCTCGGAATCCTGGTTTACAATACATTTCGACAATGGTAAAACAAGACCAACAAAGCCGCCCGATGTGCCGACAAATCCCGATAGGAGCTGCACATATCTCGTTCTCAGGGCACATTGGATGAGCCAGACGTCGGGTTGGCATAGACCCTGGTTGCCCGGGGGCGCCGGACATCACTCGGTTTGGACCAGCACTCAGAGGAGCACTGGCCCGGGGGGGGGGGGGGTAAATAAAGATGACCCTCGGGCTCCGGAAACCCAAGGGAAAAAGGCTTAGGTAGGCAAATGGTAAAACCAAGGTTGGGCCTTGCTGGAGGAATTTTATTCAAAGCGAACTGTCAAGGGGGTCCCATAAATCACCCAACCACGTAAGGAATGCAAAATCAAGGAACATAACACCGGTATGACGGAAACTAGGGCAGCAAGAGTGGAACAAAACACCAGGCATAAGGCCGAGCCTTCCACCCTTCACCAAGTATATAGATGCATTAATTAAAAAGGAGATATTGTGATATCCCAACATAATCCTGTCCATCATGGATCAATCTTCAACTTCACCTGCAACTAACAACGCTATAAGAGGGCTGAGCAAAGCGGTAACATAGCCAAGAGACGGTTTACTAGGAAGGGTGAAAAGGTTAGAGGCTGACATGGCAATTGGGAGGCTTGAAGAGCAAATGATAGGTAGCGCAGCATAGCGACAGAACGAAGCAACTAGCATAGCAATGATAGTAGTGAGATCGAGGGTGACGGTCATCTTGCCTGAAATCCCACAAGGAAGAAGAACGAGTCCATGAAGAAGATGAAGCCACAAAGACGAACCAAGCGTAGACGAACGAATCCTCATGATCGCAACGAAACAGGAACTAACGAGAAGGAGCACAACCGGAAAGGAGCAAACAACAAGGTAAACACACAACACATAGACAAGACATGATGCACAACCAAGCATGATGCATGGCAAAGGCTATAAGATGCTACTCATGGCAAGATATGATGCATACAAGAGCAACACATCAAAGCAAGTTTAAATGAGGCCGGAAACGACATGTAACAATTCCGGTAAGTCCTCATATGCAAATTTCTAAATTGGTCCAGATCTGAACAAACCTTTTGTTCAAGTTGTCAAACAGCAATTTAAGATGCACCAAGATGTTCTACACAAAATTCTAGTCAAGTTACATATAAACTTCATTTAGTTCGGAGCTACGGCCTAGAAGATATGAGCAAAACAAGTTAACCATGTCATTGATGCAAAAGACATTCAAACATCAACCAAACACACTCAAAACATGAATGCAACATGGCATGATGAAACTACATGCAAATCTAAGCAAGTTCCATATAAAGCACACTCAAAACGGAGCAACGGTTCAACACATACACTCCAAACAAGATATAACAACAATCTGTCCAAAACAGCAACTAGGCATCTTGCAAGCATCAAAACAATATGCTACAACACCTCAATATGAAAACAAAATAAATGGACATGATGTACAGATGAAGCATAACAAAGCATGAACACTGAGATATCTCCAGAAAACACTAGAACATGCTCGAAAGGACATGGCAAGATTGTAAATAATAACAGTTCACAGACTTTGCAGAAATCACTAGACATGGCAGAAATAACATAAGGTTGCAATGTTTAGATATCTCAAACAACATGCTACAGGACCTTATCATGGCAAAAAAAGGCATGGCATGCTAGTACTAAAGACAAAAAACAAAACTCCCTTACTGAACGAATTCCAAAAATCAACAGAAAAGATGGTAGCATCCATGCAAACATGGCAAATGATATGACAGATTCAGAATAACAGTACATGGCAGGAACAACGATAAGTAGGCATGTTGGTGAGCTTGTAAAACTCACCACAGAGCAATACATGGCATGACAAGGTGACCAACAGTAAGAGGACATATTTATGAAGCTAAGAATGGCAAGAGAAAGTTCATAGGGTGCATGGATCACTAGCAAAACACATGGCAAACCTGAACTTAATGTTAACAGATTGACAACAACATTATTTAGCAATTTGGGAGCAAGATTACAACAAGATGCAGTAGGCTATAAATGCAACGAGGGGCATGCATGGATAGAGAATTACATGTATAACAAAACATTCTTAGTGAACATCTCCAGATTATGCATAGAATGACTTGTAGCAGCAGGTTTACATAGCATCATGATATAGCAGATTCAACCTAGCAAAACACTAACAGCGAGTACCCTACACGAGCTTGAAGCACTCACTACAAGACTCAAAAAAATACATGGATTGTACCACTGTAAAGATGGCATGTCATAGTTTAAAACACATGTAGAGCTCATACTCATAGGATTCACACACAAAATGCAAATGAAAAAGACAAATCACCGAGTTCTGTAAACAGACAGCAGGTTAACATCATATAGCACTCTTGCAACGATGATTAGGGCATCAAGATGGACTCAAACAAGCATGTCACAATGGAATGAAATGTAGAGCATCTCACAATGACATTTTGATATATTGCACGCACAAAATGGGTCAGCACACAAGAAGTTATGGCATGTCCAAATGGGCACCAGAATGCTGAAAATTAGGGACTTCGACGTTTTCTCACCTCGCGAAAAAAACTGGCAGGTCGGGGTTGGCTGCTTCCCTCGTACAGAACGCCGACAACGGAAGTCAACGGTGACGGGACGGAGGCGTGGGACTCCGGCGTCGAGGGGAGATGGCGATGAGGCGCAGATCCGAGAGTGGGGACTCCATTCCCGGCGACGAGGCTGCTTGGAGTGGTCCGGGCACGGAGATCCATGGCAGCCATGGAGAGGTGGCTCCCTGTAGACAACATGAGAGAGAGAGAGAGAGAGAGAGAGAGAGAGATCGTGAGTGGGAGAAGAACGAAGGGAGAGAGCAACGGGGAGGCGGCGACCTGACGGAGGTGGAGCTGCGCACGGTGGACGGCGGCGGGGATGAGGGCGAGGCTGGGTGGCGCGGGGCTGCGGCCGACGAGGAGCTCCGGCGAAGGCGGCGCAAAGTCCGGCGAGGTCCGGCGTGGTTGGCGGCGTGCTCGGGCCCAGATGGGCTCGGGCGGGCCGGTGATGGTCTCTGCGGGCTCGCGCGGCTGGAGGGGAGCGGCGGGGTGACGTGTCGCCTTCTGGTTGGGCGCGAGAGGCGACGGCGCTGACATGGACGGCTGCGATTGGCCGGGTAACGTGGCTGCGGGGCGGTGGACATGTCCGACGTGGGGTTGGACGTGTTCGGCGGCGCGAGGAAGAGGAAGGCTAGGGTTTGGACCACGAATTTCGGGGGAAGGGACTAATTTATAGGTAGAGGGAGCTAGGAGAGTCCAAATGGGGTGCG
>NC_041382.1:396008553-396028672 GCF_002162155.2 Triticum dicoccoides
GGATGGGCTCATGAGCTGTGGTGAAGAGGGGCTGGGCTGCAAAGGGAAGGGGGTTTTGGGCTACGTGGTTAATCGTTGGGGCATCAAACGACCTCCAAATGGAACGAAATTTGACGGGCGGTCTACTGGTGATATACCAAGACTACTCGGCAAATCACGGCCCATTCCAAGAACGATTTTTATCCCGCTCACGAAATAAGGTCTAAGAGGGGCGACGGGCGCGTGCGAGTGTGGTTGGCCTCAGAACTGACAATGGAGAGAACCGGAGGAAACCGAACGGATGCAAGTTTTGAAAAACATGCAGATGAAATGCAGATGATGACATGGAAAAATGCAACACGCAAGCAATGACATGGAAACTATGGCGAATAACTGGAGGACACCTGGCGCATCGAATCCAGGGCGTTACAGCCCGTCCGGTGGCTCCCCGCTGTGAGGTGGAGGAATAATTATTTTCCATGTAATAAGGAGGCACTTCCTTGCGGCTGCCGTGGACCCAGCTGTCAGCCTCTCCATGTACAGTACTCTTCCGATGGAAGTCGGTCATTGACCACATTGACCTTGCCGTGCTGAGAGCACCATGGCGGTGGACGACGGCGAGGCCTAGGAAGGGGACAACGCGGATCCGGGGAAGACGCGGCAGTGGATGCCCACGTGGAGAGGAGTACGAGCATTCACTGGTTCGGCTGCGGTGTGAGGCTGCCATCGCCGCAGAATAACAGGGGGTGTGGGTGAGTGGAGGGATGGCCTGTCCAGTGGTGGGATTAGTATGGGGGCGGTGAGGCCTCCGCGTAGCACAGCCGGCCACGGGAGGCAGGAGCAGGCGGCACGATCGGCGCTGCTATGGGCGGCTGGAGCAAGAAGACCAGAGGTTGAAGAAGCACTATGGCCGTTGGATGGACATCATACGATCACTGGAGAATTGTCTAAGTTGACAAAGCCCTCCGTCCCCGTCAACTTAGTAGGCCCACAAGTCAGCCGAACAATATGGTGGGTCCCAGCTAGCAGGGGGGTATTCATTTTTTTGGGCGTAATAAGGAGGCACTTCCTTACGTGCGAAGATATAGCTGGTGGGTCCGACCTGTCAGCGGGGGGAACATTTTTTTCGCGAAATACAGAGGCCCTTCATATGGGTCCTAGCTATTAGGTGGATGAATCATTATTTTGCACCTAATAAGGAGGCATTTCCTTGCGTGCGGCCGTGGACCCAGCTATTAGCCTCTCCACATACAGTCCACTTCTGATGGATGTCGTTCATTGGCCACGTTGACCAGGCCACACCAAGAGCCCCAGGGCGGTGGACGACGGTGAGGCCTAGGAACGGAACGACATGGAGCCAGGGAATACTCGGCAGTTGTTTCCCACACGGAGGAGTACGAGGGTTTACTGGTCCGTCTGCCGTCCCCGGAGAATAACAGCAGGTGGGGGTGAGTAGAGGGATGGCTAGGCTAGCGATGGGAGTACGGTGGGGCCGTGAGGCCTGCGCGGCAGCATACCGGCCGTGGGAGGAGGGAGCAGGCAGTCCCGTCGGCGCTTGTTTGAGCGGCTGGAGCATGAAGAGTAGAGATGGAAGAAGCACGACAGCTGTTGTATGGACATCCAACAGTCACTGCTCTCGTGTGTGGACTAAGTTGACAGGGCGTTGCGTGTGCGTCAACCTTTTTTTTATGAAAGCATACGCGTCAACCTGTAGTCGGCGCACAAGTCAGCCTCAAATCTATGGAAAACAGCATACAACCCATCTGCCATTATTTCTAATAATGTACAACCCATTTGCTAATTCTTAAGAATTTTTTTGGAGCCCATCTTCTTTTTGTTAGCATTACACCCCATATTGTGGCCACGGTTAGAAATTATATGGAATTTTGCATATTTTGGTGCGGTCAACTATTTTTAATCTAGAAATATCGATTCACATTCAAACTATTTTGAAAAATAATTTATATAAATATACAATCCAAATAATTGTCCACGCATAAAAATCAATGGAATTTAAAATCTTGTAATGAAAAAAATTGAAACTAATTCCTGGCTTGATGTGTTTTAAAAATGTATAGCTCATTTCTGGGCAAACTGAATGAAACTCTCCTCGTCTTGAAAGATTTGCAGCCTGCAGGGCCGATAAAGCAAGTAGGCCTTGTTTGGGTATTTCTTTAAAAAAATAGAACTAGGCTAGCCATTTTCAGCAAGAAAAAAACACAACTGGGCTCATGATGTGGTAAACATAAATAAAACCCTGGGTAGACGGGCCACAGCCCCCGCACAGCCCCGTTGTTACCCTGATCCGTCGCTAAAACTAGTATAAATAACAACTGCTTGTTCCTCAAAAAAACTGCGCGACCTGCTGGGTCCCTGGTGTCAGTGGCTCGTAGTGTAATTCTCTTGTTTATTGACTACGTTGACAATGGCGTGAGCCCTAGATGTCCAACCATTAGGAGGAACCATATTTTTGGGCTTGTAATATAGAGGCTGAGGGAGTCCTGGACTAGGGGGTGTCCTGATAGCCGAACTATCATCTTTGGCCGGACTCCAAGACTATGAAGATACGAGATTGAAGACTTCGTCCCGTGTCCGGATGGGACTTTCCTTGGTGTGGAAGGCAATCTTGGCGATACGGATATGTAGATCTCCTACCATTGTAACCGACTCTGTGTAACCCTAACCCTCTCTGGTGTCTATATAAACCGGAGGGGTTTAGTTCGTTGGATGAACAACAATCATACCATAGGCTAGCTTCTAGGGTTTAGCCTCATTGATCCCGTGATAGATCTACTCTTGTACTACCCATATCATCAATATTAATCAAGCAGGAGTAGGGTTTTACCTCCACCGAGAGGGCCCGAACCTGGGTAAAAACATCGTGTCCCTTGTCTCCTGTTACCATCTGCCTAGACGCACAGTTCGGGACCCCGTACCCGAGATCCGCCGGTTTTGACACCGACATTGGTGCTTTAATTGAGAGTTCCTCTATGTCGTCACCTTTAGGCCCGATGGCTCCTTCGATCATCAACAACGACGCGGTCCAGGGTGAGACTTTTCTCCCCAGACAGATCTTCGTATTCGGTGGCTTTGCACTGCGGGCCAACTCGCTTGGCGATCTGGAGCAGATTAAAAGCTACGCCCCTGGCCATCAGGTCAGATTTGGAAGTTTGAACTATACGGCTGACGTCTGCGGAGACTTGATCTTCGATGGGTTCGAGCCACAGCCAAGCGCGCCGCACTGTCATGATGGGCATGATCTAGCTCTGCTGCCGGACAGTGCGCCAGAGGCCGCACAAGTATCCGCTCCGACCCTTAGCTCGGAGCCGACTGCGCCGATCGAGGAAGGGTGGCTGGACACCGCCTCGGGGGCTGCTACCTCTACGGCGATAGAGCCGAATATCAACCCTGTCCTTTGTGAAGCTCGTGACTCCAAGGTGCCGGACTCCTCTCCGGACTCCGAGCCTTCCGCACCCCTGCCAATCGATTCCGATTGGGCACCGATCATGGAGTTCACTTCTGCGGACATCTTTCAGCACTCACCCTTTGGCGACATCCTGAATTTGCTAAAGTGTCTCTCTTTATCAGGAGAACCCTGGCTGGATTATGGTCAGGACGGTTGGGATGCGGACGACGAAGAAATTCAAAGCCCACCCACCACCCACTTCATAGCCACTGTCGATGACTTAACCGACATGCTAGACTTCGACTCCGAAGACATCGACGGTATGGACGACGATGCAGGAGACAACCAAGAACCAGCGCCTACAGGGCACTGGACGGCCACCTCGTCATACGACATTTACATGGTGGACATCCCAAAGGATGGGAATGGTGATGGAACAATGGAGGACGACCCCTCCAAGAAACAGCCTAAGCGCCGGCGTCAGCGGCGCCACTCTAAATCCCGCCACAGCAAAAATGGAGATTCCGGCACCGAAGACAATAACACCCCGGACAGTGCCGAAGACAACCCCCTCCAGCAGGATTCAGCGCAGGAGGATGGAGAAGCCAGCCCTCATGACAAAGCGGCAGACAGAGAGGTAGAGGACGATAATCATATGCCTCCCTCCGAAGACGAGGCAAGCCTCGACGACGACGAATTTGTCGTGCCTGAGGATCCCGTCGAACAAGAGCGTTTCAAACGCAGGCTTATGGCCACAGCAAGCAACCTCAAGAAAAAGCAGCAACAGCTTAGAGCTGACCAAGATTTGCTAGCAGATAGATGGACTGAAGTCCTTGCGGCCGAAGAGTATGAACTCGAACGCCCCTCCAAGAGCTACCCAAAACGCAGGCTGCTACCCCGATTAGAGGAGGAAGCACTTAAACCTACATCACCAGCGCATAATATGGCCGACCGGCCACCTCGTGGCCGCGACAGAGAGGCCTCTCGGCCCTACACTCAAGCCAAACCCCGGCGTCGCTCGAAAAGTACAATGCCGCGGGAAAATGCGCCAGACCTGCGAGATATACTCGAGGACAAGGCAAGACAAACAAGATCGATCTACGGATCGCGTGGGTGCCCCACGATATGTGATGACAACCGTCACGCCGGATACAGCAATTCCGGCCGGGCCGAACACAGTAGACAAAGCTCATTTGAGCTGCGTCCGGATATAGCCCAATACAGAGGCGCCGCACACCCACTATGCTTCACAGACGAAGTAATGGATCATCAAATCACCGAGGGTTTCAAACCCGTAAACATTGAATAATACAACGGCACAACAGATCCTGCGGTTTGGATCGAGGACTATCTCCTTCACATCCACATGGGCCGCGGTGATGATCTACACGCCATCAAATACCTCCCACTCAAGCTTAAAGGACCAGCGCGGCATTGGCTTAACAACTTGCCAGCAGAGTCAATCAGTTGTTGGGAAGACCTGGAAGCCGCATTCCTCGACAACTTCCAGGGCACTTATGTGCGACCACCAGACGCCGATGACCTAAGCCACATAATTCAGCAGCCAGAAGAATCGGCCAGACAATTCTGGACACGATTCCTAACCAAGAAAAATCAAATCATCGACTGTCCGGATGCAGAGGCCCTTGCAGCCTTCAAACACAACATTCGCGACGAGTGGCTTGCCCGGCACCTAGGACAGGAAAAGCCGAAATCCATGGCAGCCCTCACAACACTCATGACCCGCTTCTGTGCGGGAGAGGATAGCTGGCTAGCTCGTAGTAACAACATGACCAAGAGCCCTGGTAATTCGGATACCAAGGACACCAACGGGAGGTCGCGCCGCAACAAGCACAACCGCCGCATTAATGGCGACAATACTGAGGATACGACAGTCAATGCCGGATTCAGAGGCTCTAAACCCGGTGAGCGGAAAAAGCCATTCAAAAGAAATACTTCGGGCCCGTCCAATTTGGACCGAATACTCGATCGCTCGTTCCAGATACACGGCACCCCCGAAAAGCCAGCCAATCACACCAACAGGGATTGTTGGGTGTTCAAGCAGGCAGGCAAGTTAATTGCCGAAAACAATGACAAGGGGCTGCATAGCGATGACGAGGAGGAGACCCAGCCGCCGAACAATAGAGGACAGAAGGGTTTTCCCCCACAAGTGCGGACGGTGAACATGATATACACAACCCACATACCCAAAAGGGAGCGGAAGCGTGCACTCAGGGACGTATATGCGATGGAGCCAGTCGCCCCAAAGTTCAATCCTTGGTCCTCCTGCCCGATCACTTTTGATCGAAGGGACCACCCCACTAGCATCCGCCATGGCGGATTCGCCGCATTGGTTCTAGACCCCAATCATCGACGGATTTGACCTCACTAAAGTCCTGATGGACGGCGGCAGCAGCCTGAACCTGCTTTATCAGGATATAGTGCGCAAGATGGGCATAGACCCCTCAAGGATTAAACCCACAAAGACGACCTTTAAAGGGTCATGCCAGGATGTAGAGGCCAACTGTACAGGCTCAGTTACACTTGAAGTGGTCTTCGGATCTCCGGATAACTTCCGAAGCGAGGAGTTAATTCTTGACATAGTCCCGTTCTGCAGCGGCTATCACGCACTGCTCGGACGAACCGCATTTGCAAAGTTCAATGCGGTGTCGCACTACGCATACCTCAAGCTCAAGATGCCAGGCCCTCGAGGAGTCATTACGGTCAACGGAAACACCGAGCGCTCTCTCCGGACGGAGGAGCATACAGCGGCTCTCGCGGCGGAAGTACAAAGCAGCCTCTTAAGGCAATTCTCGAGTTCGGCTGCTAAGTGGCCGGACACCGTCAAGCGCACCCGGAGTAACCTACAACAAGACCGCCTGTCACGTTCCGAGCACGCGTAGGAATGCGGCCCCAACCCCAGCCCTCGCAAAATCACGAGACCAGTACCACGCGTACATAACTACGCTCTGGAGATACCATGGGCATAGGGGTAGGGGCACGACCATGGCATGCCCGGAGAGCGGCTCAACCGCACCAGGGGCTCCCAATTGTGTCATTCTTTTTTTTCTTATTTTCAGGACACCGTTTTCCAGAAGCCCTGTCCGGCAGAATCGCCGAACTCATGATGCAATAGCCAGGGAAGCAGAAAAGCTACGTCGAGTGTCCAGGTGGTCTCTATTACGAGCAGTATACCTATTTTGCATACCATCCCGCAGCCTACCCCTGGAGGGGGACATGTTAAATAGTCCCATCCCTTGCTTATCGCAATATTTGCATCGTTCTGCTTTCATTACAGTATTTTTTGAATAAACAATGCATCGCTTTTTGCGTATTATTGCATTCCTTTTTTTATCTATATATGTTCACTTATGACATGTTGCATCCGTACGCTTTGGTATGGCCAAATACACCAGGGGCTTAAGTTCCCCAAAATATGGTGTGACAAGTCCGAACACTTTCACAAGTGCGGCACCCCGAACTTATAACATTATATGCATCGGCTCCGAATCATGTCTTGGGTCAATAGTTGGGCTCGCCCGGCTCCCATGTTTTGGTACCTTACGTTCTGTTATATCGGCTAAGGTAGCGCTGAGAGAACCACTGCGATTGTGCCCCAGTTGAGCTGGGTCAAGCACCTCAGTGAAGAAAGCTAAAACTGACCATCATGATAGGGCGAGAGCCGGTTGCTGTTCGAGAGGTTTTTTCGAGTCCCTAAAGACTTATGCCACTTAGAGCGAGGGGCCGCCTTTGTTCGGCCCAGGCGTGGATAGCGCCCCGAATTCGGTCTTCCGAACACTAGGGGCTTCGCCGAAATTTAAAATTATAGAATTCTATGGCTAATTTGGAGTGTTCAAGCATTATAAGTCCGGTTGCCTTGTTCGTTGTGTTGAGCGCCTCCCTCGAAGGACCCAAAAATGGGAACAAGAGCGCTCAAGTTTATCCCGAACACCCCAGCACTCGTGGCATGAGGGCCGAAGCCAACGACTTGCCATCTCTTAGATTTGATAAACGGCCGCACAGAAGGTAATATTTTAAATTAACAAGTGTTGCTTAGCGCATATGAACAAGTTTTCAAGCGTACAGGATAACAAATGCGAGTTTACTCAAAGATTACATCTTTGGAGCATTCGCCCGCTATAAGACGGGCACCCTTTAGGACGTTCTCATAATACATCTCGGGCTTGCGATACTCCCTGCCCGGTGGTGGAGCATCCGTCACAAGCTTCTCAGCGTCCATCTTGCCCCAGTGCACTTTAGCATGGGCAAGGGCCCTACGGGCACCTTCGATGCAGATGGAGCGCTTGACGACTTCAATCCATAGACAGGCGTCCACTAGCCGCCGCACCAGCCCGAAGTAGCTCCCAGGCATGGCCTCCTTCGGCCACAGCCGAGCTATGAGGCCCTTCATGGCCTGTTTGGCCACCTTATGGAGCTCGACCAGCTGCTTCATCTGGTCGCTCAAGGGCACCGGGTGTCCGGCCTCAGCTTACTGAGACCAGAATACCTTCTCCGTCGAGCTCCCTTCCTCGGCCCGATAGAATGCGGCAGTGTCAGACACACTGTGGGGCAGATCTGCGAATGCTCCTGGAGAGCTCCGGATTCGGGTAAGTAACAAGTAATTCACTTTCACATGCTTGCTTTGCATGAAGAATGCCTTACCCGCCGCTATCTTCTTTATTGCCTCAATTTCCTGGAGGGCTTTTTGGGCTTCGGCCTTAGCGGCTTTGGCACTCTCAAGAGCCGAGGCGAGCTCGGACTCTCGAGTCTTCGAGTCACGCTCCAAACTCTCGTGTTTTTCCACGAGAGCCTGGAGCTCTTGCCGCACCTCCGCCACCCGCGCCTCCTGCTTCTCTCGCTCGGTGCGTTTCGCGGTCGCATTGCTTTCGGCCTTGGACACCGCTTCCTTCAGGGTCACCACCTCGTTCGTGGCCCCTGCAATACTCACGTTACTCATGTCAATTTTTGCAACCAAATCCTTTCTATAAGGTATTACTTCAATAAGGTATTACTTACCTTCCTTGTCCTCGAGCTGCTTCTTGGGACGGCCGAGCTCGTTCTCGGACCGCTCGAGGCTCTGCTTCAACACATTGACCTCTGCGGTCAGTGCAACAGAGGTCAGCAGCGCAGCCTGCATTCCCATATTGACATGCTTATGTTAGACTCCTGCGTATATCTTTTTATATCCTCAGTTCGGCTCTTCTTTCCGAACACCAAACTGAGCATCAGGGGCTACTGTCTATGCGGTACTATTTTTACATATCTTAATTACATACCTCAAAGCCTGATAGAAGGCTGGTATAGGCTTGTTGGGGAACGTAGCAGAAATTCAAAATTTTCCTACGTGTCACCAAGATCTATCTATGGAGAAACCAGCAACGAGGGGAAGGAGAGTGCATCTACATACCCTTGTGGATCGCTAAGCGGAAGCGTTCAAGAGAACGGGGTTGAAGGAGTCGTACTCGTCGCCAGGGGAAGGGTGTAGCTCCCATGCATCTCCCCACTATATATAGGGGTGGAGGGGGCTGGTTTCTTGCCCTCCAAGTCCATTGGGGCGTTGGCAAAGGTGGGAGGAAAGAAATCCCATCATTTCCTTACCCACCGATTGTTATCCCCCTTTTTTAGGGATCTTGATCTTATCCCTTCGGGATATGATCTTATTCCTTCTAAGGGGGGATCTTGGTGCACCTTGACCAGGGGTGTGGGGCCTTGACCCCACTACCCACGTTCATGTGGGTCCCCCATGCAGGTGGGCCCCACTCCGGAACCTTCTAGAACCTTCCCGGTACAATACCGAAAAATCCCGAACATTTTCCGGTGGCCAAAACAGGACTTCCCATATATAAATCTTTACCTCCGGACCATTCCGGAACTCCTCGTGACGTCCGGCATCTCATCCGGGACTCCGAACAACATTCAGTAACCACATACAAACTTCGTTTATAACCCTAGCGTCATCGAACCTTAAGTGTGTAGACCCTACGGGTTCGGGAACCATGCAGACATGACCGAGACGTTCTCCGGTCAATAACCAACAGCGGGATCTGGATACCCATGTTGGCTCCCACATGTTCCACGATGATCTCATCGGATGAACCACAATGTCAAGGACTCAATCGATCCCGTATACAATTCCCTTTGTCTAACGGTATTGTACTTGCCCGAGATTCGATCGTCGGTATACCGATACCTTGTTCAATCTCGTTACCGGCTAGTCTCTTTACTCGTTTCGTAACACATCATCCCGTGATCAACCCCTTGGTCACATTGTGCACATTATGATGATGTCCTACCGAGTGGGCCCAGAGATACCTCTCCGTTTACACGGAGTGACAAATCCCAGTCTCGATTCGTGCCAACCCAACAGACAATTTCGGAGATACCTGTAGTGCACCTTTATAGCCACCCAGTTACGTTGTGACGTTTGGTACACCCAAAGCATTCCTACGGTATCCGGGAGTTGCACAATCTCATGGTCTAAGGAAAAGATACTTGACATTAGAAAAGCTTTAGCATACGAACTACACGATCTCTGTGCTAGGCTTAGGATTGGGTCTTGTCCATCACATCATTCTCCTAATGATGTGATCCCGTTATCAACGACATCCAATGTCCATGGTCAGGAAACCGTAACCATCTATTGATCAACGAGCTAGTCAATTAGAGGCTTACTAGGGACATGGTGTTGTCTATGTATCCACACATGTATCTGAGTTTCCTATCAATACAATTATAGCATGGATAATAAACGATTATCATGAACAAGGAAATATAGTAATAATAACTAATTTATTATTGCCTCTAGGGCATGTTTCCAACAGTCTCCTACTTGCACTAGAGTCAATAATCTAGTTCACATCGCCTGTGATTAACACTCACAGGTCACATCGTCATGTGACCAACGCCCAAGAGTTTACTAGTGTCATTAAACTAGTTCACATCATCATGTGATTAAGACTCAATGAGTTCTGGGGTTTGATCATGTTTTGCTTGTGAGAGAGGTTTTAGTCAACAGGTCTGCAACTTTCAGATCCGTATGTACTTCGCAAATCTCTAGGTCATTCTATAAATGCTGCTTCCACGCTCCCCTTGGAGCTATTCCAAATGGTCGCTCCACTATATGTATCCGGTTTGCTACTCAGAGTCACTCGGATAGGTGTTAAAGCTTGCATCGACGTAACCCTTTATGCCGAACTCTTTATCACCTCCATAATCGAGAAACATGTCCTTATTTACTCCAAGGACAATTTTTTTGACCGCTGCCCAATGATCCATTCCTGGATCATTCTTGTACCCCTTGACTGACTCATGGCAAGGCACACTTCCGGTGCGGTACACAGCATAGCATACTGTAGAGCCTATGTCTAAAGCATAGGGGATGACCTTCGTCCTTTCTCTCTTTTCTGCCGTGGTCGAGCTTTAAGTCTTAACTTCATACCTTATAACTCAGGCAAGAACTCCTTCTTTGACTGATCCATCTTGAACACCTTCAAGATCATGTCAAGGTATGTGCTCATTTTGAAAGTACCGTTAAGCGTTTTTGATCTATCATTATAGATCTTGATGCTCAATGTTCAAGTAGCTTAATCCAGGTTTTCCATTGAAAAACACTTTTCAAATAACCCTATATGCTTTCCAGAAATTCTACATCATTTCTGATCAACAATATGTGAATAACATATACTCATCAGAAATTCTATAGTGCTCCCACTCACTTCTTTGGAAATACAAGTTTATCATAAACTTTGTATAAACCCAAAATCTTTGATCATCAAAGCGCACATTCCAACTCCGAGATGCTTACTCCAGTCCTTAGAAGGATCGTTGGAGCCAGCATACCTTTTAGCATCCTTAGGATCGACAAAACCTTTCTGATTGTATCACATACAACCTTTCCTTACGAAGACTGGTAAGGAAACTCATTTTGACATCCATCTGCCAGATTTCATAAATGCAGCTAATGCTAACATGATTCCGACGGACTTAAGCATCGCTACTGATGAGAAAATCTCATTGTAGTCAACTCCTTGAACTTGTGAAAAACTATTCGCCACAAGTCGAGCTTCATAGACGGTGACATCACCGTCCACGTCCGTCTTCTTCTTAAAGATCCATTTATCTCAATGGCTTGCCGATCATCGGGCAAGTCCACCAAAGTCCATGCTTTGATTTGATACATGGATCCTATCTCGGATTTCATGGCTTCTAACCATTTGTCAGAATTTGGGCCCACCATTGCTTCTCCATAGCTCGTAGGTTCATTGTTGTCTAGCAACATGACCTTCAAGACAGGATTATTGTACCACTCTAAAGTAGTACGCATCCTTGTCACCCTACGAGGTACGGTAGTGACTTGATCCAAAAACTTCATGATCACTATCATAAGCTTCTACTTCAATTGGTGTAGGAGCCACAGGAACAACTTCATGTGCCCTGCTACATACTTGTTGAAGTGACGGTTCAATAACCTCATCAAGTCTCCACCATCCTCCCACTCAACTTTTCGAGACAAACTTTTCCTCGAGAAAGGACCCGATTCAAGAAACAATCCCTATTGCTTTCGGATCTGAATTAGGAGGTATACCCAACTATTTTTGGGTGTCCTATGAATATGCATTTTATCCGCTTTGGGTTCGAGCTTATCAACCTGAAACTTTTTCACATAAGCGTCGCAGCCCCAAACCTTTAAGAAATGACAGCTTAGGTTTCTCTAAACCATAATTCATATGGTGTCATCTCGACGGAATTACGTGGTGCCCTATTTAAAGTGAATGTGGTTGTCTCTAATGCCTAACCCATACACGATAGTGGTAATTCGATAAGAGACATCATGGTACGCACCATATCCAATAGGGTGCAACTATGATGTTCGAACACAGCATCAAACTATGGTGTTCCAGGCGGTATTAATTGTGAAACAATTTCCACAATGTCTTAATTGCGTGCCAAAGCTCGTAACTCAGATACTCATCTCTATGATCATATCATAGACATTTCATCCTCTTGTCACGATGATCTTCAACTTCACTCTGAAATTACTTGAACCATTCAATAATTCAGACTTGTGTTTCATCAAGTAAATATACTCTACATCTACTCGAATCATCTGTGAAGTAAGAACATAACGATATTCACTGCATGCCTCAGCACTCATTGGACTGCACACATCAAAATGTGTTACTTCCAACAAGTTGCTATCTTGTTCCATTTTACTGAAAAAGGAGGCTTTTTAGTCATCTTGCCCATGTGGTATGATTTGCATATCTCAAGTGATTCAAAATCAAGTGAGTCCAAACGATCCATCTGCATGGAATTTCTTCATGCGTATACACAATTAGACTTGGTTCGCATGTCTCAAACTTTTCAAAACGAGTGAGTCCAAAGATCCATCAACATGGAGCTTCTTCATGCGTTTTACACCAATATGACTTACATGGCAGTGCCACAAGTAAGTGGTACTATCATTACTATCTTATATCTTTTTGGCATGAAAATGTGTATATTTACGATCGAGATTCAATAAACCATTCCTTTAGGTGCAAGACCATTGAAGGTATTATTCAAATAAATAGAGTAACCATTATTCTCCTTAAATAAATAACCGTATTGCGATAGACATAATCCAATCATGTCTATGCTCAACGCAAACACCAAATCTCGATGGTAGAGGGAGCGTGCGATGCTTGATCACATCAACCTTGGAAACACTTCCAACACATATCGTCAGCTCACCTTTAGCTAGTCTCCGTTTATTCCGTAGCTTTTATTTCGAGTTACTAATACTTAGCAACCAAACCGGTATCTAATACCCTGGTGCTACTAGGAGTACTAGTAAAGTACACATTAACATAATGTATATCCAATATACTTCTATCGACCTTGCCAGCCTTCTCATCTACCAAGTATCTAGGGTAATTCCGCTCTAGTGGTTGTTCCCCTTATTACAGAAGCACTTAGTCTCGGGTTTGGGTTCAACCTTGGGTTTCTTCACTAGAGCAGCAGCTGATTTGCCGTTTCATGAAGCATCCCTTCTTGCCCTTGCCCTTCTTGAAACTAGTGGTTTCACCAACCATCAACAATTGATGCTCCTTCTTGATTTCTACTTTCGCGGTGTCAAACATCGCGAATACCTCAAGGATCATCATATCTATCCCTGATATGTTATAGCTCATCACGAAGCTCTAGCAGCTTGGTGGTAATGACTTTGGAGAAACATCACTATCTCATCTGGAAGATCAACTCCCACTCGATTCAAGTGATTGTTGCACTCAGACAACCTGAGCACAAGCTCAACGATTGAGCTTTTCTCCCTTAGTTTGCAGGCTAAGAAAATCGTCGGAGGTCTCATACCTCTTGACGTGGGCATGAGCCGGAAATCTCAATTTCAGCCCTCGAAACATCTCATATGTTCCGCGATGTTTCGAAAACGTCTTTGGTGCCTCAACTCTAAACCGTTTAACTGAACTATCGCGTAGTTATCAAAACGTGTATGTCCAATGTTCGCAACATCCACAGACAACGTTTGGGGTTCAGCACACTGAGTGGTGCATTAAGGACATAAGCTTTCTACTGTCCGCATAATCGCTACTGTCAACTTTCAACTATATTTTCTCTAGGAACATATCTAAACAGTGGAACTAAAACGCGAGCTTACGACATAATTTGCAAAGATCTTTTGACTATGTTCAGGATAATTAAGTTCATCTTATGAACTCCCACTCAGATAGACATCCCTCTAGTCATCTAAGTGATTACATGATCCGAGTCAACTAGGCCGTGTCCGATCATCATGTGAGACGGACTAGTCATCATCGGTGAACATCTTCATGTTGATCGTATCCTCCATACGACTCATGCTCGACCTTTCGGTCTCTGTGTTCCGAGGCCATGTCTGTACATGCTAGGCTCGTCAAGTTAACCCTAAGTGTTTTTCATGTGTAAAACTGTCTTACACCCGTTGTATGTGAATGTAAGGATCTATCACACCCGATCATCACGTGGTGCTTCGAAACGACAAACTTTAGCAACGGTGCACAGTTAGGGGAGAACACTTCTTGAAATTGTTGTAAGGGATCATCTTATTTACTACCGTCGTTCTAAGTAAACAAGATGCATAAACATGATAAACATCACATGCAATCAAATAGTGACATGATATGGCCAATATCATTTTGCTCCTTTTGATCTCCATCTTCGGGGCTCCATGATCATCATCGTCACCGGCATGACACCATGATCTCCATCATCATGTCTCCATGAAGTTGTCTCGCCAACTTATTACTTCTACTACTATGGCTACCAGTTAGCAATAAAGTAAAGTAATTACATGGCATTGTTCAATGACACGTAGGTCATACAATAAATAAAGACAACTCCTATGGCTCCTGCCGGTTGTCATACTCATCGACATGCAAGTCGTGATTCCTATTACAAGAACATGATCAATCTCATACATCACATATCATTCATCACATTCTTCTTGGCCATATCACATCACATAGCATACCCTGCAAAAACAAGTTAGACGTCCTCTAATTGTTGTTGCATGTTTTACGTGGGTTCTATGGGTTTCTAGCAAGAACATTTATTACCTACGCAAAACCACAACGTGATATGCCAATTGCTATTTACCCTTCATAAGGACCCTTCTCATCAAATCCGTTCTGACTAAAGTGGGAAAGACTGGCACCCGCTAGCCACCTTATGCACCAAGTACATGTCAATCGGTGGAACCTGTCTCACGTAAGAGTACGTGTAAGGTCGGTCTGGGCCGCTTCATCCCACAATACCGTCGAAACAAGATTGGACTAGTAACGGTAAGCATATTGAACAAAATCAACGCCCACAACTACTTTGTGTTCTACTCGTGCAAAGAATCTACGCAATAGACCTAGCTCTGATACCACTGTTGGGGAACGTAGCAGAAATTCAAAATTTTCCTACGTGTCACCAAGATCTATCTATGGAGAAACTAGCAACGAGGGGAAGGAGAGTGCATCTACATACCCTTGTGGATCACTAAGCGGAAGCGTTCAAGAGAACGAGGTTGAAGGAGTCATACTCGTCATGATCCAAATCACCGGAGATCCTAGTGCCGAACGGACGGCACCTCCGCGTTCAACACACGTACAGCCCGGTGGCATCTCCCATACCTTGATCCAGCAAGGAGAGAGGGAGAGGTTGAGGAAGACTCCATCCAGCAGCAGCACAACGGCGTGGTGGTGGTGGAGGAGCGTGGCAATCCTGCAGGGCTTCGCCAAGCACCGCGAGAGAGGAGGAGTACTTAGTAGAGGCGGAGGGCTGCGCCAGGGGAAGGGTGTAGCTCCCATGCGTCTCCCCACTATATATAGGGGTGGAGGGGGCTGGTTTCTTGCCCTCCAAGTCCATTGGGGCGTTGGCAAAGGTGGGAGGAAAGAAACCCCATCATTTCCTTCCCCACCGATTGTTATCCCCCCTTTTTAGGGATCTTGATCTTATCCCTTCGGGATATGATCTTATTCCTTCTAAGGGGGGATCTTGGTGCACCTTGACCAGGGGTGTGGGGCCTTGACCCCACTACCCACGTTCATATGGGTCCCCCATGCAGGTGGGCCCCACTTCGGAACCTTCTAGAACCTTCCCGGTACAATACTGAAAAATCCCGAACATTTTCCGGTGGCAGAAACAGGACTTCCCATATATAAATCTTTACCTCCGGACCATTCCGGAACTCCTCGTGACGTCCGGGATCTCATCCGGGACTCCGAACAACATTCAGTAACCACATACAAACTTCCTTTATAACCCTAGCGTCATCGAACCTTAAGTGTGTAGACCCTACGGGTTCGGGAACCATGCAGACATGACCGAGACGTTCTCCGGTCAATAACCAACAGCGGGATCTGGATACCCATGTTGGCTCCCACATGTTCCACGATGATCTCATCGGATGAACCACGATGTCAAGGACTCAATCGATCCCGTATACAATTCCCTTTGTCTAACGGTATTGTACTTGCCCGAGATTCGATCGTCGGTATATCGATACCTTGTTCAATCTCGTTACCGGCAAGTCTCTTTACTCGTTCCGTAACACATCATCCCATGATCAACCTCTTGGCCACATTGTGCACATTATGATGATGTCCTATCGAGTGGGCCCAGAGATACCTCTCCGTTTACACGAAGTGACAAATCCCAGTCTCGATTCGTGCCAACCCAACAGACACTTTCGGAGATACCTGTAGTGCACCTTTATAGCCACCCAGTTACGTTGTGTCGTTTGGTACACCCAAAGCATTCCTACGGTATCCGGGAGTTGCACAATCTCATGGTCTAAGGAAAAGATACTTGACATTAGAAAAGCTTTAGCATACGAACTACACGATCTCCGTGCTAGGCTTAGGATTGGGTCTTGTCCATCACATCATTCTCCTAATGATGTGATCCCGTTATCAACGACATCCAATGTCCATGGTCAGGAAACCGTAACCATCTATTGATCAACGAGCTAGTCAATTAGAGGGTTACTAGGGACATGGTGTTGTCTATGTATCCACACATGTATCTGAGTTTCCTATCAATACAATTATAGCATGGATAATAAACGATTATCATGAACAAGGAAATATAGTAATAATAACTAATTTATTATTGCCTCTAGGGCATATTTCCAACAAGGCTTCAGTCTGCCCGCTCTTGGCGGACTGAACTTTTTGGATCACCGCACTCATAACAGTGCGGTGCTCCTCGTCGATGGAAGCGCCATTAAGCGCCTCCAGCAAATTATCCGGCGCCTCCGGCTGGATGGAGGTCACCGGCGTCGCAGTCTCGCCCTTCTTACGAAGGGGCCGCCTGCTGGACTCCGGAAGCACTAAAGGTTCCGGTGCGGAGTCTGGCCCAGGGCCGAATGCAGAACCCTTTGGGGGTTGATCCCCCTCGTGCCCAAAGTCCAGGAGGTTGCCCTGCGGCACCTCCGGAACCTCCTCCTCCTGGTTCGGCCCCTTTTGGGACCCCACCTCAGCGTCATCCGCAGCGCGAGGAGAGGAGACGGTCGGATGCGAAGTGCTATCCCCGTCCGATGGCGCCAGGGAGCCGCTCGTTGAAGTATCGAGCCCGTCCTTGGGCGGGCTGCAGGGTTATATTTGGCGTTAAGAGATTCTATGCAACAAATCAAGCACCATGAGTTATTCTGGTATACGGACACTTACGAAGTCGCCAGGGGCTTAGTCCTGGGTGGCCACTCCTCTTCATCATCGTCGGCGTTGGTGGAGTAGTCCGGGGGGATGGTCCTTCCCTTCTTGGACCCTTCGGCCTGCCCCGTTGAGGAGGCCTTCCTTTTCTAGCGGGAGGAGAGGCCTCTTTTTTCTCCTCCTTGTCTTCACGGGAGGAGTTCGCCTCGGAGTCATCGGACGATGAGTCCGATAACACCTGACGCCGGGAGCTCTTTCGGGTTCTCGTGGCCTTCTTCTTGGCCTTCTTCCCCGGCACCACATAAGGCGCCGGAGCCAGCAACCCTGTTAATTGGGCGTCCGCTGGGTCTTCTGGCAAGGGGGGCGGACAGTTAACCTGCCTAGACGTCTTTTGCCAGGTCTGTCAAAGGTAAAGGGAGTTTAGATCCCGCATAGAGTCAAACTATGGAAAATAAGCGTCCTGTAAAGGGTAAAATAGCTTACCTCGCCGCTTGACGTTGCGAGCTGAATCCGCGATCTTCGGTAGCAGATGCGGGAGCCTCGGTGCCCTTGAACAGCACCTTCCAGGCATCTTCGTACGTAGCGTCGAAGATCCTGCTCAAGGTTCGGTGCTGTGCCGGATCAAACTCCCACAAATTAAAAGCCCATTGTTGGCACGGGAGGATCCGGCGGATGAGCATGACCGGGACTATGTTGACAAGCTTGAGCTTCTTGTTCACCAAGGTTTGGACGCAGGATTGGAGTCCGGTCAGCTCCTCCGAATCACCCCATGATAGGCCCTTCTCTTTCCAGGAGGTGAGCCGTGTGGGGATGCCAGATATGAATTCAGGGGCCGCTGCCCATTTAGGGTCACGCGGCTCGGTGATGTAGAACCACCCCGATTGCCACCCCTTTATGGTCTCCACAAAGGAGCCCTCGAGCCATAGGACGTTGGGCATCTTGCCCACCATGGCACCTCCGCACTCCGCTTGGCGGCCGCCCACTACCTTCGGCTTGACATTGAAGGTCTTTAGCCATAAGCCGAAGTGGGGCTGGATGCGGAGGAAGGCCTCGCACACGACGATGAACACCGAGATGTTGAGGATGATATTCGGGGCCAGATCGTGGAAATCCAGGCCATAGTAGAACATGAGCCCCCGGACAAATGGATGAAGTGGAAAACCTAGTCCACGGAGGAAGTGGGTGAGGAACACCACCCTCTCATGGGGCCCAGGGGTGGGAATGAGCTTCCCCTCGTCGGGGAGCCGATGCGCAATGTCGCTGGACAAGTATCCGGCCTTTTGCAGCCTCTTGATGTGCCCCTCCGTGACGGAGGAGGCCATCCACTTGCCTCCCGCTCCGGACATGGCTGGGGAAGGTTGAGGCGAGATGTGCGGACTTGGGCGCTGGAGCTCGAGTACGCGGAAATGGATAAGCAAAGGAGGAAGAAGGCGTAGGTAAAAAGGTGGATCCTTATCCCCATATATATGGACGGACGAAACTATGCGTCCCCACCAGCCTGGTAAAACTCGTTTATCTCCCAAGCACCGTAATCAATGGCGCGGTTGGGTTTTCCATGCCCGTATTGATGAGAATCCCGGAATAAGGGGACACGATCTCTGCTTTGACAAGACGTGCCAAGGAAACCGTTTCACTAAGCGCGCTGAGGTGGAACAGTAAAAACGATTCGAATAAAGGCCTGGCCGTGGTGTGATGTCACGCCACGGAATACGTCAGCAGATTGAACTTGTGTAAATATTATTCTCTCTACGGTGGTATGTGGAACTTATTTTGCAGAGCCGGACACTATCCTTGTGTTCAAAGTCTTCTATGAAGTATTCGGAGGAGGAACCTGCCTTGAAATGCCGAAGACAATATGCGCGCCGGACTCATCGTCATTGAAGCCTGGTTCAGGGGCTACTGAGGGAGTCCTGGACTAGGGGGTGTCCGGATATTCGAACTATCATCTATGGCCGAACTCCAAGACTATGAAGATACGAGATTGAAGACTTCGTCCCGTGTCCGGATGGGACTTTCCTTGGCGTGGAAGGCAAGCTTGGCGATACGGATATGTAGATCTCCTACCATTGTAAACGACTCTGTGTAACCCTAACCCTCTCCGGTGTCTATATAAACCGGAGGGGTTTAGTCCGTAGGACGAACAACAATCATACCATAGGCTAGCTTCTAGGGTTTAGCATCATTGATCTTGTGGTAGATCTACTCTTGTACTACCCATATCATCAATATTAATCAAGCAGGAGTAGGGTTTTACCTCCACCGAGAGGGCCCAAACCTGGGTTAAATCATCGTGTCCCTTGTCTCCTGTTACCATCCGCCTAGACGCACAGTTCGGGACCCCCTACCCGAGATCCGCCGGTTTTGACACCGACAGAGGAACTTGCTTGCGTACTGCCATGATGCTGGTGGGTCCCTACTATCATCCTCTCCTCATACAGTCATCGCCTCGTTCCTCTTGGTTGTTGACGACGTTGACAACGCAAGAGGGTGGCGCACTGTGCACGGCGAGCGAACCAAGGCTGCAAGGTGGAGGACGACGGCGAGGCCTCGGACGGAATGAACA
>NC_041382.1:396029098-396031640 GCF_002162155.2 Triticum dicoccoides
TAACAGGACGTGTGGGGGAATAGAGGGAGGGACTGGCCAACGTTGGAGGGTACGTATGGTAGGGCGGCGGAGGCGCAGCCAGCCATGGGAGGCGGTAGCAGGCGAAGCCGATGGGGTGGTTCGGTTTGGGCGGCTGGAGGAAGAAGAAGACAAGAGATAGAAGATACACGACAGATGTTGGATGTCAATCCAACGGCTGGTAGGCAGAATTGTTTGTTGACTGGCTAGTAAGTCGACACCACCTTGGATAGGCTATTTCCTCACGGGTCCCAAATGTCAGAATCCAAATCTGTCACGGTCATGCAGCCTTTCCTATGAAAATTTACAGCCCATTTGATGTGCTAGTTCGAAATAAGTTTGTGGGAGCTGGTGGGGGCTAATCAATTGGCGTCTGTAATGCACAGTGAGCTCAAGCAGCCGGTGAGAGTGATGTTATTTCCCTTGGTTGGGATTTGTTACAATATTTCACTCTAAATTAAACGAATGGCAAGCCATTTGCCTTGTTTCAAAGAAAATATGACAGTCACAGCCGAGTTGAAAAGGGCAGGAACATCTAACTCCAGCTTACAAACTGTACAAAAGCACGAGGGTTAATTGTTCATCAGGTTTACAAAAAAACCCAGGCTGAAAAGGACAACAACATCTAACTCCAGCACTGTTTTCAACAGTCACAGTCAAATGGATCGGTCAGGTCCATAGAATGAACATCCTGGGTCATAAAATTTACTGGATTATGACTATAATATGTTGTAAATAGAAGCCCGACACGTTCGAAGCTCTTTTGCCCACTTGAAACTCCTTTTTTTGCTCTTCTACATACCCATCCGTCAAAACCACGATGCTAATAAACTTAAGCCTGATGGACAATAGTAACCTGGCATTCAGCAGGAAGAATGTGACAAATCTAGTGTTTGCAGGGTTGGCTACATATCGTTCTAGCGTTATTGTCTTCAATCGAATCTCATGAGAAGTGAGAAAATCCCGATGCTTACGAATCCACCAATTGGTTATAACTTTCTTACCCCGTCCTGTTGCCTAAATAGACATGAAGATTGAAAACAGTTAAGGTCTAAAAGAAGAGTGTCGAAAGATCAACAGCTGAATGGTTAATTCTAGTACACTATATGCAGGCTTCCAATGTGCGTGAAATTATCACCTTTACATACAACTTCTCCAGACATGGAAAGCATTGCAGCAAGCCAATAATGTTGTTCAGATCAAAACTATTCATTTGGATACATAAGATCTTGACAGAATCCAGCACCATTGATAGGCCATCCATGGAGAAACTCTTCATTGAGCATAGAACATAATATTAGTACAAAATGTGTACTCCAAGATGATATATAACTTATGCGCAGAAATTTAAAATGCAGCTTATGGTTACAAGTGTAGATGATAATATAAAGTACCTGAAGAACTATGGAGCCAAACACCATATTGAAATGAGCATAGAGATCATGTATTACACCCAAGGTCTCTAGTTTAGGCGCAGAGAGGACGGTTATTTGCAATGGTGAATAACTAGAGTCACGGATCAACCTTTGAAGTGAAGGGGCATCTTGGATGATGAGCTGCCTTCCATCAAAAGAAATTCCAATTCTTACAAGGTTAGGCGACTTTATTTGGAGAGAACCGATTCTAACTATGAAAACAAGCACCAAACACTCCAGCGCAGGGCAACTGGAGTGGATGATGCTGTGCAATGAGGCCTCCGATATACGAACCCGCACAAGTGAAAGTTTCTTGAGAAATGGGAGTCGAAGGTTTAGTACCAGATTGCCTGGTAGGTAGCACAGCGCCAAGGTGGCGGTGTGGAGAGAGGAGGAAAACCGCGAGATGGACATCGGTGCTGAGGGCACAAGTTTATGGCGTTCGGTATGTGGTATGTGATTTCCAGGGGATTAGTAGAACTCAAGCAGCTGTAGTTCTGTGAATTCAGGGGATTTCAGCCAGGCGTCCACCATGCAGGGCATGGTATGCTTGCTTAGGTAGCATGACGGGATGCAGAGGCTTTGAACGGAGCCCTGGTGGGAGGAGATGATGGCTCTGGGGATTTCAAAATCATTTAAGAGAGATATCTGACGACAGTCGAGATTAAGGGGCACGGCGCGCCATAGAGGGCGCCACAGAATTGAGAGGACTTGGGTGCGGCAGCAATACTTGGTGGGGAGAAGCGAGATGATCTCCCCAAGGACGGCGTCCGGGAGATCGCTGATGCGGTCCACCCGAGATTCTACGGGTTCCTCGGATCCGGTGGGAGTGGGGTCGCTGCTTCTCCCCGCGCTGCCGGGTGCAGGATCTACAACAGGCGTCGCCGCTGGCGGGAGCCTCATCTTCTTGGCGCTGGGGTCAGCCGACTCCATTTTCCTCGAGGGCATCACGTCGCCCTCACGGATTTGAGCAGAATAACGAATGACGAGCCTAGTTGTAGTGCGAGCGAAGAAGAAGGGGAGCTGGGGGTTTTCTGTAGGAGTGAGGAAGGGGAGCTGGGGTTTTCTGTAGGAGTGAGGTGAGGAATTTGGGGGTACGAGTGGAGCGA
>NC_041382.1:396031769-396038940 GCF_002162155.2 Triticum dicoccoides
AAGAAGAAGGGGAGCTGGGGGTTTTCTGTAGGAGTGACGAAGGGGAGCTGGGGTTTTCTGTAGGAGTGAGGTGAGGAATTTGGGGGTACGAGTGGAGCGAGCTGACGTGAGGTGGGTGGGAGCGAGGAGGAAGAAGAGCACCCAGGTTTTTTTGGCGGGGGGGGGGTGTGCTGGGTGTGGGTAGCGCCTCTCATTCAGTAAATATATGGGCTTTTGAATTGATTTTACTATTTACTACTACCTCTCTCTCAGTTTACAGGGCGTGCGTGTACCCCTAGGTCGTCAATTTGACCAACCTAATACAAGTCATATACTATAAAAAATATACCAACATAAACTTCGGAGTTTCTACTTTCAAAAGATATAATTTTTGTGTTATATAATTTATATTAGGGTGATAAAATTGACAACTTAGGTATACGCGCAGGACTTGTAAACTGAAACGGAGGTAGTAGTGTGGATGGGCTGTTTTGTCTTGGGCCCAGAGAAACAATTACTACTAGTACAGTGGAGACACTCTACAGCTACCCAGAAAAACAATTACTACTAGTACAGTGGAGACACTCTACCGCTTCTGGCTCCTCCTAGGTCATTGAAACGTCTCCCTCTACTGAATGCCTTTATACTATTGTTCACCGACATGCGGGCCATGTAGCACGCGGGCCCAAATGCCATTCACCAAATTAGAAGGCAGTATGCAGGCGGAGAGTCACCCCGGTCATAGCGCGTCAGTAACAAGCCATCGTATCACAAAACCCCACCTCGCCACAGTCTATGTTTGACGGACGAAGCAACCATCATTTCACTCTTCGCTGAATCCCCTTCTCCCTCACCGTCTTCAAGAAAGGCACCACTCGCATCTGCCACTGTTCTTCTCTCCCAACGAAGGGAAGGTAAGCAGATCCGTGATGTTTGTATATTTTTGTTCAAAGAAAAAAAAGAACTTTTGCAAAGCAGTAACCGATCCTCACTCTCTTTTTTGTTTCATTGTCATTGCGATTGTGTTTTCCTTTCAGTGGTCTCCCAGTATTCGTCAGTTACATGATGGACCAAGGAGAACCAGGCAAACATCTGCCGATATTGGAGCAAATGCGGGAGGCTGATCCCCACGAGACAGAGAGCTCCAAGAAGATGGAGGCAGCCACCGAGCCGACCCCAGATACGCTCACGGCCACTACTGAGATGGTCAACGCCCCGTTTGAGGTTACAGCCCCCGTGGCACTGCAGGAGTAGTTTTCGCCCTTCGAGGATGTGTCCCCCTGATACGTCTCCAACGTATCTATAATTTTTGATTGTTCCATGCTATTATATTACCCCTTTTGGATGTTTATGGGCTTTATTTAACACATTTATATCATTTTTGGGACTAACCTACTAACCGGAGGCCCAGCCCATATTGCTGTTTTTTTGCCTATTTCAGTATTTCAAAGAAAAGGAATATCAAACGGAGTCCAAACGGAATGAAACCTTCGGGAGCGTGATTTTTGGAACGAACGTGATCCGGAGAGGTTGGAGTGCCAGCCAAGAAGCTCCCGAGGACCCCACGATATAGGGGCCGCCCCCCCTGTAGGGCGCGCCCCCTGTCTCGTGGGCCCCTCGGGCGGCCACCGACGTAATTCTTACTCCTATATATACCTACGTACCCCGAAAACATCCAGGGGCACCACGAAACACAATTTCCACTAACCTAACCTTCTGTATCCGCGAGATCTCATCTTGGAGCCTTCGCCAGCACTCTGCCGGAGGGGGAATCGACCACGGAGGGCTTCTACATCAACATCCTTGCCCCTTCGATGAGTTGTGAGTAGTTTACCACAGACCTACGGGTCCATAGTTATTAGCTAGATGGCTTCTTCTCTCTTTTTGGATCTCAATACAATGTTCTCCCCCTCTCTTGTGGAGATCTATTCGATGTAAACTCTTTTTGCGGTGTGTTTGTCGAGATCCGATGAATTGTGGGTTTATGATCAAGTTTATCTATGAATAATATTTGGATCTTCTCTGAATTCTTTTATGTATGATTGAGTTATCTTTGCAAGTCTCTTCGATCAGTTTCGTTTGGCCTACTAGATTGGTCTTTCTTGCCATGGGAGAAGTTCTTAGCTTTGGGTTCAATCTTCCGGTGTCCTTACCCAGTGACAGAAAGGGTTGCAAGGCACGTATTGTATTGTTGCCATCGAGGATAACAAGATGGGGTTTATATCATATTGCATGAGTTTATCCCTCTACATCATGTCATCTTGCTTAATGCGTTACTCTGTTCTTATGAACTTAATACTCTAGATGCAGGCAGGAGTCGGTCGATGTGTGGAGTAATAGTAGTAGATGCAGGCAGGAGTCGGTGTACTTGTTATGGACGTGATGCCTATATACATGATCATGCCTAGATAATCTCATAACTATGCGTTTTTCTATCAATTGCTCGATAGTAATTTGTTTACCCACCGTAATACTTATGCTATCTTGAGAGAAGCCACTAGTGAAACCTATGGCCCCCGGGTCTATCTCTTATCGTATTTGCTTTCAATCTACTTTTATTTGCATCTTTACTTTTTGCATCTATATTATAAAATACCAAAAATATATTTATCTTTATTAGATCTCACTTTCGCAAGTGGCCGTGAAGGGATTGACAACCCCTTTATCGCGTTGGTTGCGCGTTTTCAGTTTGTTTGTGTAGGTGCGTGGGACTTTTGAGGAGCCTCCTACTGGATTGATACCTTGGTTCTCAAAACTGAGGGAAACACTTACGCTACACTTGCTGCATCACCCCCTCCTCTTCGAGGAAAACCAACGCAAGCTCAAGACGTAGCAAGAAGGATTTCTGGCGCCGTTGCCGAGGAGGTCTTCGCTCAAGTCAAGACATACCAAGTACCCATCACAAACCCATCTCCCTCGCATTTACATTATCTGCCATTTGCCCCTCGTTTTCCTCTCCCCCACTTCACCCTTGCCGTTTTATTCGCCCTCTCTTTCCCAATCTCCTCCTCTCCTTTTCGCTCGCTTTCTTCCGCCTTGCTTTTGTTTGCCACTATGTCTGAAATTGGGGAGATTATCGTTGATATGGACAATAATGATAACACAGAAAACGCGAGGCTCCGGCCGATGAACCCCTATCTTGCATACTAAAAAGTTTCGAATCGGTAGTGGTAACATCATTGGCAAAGGTGTTATTCAAGATTTCTTTATCTTGAGAGAAGCCACTAGTGAAACCTATGGCCCCCGGGTCTATCTCTTATCGTATTTGCTTTCAATCTACTTTTATTTGCATCTTTACTTTTTGCATCTATATTATAAAATACCAAAAATATATTTATCTTTATTAGATCTCACTTTCGCAAGTGGCCGTGAAGGGATTGACAACCCCTTTATCGCGTTGGTTGCGCGTTTTCAGTTTGTTTGTGTAGGTGCGTGGGACTTTTGAGGAGCCTCCTACTGGATTGATACCTTGGTTCTCAAAACTGAGGGAAACACTTACGCTACACTTGCTGCATCACCCCCTCCTCTTCGAGGAAAACCAACACAAGCTCAAGACGTAGCAAGAAGGATTTCTGGCGCCGTTGCCGAGGAGGTCTTCGCTCAAGTCAAGACATACCAAGTACCCATCACAAACCCATCTCCCTCGCATTTACATTATCTGCCATTTGCCCCTCGTTTTCCTCTCCCCCACTTCACCCTTGCCGTTTTATTCGCCCTCTCTTTCCCAATCTCCTCCTCTCCTTTTCGCTCGCTTTCTTCCGCCTTGCTTTTGTTTGCCACTATGTCTGAAATTGGGGAGATTATCGTTGATATGGACAATAATGATAACACAGAAAACGCGAGGCTCCGGCCGATGAACCCCTATCTTGCATACTAAAAAGTTTCGAATCGGTAGTGGTAACATCATTGGCAAAGGTGTTATTCAAGATTTCTTTACTTGTGCCGGTGCTTTATCTTCCATGGGTTGTTCTATTCTTCATAGAACTAGTAGTCTTGCAGATGCTATCGCTATGCTTGTAGTTGAACTTGAAAGACAATTTATGCATATGCATCCTTGAGCTTTCAAGATCTATCTTATTATTACGGCACCACTTAGATCTATCTTTGCTTTTTATGCCTAGCTAGGGGCGTTAAACGATAGCGCTAGTTGGGAGGCAACCCAATTTTCTTTGTGTTTTTTGTTTTTGCTCCTGTTTAGTAATAAATCTTGCATCTACCTTCTGTTTAGATGTGTTTTTATCTTTTAATTAGTGCTTGTGCCAAGTAGATCCTATAGGATAACCTACGATGATAGTTGATTTGATTCTGCTGAAAAACAGAAACTTTAAGCGCACGAATATAATTTTGTTAAATCACAGGAACGTGCTTTTGCATTGATTCGTTTTTCTTCTGTTCAATAAACAAAATTTCCAGGACTTCCTATTTTGGTAGGATTTTTAGAGTTCCAGAAGTTTGCGTTAGTTACAGATTGCTACAGACTGTTCTGTTTTTGAAAGATTCTGTTTTTCGTGTGTTGTTTGCTTATTTCAATGCATCTATGGCTAGTAAATTAGTTTATGAACCACAAGGAAGTTGGAATACAGTAGATTTATCACCAAAATAAATAAAGAATGATTTCATTGCAGTAACTTATGTGGTGGTTTTGTTTTCTTTCACTGGCGGAGCTTATAAGATTTCCTGTTGAGTTTTGTGTTGTGAAGTTTTCAAGTTTTGGGTAAACCTTTTATGAACTATGGAATAAGGAGTGGCAAGAGCCTAAGCTTGGGGATGCCCATGGCACCCCAAGATATTCAAGGATAGCCAAAGCCTAAGCTTGGGGATGCCCCGGGAAGGCATCCCCTCTTTCTTCTTCGTTCATTGGTAACTTTACTTGGAGCTATATTCGCCACATGATATGTGTTTTGCTTGGAGCGTCGTGTATTATATTAGTCTTTGCTTTTTAGTTTACCATAATCATCCTTTCTGTACACACCTTTTGGGAGAAGCCTATTTGATTAGAATTTGCTAGAATACTCTATGTGCTTCACTTATATCTTTTGAGCTTGATAGTTTTTGCTCTATTGCTTCACTTATATCTTTTAGAGCACGGCGGTGTCTTAATTTTGAAGAAATTACTAGTCTCTCATGCAACACTTATATCACTTTGAGAGTCTTTTAGAACAGCATGTTATTTGCTATGGTTTTAAAGTTGGTCCTAGAATGATGAGCATCCAAGTTGGGTATAATAAAAACTATCATAGAAAGTGAATTGGATGCTATGATCAACTTGATGCTTGATAATTGTTTTGAGATATGGAGGTAGTGATATTAAAGTCATGCTAGTTGGGTGATTATGAATTTAAAGAATACTTGTGTTGAAGTTTGTGAGTCCCGTAGCATGCACGTATGGTGAACCGCTTTGTGGTGAAGTTGGAGCACAATTTTATTTATCGATTGTCTTCCTTTTGAGTGGCGGTCGGGGACGAGCGATGGTCTTTCCCTACCAATCTATCCCCCTAGGAGCATGCACGTAGTGCTTTGATTTTTGATGACTTCTAAATTTTTGCAACAAGTATATAAGTTCTTTTAATTAATGTTGAGTCCATGGATTATACGCACTCTTTCACCCTTCCACCATTGCTAGCCTCTCTTGTACCGTGCAACTTTCACCGGTACAATATACCCACCATTTACCTTCCTCAAAACAGCCACCATACCTACCTATTATGGCATTTCCATGGCCATTCCGAGATATATTGCCATGCAACTTTCCACCGTTCCGTTCATATGACACGCATTACTTTTTTCATATTGCCTTTTGCATGATATGTAGTTGACATTGTATTTGTGGCAAGGTCACCTTCATAATTTTCATACATGTCGCTCTTGATTCATTGCACATCCCGGTACACCGCCGGAGGCATTCATATAGAGTCATATCTTCTTCTAGCTTTGAGTTGTAAATCCATAAAAGTGTGATGATTTTCATTATTAGAGCATTGTCCTAGTGAAGAAAGGATGATGAAGACTATGAATCCCCCACAAGTCGGGATGAGACTTCAGACTTTACAAAAAAAGGCCAAAAAGAAAAAAAAAGGCCAAAGAAAAAAAAGGAAGAAAAAGAAAAGAAAAAATGAGAGAAAAAGAGAGAAGGGACAATGCTACTATCTCTTTTTCCACACTTGTGCTTCAAAATAGCACGATGATCTTCATGTTAGAGAGTCTCATATGTTGTCACTTTCATATACTAGTGGGAATTTTTCATTATAGAACTTGTCTTGTATATTCCAATGATGGGCTTCCTCAAAAGTGCCCTAGGTCCTCGTGAGCAAGCAAGTTGGATGCACCCCACTTAGTTTCTTTTGTTGAGCTTTCATATATTTATAGCTCTAGTGCATCCGTTGCATGGCAATCCCTACTCACTCACATTGATATCAATTAATGGGCATCTCCATAGCCCGTTGATACGCCTAGTTGATGTGAGACTATCTTCTCCTTTTTTGTCTTCTCCACAACCACCATTCTATTCCACATATAGTGCTATGTCCATGGCTCACGCTCATGTATTGCGTGAATGTTGAAAAAGTTTGAGATTATGAAAGTATGAAACAATTTCTTGGCTTGTCATCGGGGTTTTGCATGATTAAATACTTTGTGTGATGAAGATAGAGCAACAACCAGACTATATGATTTTGTAGGGATAACTTTCTTTAGCCATGTTATTTTGAGAAGACATGATTACTTTGATTAGTATGCTTGAAGTATTACTATTTCTTATGTCAATATGAACTTTTATTTTGTATTCATTTGGATTTGAACATTCATGCCACAATAAAGAAAATTACATTATGAATTATGCTAGGTAGCATTCCACATCAAAAATTTCTTTTTTATCATTTACCTACTCGAGGATGAGTAGGAATTAAGCTCGGGGATGCTTGATACGTCTCCAACGTATCTATAATTTTGTATTGTTCCATGGTATTATATTACCCCTTTTGGATGTTTATGGGCTTTATTTTACACATTTATATCATTTTTGGGACTAACCTACTAACCGGAGGCCCAGCCCATATTGCTGTTTTTTTCCTATTTCAGTATTTTGAAGAAAAAGGAATATCAAACGGAGTCCAAACGGAATGAAACCTTTGGGAGCGTGATTTTTGGAAAGAACGTGATCCGGAGAGCTAGCAGTGCAAGTCAAGAAGCTCCC
>NC_041382.1:396039178-396100264 GCF_002162155.2 Triticum dicoccoides
CGCCTCGTGTCTCGTAGGCCCCTCGGGCGGCCACCGACGTACTTCTTCCTCCTATATATACCTACGTACCCCGAAAACATCCAAGGGCACCACGAAACACAATTTCCACCGCCCTAACCTTCTGTATCCGCGAGATCCCATCTTGGAGCCTTTGCCGGCACTCTGCCGGAGGGGGAATCGACCATGGAGGGCTTCTACATCAACATCCTTGCCTCTCCGATGAGTTGTGAGTAGTTTACCACAGACCTACGGGTCCATAGTTATTAGCTAGATGGCTTCTTCTCTCTTTTTGGATCTCAATACAATGTTCTCCCCCTCTCTTGTGGAGATGTATTCGATGTAAACTCTTTTTGCGGTGTGTTTGTCGAGATCCGATGAATTGTGATTCATGATCAAGTTTATCTATGAATAATATTTGAATCTTCTCTGAATTCTTTTATGTATGATTGAGTAATCTTTGCAAGTCTCTTCAAATTATCAGTTTGGTTTGGCCTACTAGATTGGTCTTTCTTGCCATGGGAGAAGTGCTTAGCTTTGGGTTCAATCTTGCGGTGTCCTTACCCAGTGACAGAAAGGGTTGCAAGGCATGTATTGTATTATTGCCATCGAGGATAACAAGATGGGGTTTATATCATATTGCATGAGTTTATCCCTCTACATCATGTCATCTTGCTTAATGCGTTACTCTGTTCTTATGAACTTAATACTCTAGATGCAGGCGGGAGTCGGTCGATGTGTGGAGTAATAGTAGTAGATGCAGGCAGGAGTCGGTCTACTTGTTATGGACGTGATGCCTATATACATGGTCATGCCTAGATAATCTCATAACTATGCGTTTTTCTATCAATTGCTCAATAGTAATTTGTTTACCCACCGTAATACTTATGCTATCTTGAGAGAAGCCACTAGTGAAACCTATGGCCCCCGGGTCTATCTCTTATCATATTTGCTTTCAATCTACTTTTATTTGCATCTATATTATAAAATACCAAAAATATATTTATCTTATCATTCTATCTTTATTAGATCTCACTTTCGCAAGTGGCCATGAAGGGATTGACAACCCCTTTATTGCGTTGGTTGCGAGTTCTCAGTTTGTTTGTGTAGGTGCGTGGGACTTTTGAGGAGCCTCCTACTGGATTGATACCTTGGTTCTCAAAACTGAGGGAAATACTTACGCTACACCTGCTGCATCACCCTCTCCTCTTCGAGGAAAACCAACACAAGCTCAAGACGTAGCACCCCCCCCCCCCGCTGATCAGCCCAAGGTGATTTTCTTCTTTGCCGATCTCGATTGTGGTTTTTCATCTAAGTATGTGGTATTAATAATGCAAAAAATTTATTAGCTTCGATGCCATGCTATACATAGTGGTTTAAATAACTTGTGTTTCTTATACTGAAAGTAATTCAGAATTTGTTTCTGTTTCAATTAGAGCCCTGATGCGGACAAGGATTGTGTGGTTGTACATGTGACTCGCTATGATGCGGATGTCCTTAATATACGCATTGGGAAAACAGAGTTCTTAGGCTGTTGGATCCTGGAAGCCATTTGCGGTTATACCAATGAAGAGTTGTATTCCAGCCTCACTGTTGCCAGGCGTGTTGTCTAGGGTGTACTGAAGCACAAGAAGTTCAAAGCTACTCCTTTGTTTGTGAGGCATACTATTCTTGTCAAGCTTACGCAGGAAGATGACGTGGTATGCCTCCACAAACGAGTTTATCAGTGGCAAGGCCACAAGGTTGTCTTCATGAAGGTTCACAAGATTGAGCTGCAGCGGGACGTCCTCGATGATGTTCATGGCAAGGTCCGTCTTGTGTCCAGCCCAAATTAGATCGAGGCATGAAATAGTTGCCCCAGCTAGTGTTTAATAGTAGTTTGGATTGTGTCTAATTATCCGAACCTTGCCTGTTATCGACCCCTCTGGGGTTAGTACTCTGTTTGAATCCGTCTATGGGAACTGTGCTACTTTTGTGTGCCCGTGAATCATGTGAGAACCAACGTAATTGTTGCCGAAACAGATGCATCCTCACTAGTTTTTTCATGAATATGGCATGGTAAGACATAAGTTGTCACGGTTTATCATACGAGCAGTGTGTGTTTTGATGAAATAGAGCACTCGTTCGAGAACAGTGCACCAACATATACATAAGTACTTGTAAACACTGTTTGTGCTACCCCACTTGTAAGTAGTTGTGCAAAACATGGCACATTGGCTCAGCTCGCTTCAACACTAGGCTATCGACCATCTAAAAATCAACCATCTGTTGTCTGACATATAAGCAACTATGTATCTTGTTACAGTGGTTCATGTAGTTAACTGAGGCCACAATGTAATAAATTCCAAACGTTCACACGCTAGTCCAGCGCTCATGTGGAACACTCACATTAAACTCGTCTTCATAAAAAACTTGAAGAGCATAAGTTAAGCAATTTTATACCTCAATGATTCATAGAACATAACAAACATATACTAGTTCACAGCAAAAGACAAAGTTGTGAGAAGGTTTACAAATCAGGAAAAACAAGCAAGGCTTCTCTGAGCAAAGGGCCTCCCGGCAGGCTTAAATTTCCTGGAGTTCACTCTGGTTTTTTCTTGTTGCCACCATCCAGGGTTAGGTTCTCTCATTCCAGAATAACCAATTATAATTGTGGTCTCAGCTGGAATGCTGAACTGAACCATGCAGTGTACTGACCAGGTGAAATTCTTGTGCATTCCACTAAATTTAAGCACCGCTATTTGCAGAAATAAGCAGACCACAATGCCTCTTGTCTGCGCACCTATCCAAAAAACCGCGGTGCAGCCATGCCAGCTAGTCCTCGGTCCATGGATGAACTGGTAGAAAGTGCATTCCGGACTAGGATGCAGTTGTTTTCGCTCCTCCCTGCACTGCAATAAGGAAGTAAAATTTACGAATCAGCTTCTTTTAGATTGTGTTGGTCATTCTACCTTAGTTACTATCAATGTAGGGATACCTTGAAGACGGGAGGTTAGACGACGGCAATGAGGGATAGCCATCTCATTTTGCGCAGTTGTACTAAAACTGAGGTGTGTGCTTTTGATTGCGCGGATAGAAACGATACGGAGACAGACATGCCGAAATGATATGGAGACAGACATCCCTGTTTGCGCAAATACCAAATACGGTTATTTAAATAGTGACAGATATTTGCAGTGGCGTATGATTAACAACATCATATATTGTGTTATAATTGGCACTAGATTGACAGTATGAAGAGTCCTTAAGTAAGTAGCGTCACATCACATCAACAATGCCACTAGATTAACATGAAGAACAATAGCATTAGTATTACTGTCATGAGAGTAGCACATGGTCAGTAAATGTGCAATCAAACTTGTGCAGTTCCACTGGGATGAAGCAAAGTTAGCGGTGTGAGATTTAAGTGTAACTGCAAAAACACAATTCATGGGAAATAAAGCAAGACGGAAGCATTTCATAAAATGGTGGTAGCATTGCTTCAATTTATCGACGACACTAGACCATTACTTATAGTGACATTAGGTGGCATTGCTTAATGCTTCATGTGATTTTACATTAACGGTAGCGATATGGGTGTGGGGACAGCAGGTATTACTACTTTCCCCCGTTTCCTCTTAGAACCTAGTCCTAGATTCATGCTACAACTTTCCCACTTTCTTCCCTGTTTGAACCAACGCTTAGAGTTGACTGTATGAACTAGCTTTACTTCTAATAATAGTAGAAGTCTAGGTGGCTTTAGAACAGCGAATGGAAGTAGAAAGGATCCACACGAAGGGAGCTGGGGCAGTAGAGCAAGGCATGTTTCAAAGGAATATATACCTAAGGGTCATAGGCATGTGGCAAAGACAGCGTCGGGATGCCGAATCTTGGCCACAATACCACAGGGAGGAATAAGGGGTCGGAGGCCCTCCCGAGCCGGCGCTATCTCAGAGAGAATGGCACGGCCGCCGATTGAGACGCGCGGGTAGCCGTTGGTCTCCTCCCTCGCCGCCGACGATTGCGTGAACGATGCACCTACACCCCTGCCCGGTCGAGGTTGTCCGGCCGGATTTGTGACCAGCCGTGAGCTGAGAGAGAGTGTGGCCACCTATGTGTTGCTTAGATTTGGAGAACATGAGAGAGTGAACGAGAGGAACCCTAGTAAAGCAAGCGCTAAGGCTCCTGCTTTTATATATAGTGGAGTGATTTTGTTGTACCAGCTTCAAAAAATGCGCTCCTACTTGTACCCGCGAATGGGTGTGAGAGAACTAGTGCGTGCGAGCACCGCTTCTCTTCATCAGAGTACAATATACTATGCCCAAAGAACGTTCGCCGCAAGAGTAATAGTATAAGTGTGTGACATGTGAGCTAAAATAAAATGTGCGCGATGTCTTTTGTTTTTTAGAAGTTTTGAGCGTAGGGTGTGAAGAGCACATATGTGCATGACGTCTACCTGCAGATAGACGGTGGGTGCGACGTGCGAGTCTGCAAGAGGACTCGGGAGAGTCATGACTCGTGAGGGTGCATGTGGCTGAGAGAGAGGGGGCACATATCAAAGCAATGCATGTGTCCGTAAATCATTATCCAACAAACGTTCGCCACAAGCCTTTTCCTGATGAACGCTGTAAGAACCGTTAGATCGGCATCTGACAGTGTCAGTTTTGCCATGTCATTTAACAGGACAGCCACTCCTCCTACACACAAATCTTCCACGTGAGTGTTAGCAACTGCCGTATGCTCCCTCCGTTCCAAAATGCAGTGCATATAGCTTTATTGAAAATTCGAACCTCGCAAACTTTTACCGAATTTTTGTGTACCAAATTGCACATGTAGAATACCCTGTATATATCATTTCATTCATCTTCAAGGGGTAACTATAAAGATGGGTGAGGAGTCTGCAAATAAATACCATCGTATCAACCACAACAATTTCAACCATCCTTTAGTGTCGAGGAATATCATAGGAACTCTATATGATATGATTCTTATAGGATTTTTTCCTTTAGAGCCAATTGGTTCATAGGAATAGATTCATATACTCCACATTTCAAAGCAAATAAACATGATATCATTTCTATAGCTTTAGAGCCACTTGGTTCATATGAATGGATTCCTATACTCCCTTAATTTCAAAGGAAAATAAACATTAGCGTATATTCAATAGAGAAGTTCCTATGATATGAACCAAATTACATCTCTTTTCTAATCCCTCCTCATAGGAATTGAGATACATGTCATCTCTAGATTCAATAGAAAAGTTCCTATGATGTGAACCAAATGACATCTCTTTTCCAATCCCTACTCATAGGAATTGAGATGCTCCATGTCATCTCTTTCCCTACAACTTCCATGTATACATCTTCTATTCCTAAATAGATAGTACAACCCACTAGTAGCTTTTTTTCCAAAACATGCAACTATGGCACAAGAACTATATATCGTGCCAATAACTATGGAAGATGGTCGCTGGATGAAGCTAATCCGACAGTGCAGAGATAGGCAAATCCAAGCACTACTGGCCGTTGGATATCATCAACATTCCACTAGATCTGCCACACGTACAATTTAGAAGACTCCATGGTTGAACTTAAGCACAATGCACAAACCTCAAATCACAAGCACTTCTCCTTTGTTCTACAATCTTCTGTATCATAATTGATTATTTGTTTCTAAATGAATTGCCATTATTTGTTTTTTAATTTATGATTTACAATGTACAACCCCATGAATCTTAACATTTTTATAAAACTAATTGATTTTGAATGAGATGAACTATAAGAACTAAACGAACATCTACATCATGCATATATGACTCAAAGCTTTACATGCTATAGTGTGTATTTTATTCATAATTTGGTTTCGAAATCTCATGCGTTCAATACATGTGTACCTTACTAGTGTTGAGTAGAGTAGCAAATTTCACGCGGCCCCGGGTATATCAAAATGCAGGGCCCATGCATCATTGCCTTTCGGTCGAACCTACGTCCACAATTTTTTGTACGTACTATATCTCCACTGGTCCCCGAACCCAAAATGCTGCCTCATTCCCGTAAAACCAAGTGGCCCACACATATTTAAGGCGTCGACTCGAACCCGTTTACTACAACGTGGCCCCGCACGCCGTAGTACTCCTACAAACCCTACTGCCGCACTCATCATCGATTTTCTTCAAGAGGACGAGGGAGAAGCCGATTTGTAGTGGAGGCGCTTTCAAAAAAAAGGATGAGTAGTGGAGACCCCTACCCTAGGGTTCCCTAGGTAGCTGCCGCATGCATCATTGTTTTCTCTTTTCTTTATGCTCTTGCGCCCTAGAGTGAAATGATGGTTGCTTCGTCCATCCAGCTTAATGCGGGAAAGGTGGGGCTTTGTGATTTGACACCTCATCGCTCATTTTCTACTACTGCGGCGCTACGACCGGGGTGCCTCCAATTCCAACCGCTGCTCCGAACTGTAATTTGGTGCATCGCACGTGGAACAAGTCTGTGGATGAGCCACATGTCAGCCAAAGGGGTCCTATTAAGTGTGTCTCCATTTCGTGTGAGGACTGACCCTGCTTGAGTTGCTACGCCAACACGACATGAGCAGCCTACCACTTGGTTTTGCCCCTTGGTGAATCCCGACTATAGTGATCTAAAAAGATACGTGCTGAACTACCCTCTTCGTCTTAGTTTTTTATTTTTAGGCGTCTCGGTTTATAGGGCCTGCACGTAGTTCTAGGTCATCCATTTGACTAACTAAATATGAGTTACTATTTCACAAAAAGTATATCATTGGATTCTTAAGCGGATGTAGTTGTATTTAAAAGTCGAGGGTGGTGCTTTTCCTGCGCGGTAGGCGGGGCAGTTCCGCCTAGTCGGTTCGACAGAGACGCGAGAAGACGAGGGAGTAGGCTGCTGCAAACGTAGGGCTGTGTGATTTGACAGCGAGTTACTGCTGGATAGGTGGGGCCCCATGATTTGACCTGCCATTATCATTTTAATTGCGGCGCTACGACCGGCGTGAGTCTCCCGATTCCTGACCACCTCCATACAGGTGCCTCTCCCAATGCTCGGCTAGATCTTGCATGAGAGCCCACTTCTCCACTTTTTCCTTGCCTCTCTTTCCTCCACATATGCAAAAATGCCATGTAAAGCGCACTATTGTACTTACTTGCTCCTACATGTGCTAAGCTTGCCACATAGGCATAAATTCTGATGTGGCAAGTTAATCAAGAAGAGAGAGACTAGTTTGGTGACCCAAGGAAGAAACGGTGCTAAGCGCATGTACCTAGGTGAAAAGACAATTTTGAGTCTATAGATAATTAAATGAAGCAAACTTAGCAACAAAAAACCAATAAGCACACCATTTCATTGGAAGAGGTCACTCCTTGGCAAATGCAATAAATACTAGTATTCCCTGTGTCCCATAATATAAGAATGTTTTTGGCACTACACTGGTGTCAAAAACGTTCTTATATTATGGGACGGAGGGAGTACGAAGAAAGAGATAGAGAGAAGTAAAAATAAATAAATACACTTATAGCCAACCTTGTTGTAGTATGAGTGACTAAGTGATGACTATGTATGATATGCCAACATCAGATGCCTAACGCACCGTGTTAAATCTCCAAGGGCGCGACCGAGCGAGCGACGCGACGGTCGTGGTAGGCGCGCCCATGATACGGGCTACTGGCAGTCCTTGGATCTGAGACCAAACAGTCGCATGCTAAGTTGCTGAAAATTTCCAGAATAACCCTCCAGGATAGGATATTCACCCATAGGTCTAGAATCACACCATGCAACCGTACGATCTCAGATCCAAGGGCTCTCGGAAGCCCGTATCATGGGAGAATGAAAAGATACTACCCTGCCGTTCGCACGCTGGCAGTTCGCTCCTACTCATCCCCGCACGTCCTTCAATACTACGGCGGTTCGCTCCTAGTCGTCCCGTCCATTCACATTACGGCAGTTCCACTAATCCTAACCCTCCCCCCAAATCCATGGCGTCCCGAATCTCCATGATCGGCGGTGAGTACAAGGTTAGAACCATCACTGACGATGAGTTCTACGTCATCTGCACCCGTTCTTCCGTGACGGTGAAACAATGCCTTTCTCGCTTCAGACGCATGTTCGAAAACTCAGATGATGAGTGGGTCTTTGGGCCAGATGTTGAGTACACCACAGTCCCGGGACGAGAGAAGGATCTAAAGGACGAAGAGAGGAAGAAGCCCGCCGTGATCCAGTTTGCATACAAAACGTTTGATTGGTCTATCACATATGCCATGCTGACGTTGAGTGCCAGGATTTTAAGAACTTCCTCAAGGACAAAAGAGTGAAATTCGTTACTATAGACTTTAAGAACGACAAAGAAGTCCTGGGTCGGATAGGCCTCGTTGTAGGCAACCCCTTCGACCTCCTAAAGAATCGGCTGCTGCCCTCTCGTCAGCCTTCAATGCTGACCCTGGCAGGAGCCATGGTTTATCCTTCGTACCATAAATTGGAGAAACCTCATTACACGTTTCGTCGTCATGCATGGCAGCGGAATGTACTAGATATAGACCACATCCACTACACTGCAATGGATGGCTACCTTTGTTTCAATATCTACAAGGGTTGGATGAAGAGCAAGAGCCAAGTGTGCGGTTCAAGTAAAGAAGTATCAGCCAAGAGGAAGAGGGACAAGGACGAAGTCGAGCACGTGGACGAGGACTCCGAGTGAGTAAGGCGTCAGTATCATTGCTCGTGGTGGTTCTAATGCAGTGTCTACCGGATTAGTTGCATAGTTTAATTTCAGGTGTGCTTAGTTTAATTTGAGGGGTGTGTTGTGCTGAGCCCCCAGCAGAACTATGTTATGTTTCTTCTCGTTACTTTAACTCTTCAGTATGTACATACTACTAGTATTTCTTTAATAGAATTTAGCACCCCAATTAAGCACGTACTAGCTTTTTTAATAGTACTATATGCATAACTTGGCAACGAGCGCTCTCTATATGTACCACCTTTTTTTAATTTCAATTTTTGCTCCATGGCGCAATCCATCAATACTACTACTGTACAAAAGTATACATTTTTTAAAAGGCTAGAGTATTGTTCATCACATATATAGCCAGTTAAATTCTCAACCTAGAATGATGTGCATGCCATGTAGTAAACCGATATGGAGGAAGTATAGTAAAAATGAGGTGATTTTATCGAGCGATTGGCGGGGGAGCATGGCCTGTCATGCGGTCCCACGTGTCATGATGTACCAAGGTGATGCGCGTGTCCCTCTTGAGGCAGAAGCAATACTACGTGGTTTGAGATGATGGCGAACCGAAGTGTGAAATAATGGTTGCTTCGTCCGTCTGGGAAGGTGCGACATTGTGATTTGACATCTCATTGCTCATTACTACTACTGGGCTGGTACGAGTGGGGTGCGTCCCCCCTGCTGTTCTGCACTGCTATTTGGTGCTTGACACGTCGACCCAGCTACTATATGTCCCACATGTCGGTAAAAGGAAGTACATAATTCATGAAAGGGAGCATCGACGGAGGAGTATACTACAGAATTCATGAAAGGGAGCGACTTAGTTTTGGAAAAAATCTGTTTTTATGGAGTATATACCCACTAGGGTTTATACGGCTCATCTAAAAAACATTCGTTTTTCCGTTTGATAAGTCCCAATTCTACTACTAGTAGTAGTACCATTACATGTTGGATTTCGAGGTGCGTTAGATCACCCGACGCAAGCAGTGTTAAGAGGAAACTAACCAATGCATGTAGAAGTTCATGGAAATTTAGTGGTCCTTCATGCATTTGTTCTAATTAATGCCTTGGTAAACATAACTTCTTGAGAAAAACGAGCGTACTAATTACTTGTGCAAACTACGAAATTAATTCGACCAGTCACTGTCTACCTTGGTTGGAGAGATTTTGAAATTGAGACATAAACTGGAAAGGAGGGAGTAGTAACTTTTGTCTCGATTACTATTTGTGGCCTTGTATAGATGCATAATGTATTTTTTATAGTGGCCTTGTATAAGTAAATGGAGGGAGTACTAACCAAGGTACGTAGTAGGGACGAGGAGTAAACAGAGGGAGTAGTAAAATTTTCTCCTCGTGCTGCGAGCCACCGCGCGCGTGGGCGAGGGAGCGGGCGTAAGGCGTACAGTAGTAGGAGTACTACTACTACAACTACTCGTAAGCAAGCTTCACCTCATCCTGCGAGCCACCGCGCCCGTGGGCGGGGGAGACGGCGTACTAAGCAAGCTTCTCCTCGTTCTACGAGTTGACGGGACACATCAAAAGTACTCTAGTGTATAGAGCCTTGCCTCTAAGGTAGGCCCCACATGGTTTGCCTCTTTTTTAACATAACATGTCAAGTCGCAATTTGTTTGTTCACCCGTGGTAGACGATCATCCCTCCACCAAGTGGACAACCAGTACACGTGTCAAATTACCACGTGGGCTGCCTTTTCGTACAGAAATAAGCTCCACCGTGTACCCACGCGGGTGTGGTTGGGAAAGAGACGGGAGTACGTGCGCCGTGCGTGCACCTCTTCTCTTCGTGCACGTCCCCCACCTACATGGGTGTGTGTGAGAGAGATACAAACCTAGACATAATGCGCCGTCCATCCCCATGCCTCCGCCCAGTCCGACCACCAGTCACCACCATGCCCCACTCCTCCTCACCTTATCTCTCATCTTCCTCCCTCCATTTTTATATACAAGAGGCCACTATCAAAATTACAATTTGCAGATATACAAGGCCACTAACACTAATCGATGCAATATTAATGGTGTTTGCCTCGTGGTACTAGCAAAGGAGGACATTAATTATCCCTTGCATGCATGCGGGAGTTTGTAAAAAAATGCATCTTGATGTTCCGTGCAATGCACGGGCATCTTGCTAGTCCATGAAAACAACACATGGCAAAATTCCACGGCGAACGAGGGATTTGAATCGGTTGGGAGGGGCTGTTTGGATCTTGCTCGGGGTAGCCAAAATATTGACGACCCTTTTGTCCACCGGTGCCTTTGCTACCGATGAATCAGGAATGGCTCGGGTGCTCATGCTGTCATGCATCCTCCAGCACGCACGTTGGAGACGAGCTCGCACGAGCTGTGTTTTTTTTGTCCCACAACACCGCCCGAGCCGCCCGCAGACCGACCGGTTACCCGCAAATTACGCCATCCAACCATAGCCGCACACATTATGACAGCATCTCAACCAACCGGACGAAATTCACGCAAACACGTAGACACACTGATATTTCATATAAACAACGACGGAAAGTATATAAAATACCGGATTTTCATACAAACATGACGGATTTCATTACATTCAAATGAACTACGTGGTGCTAGTTCTGGACAGCAAAGGTATATAATACTTGGCCTAAATGGTCGCCCGCCGATCGATTTGTGTTCCTCATGTCCGGCAGCACGATCACCGGACTACCGGGAGCCCCGGAGGTTTATGCTTCAGTGCAAAGGACGACTCGCTTCCCCACTACCCAACTGATATCATTGGCTGGTGCCGAAGATGATGGTGGCCGGCACCGGTTCGAGTTCATCACCAGCCATTACTTCGCCATGGCCGGCACCGGCTCGAGTTCATCCTAACATTCCCCTCTTCCGTGGGGCCCCTGCGGGGTTGATGAAGGTCCTCGGAACAAAAGGATCCGGGTAAGACACCTGCTGTGTATGCCGGCGTCGCCTGCGCGGTGGCCTTCATGGGACCCAAGCAGCGGCGGCCTCCCATGTTCTACTTCTCTTTGATGATGGCGGTGGACGCGGAGGGGCTGGCCACCGACTCGTCGCTCTCCGCGCACCCGGCTTCTATCGCTGCTTGCATGGCGCAGCCGCCGGCATGGGAGTCTCGGCCACAGAAACGGGAGACGCGGTATGAGGCGGCGGCGTGGACTGCAGCAACTACGCCCGTGCGCCGCTCCTTGTTGAGCTGGCCTGGAACGGCGAGTTGCTGAACCGTGCGCTGGCTTGGGGCAACAACTGGCTCCGTCGGGCGAGGGGAGGGAGGTGGATTAGCGAGCTGCATAGCTCGTATCCGGCGGGCTACCCAGCCGGCTTGGATGCGGAATAACTACTCTTCGTAAGCCATTGTAAGAGTGGACAAAATGGTGGAGGAGATAGAGGAGCGGCGGAGGTGTGCGATTCTTGGCCGGTGTTTGGCCTCGTTTAAATAGGAGATTAAATAGACGGCAGACGGGAGGAGATCGGCCGGTGTTGCGTTTAATGTCGGCCCGGTCATGAACGGACGTGTGTCCAGAGTGGGTTTCTCGGCCTCCACACGGGCGGGTTTCATGGAGGCGTTTGAATGTGGCACGGAGGCGTGTTCAGCCGGGCGTGCAACGAGTGGCGCCCTCGACTCTGACCTAGGAAACCACACCGTTCTTCCACTGACGTGTGGGCTCTTTGGGTACATGGCCTGCATGTCTGTGACCCAACACAGGCAGCGCACAGCAGAGGAACCTTTGGTGGGCCAGGGCGGTCAGAAGCAGGCATTTCATAAACCGATGATTGTTCATTGAGTGTGACGTCATCTTTTTCATATAGATAAGCCTACTATGTTGATACCCCGTTCGATACGTTGTGATTCATAAAGACCGCTGCAAACATCAATGTTCTGCTTACCATAGATAAGATTGATTAATACCCGTAACAATCCATACCCTTAACATAGGGTGCATGAACGTATAGGTTGAGCGTGTGTCTTGCGTCGTGTGCTGTGTGCATGCAGGCGTGCGAGCGTTGCATGCGTGCAAGGGTACGTTTCAGTGTTGCATGCATGGGTGCGTACGTGCGTGTGTTCGTGAGTGCATGTGTACCTATCAGTGTTGCACGCCAGCATGCATGTGTGTGTACGTTATGTGTACGTGTCAGTGTTGCACGCCTGCATGCGTGATACGTCCATTTAGCATCATGCTTTTATATCAATATTTATTGCATTATGGGCTGTTATTTCACGTTATGTCATAATACTTATGGCTATTCTCTCTTATTTTACAAGGTTTACATGAAGAGGGAGAATGCCGGCAGCTGGAATTCTGGGCTGGAGAAGGAGAAAATATTGGAGACCTATTCTGCGCAACTCCAAAAGTCCTGAAACTCCACAGAATATCTTAAAATAAATAAAGAAAAATCGTCGCCAAAGATGAAGGCTAGGGGGCCCACACCCTGCTCACGAGGGTGGGGGGCGCGCCCCCCTACCTCGTGGGCCCCCTGGTGGCTCTCTGACGCCCATATTCTCCTATATGAAGTCTTTCGATGATAAAAAATAGAAGGCAACCTTTCGGGACGAGCCTCCGCCGCCACGAGGCGGAACCTTGGCGGAACCAATCTAGGGCTCCGGCAGAGCTGTTCTGCCGGGGAAACTTCCCTCCGGGAGGGGGAAATCATCATCATCGTCATCACCAACGCTCCTCTCATCGGGAGAGGGCAATCTCCATCAACATCTTCACCAGCACCATCTGATCTCCAAACCCCTGTTCATCTCTTGTATCCAATTCTTGTCTCCAAGTCCGGGATTGGTGCTAGTAGGTTGCTAGTAGTGTTGATTACTCCTTGTAGTTGATGCTAGTTGGTTTATTTGGTGGAAGATCATATGTTCAGATCCTTTATGCATATTATTACCCCTCTGATTATGAACATGAATATGCTTTGTGAGTAATTACGTTTGTTACTGAGGACAAGGGAGAAATCTTGCTATTAGTAGTCATGTAAATCTGGTATTCGTTCGATATTTTGATAAGATGTATGTTGTCTAGCCTCTAGTGGTGTTATGTGAACGTCGACTACATAGCACTTCACCATTATTTGGGCCTAGAGGAAGGCATTGGGAAGTAATAAGTAGACGATGGGTTGCTAGAGTGACAGAAGCTTAAACCCTAGTTTATGCGTTGCTTCGTAAGGGGCTGATTTGGATCCATATGTTTCATGCTATGGTTAGTGTCGGTGTCAAAACCGGCGGATCTTGGGTAGGGGGTCCCGAACTGTGCGTCTAGGCGGATGGTAACAGGAGACAAGGGACATGATGTTTTTACCTAGGTTCGGGCCCTCTCGGTGGAGGTAAAACCCTACTCCTGCTTGATTAATATTGATGATATGGGTAGTACAAGAGTAGATCTACCACGAGATCGAAGAGGCTAAACCCTAGAAGCTAGCCTATGGTATGATTGTTGTTCGTCCTACGGACTAAAACCCTCCGGTTTATATAGACACCGGAGAGGGTTAGGGTTACACAGAGTCGGTTACAATGGTAGGAGATCTACATATCCGTATCGTCAAGCTTGCCTTCCACGCCAAGAAAAGTCCCATCCGGACACGGGACGAAGTCTTCAATCTTGTATCTTCATAGTCTAGGAGTCCGGCCAAAGATGATAGTTCGGCCATCCGGACACCCCCTAGTCCAGGACTCCCTCAGTAGCCCCTGAACCAGGCTTCAATGACGACGAGTCCGGCGCTCATATTGTCTTCGGCATTGCAAGGCGGGTTCCTCCTCAGAATACTTCATAGAAGATTTTGAACACAAGGAAAGTATCCGGATCTACAAAATAAGTTCCACATACTACCGTAGAGAGAATAACATTTACACAAGTTCAATCTGCTGACGAATTCTGTGGCGTGACATCACACCACGGCCAAGCCTTTATTCGAATCGTTTTTACTGTTCCACCTCAGCGCGTTTAGCGAAGCGGTTTCCTTGGCACGTCTTGTCAAAGTAGAGATCGTGTCCCCTTATTCCGGGATTCTCATCAATACGGGCGTGGGTAACCCAACCGCGCCATTGATTACGGTGCTTGGGAGATAAGCGAGTTTTACCAGGCTGGTGGGGACACATAGTTTCGCCCGTCCATATAAGGGGATAAGGATCCACCTTTTTACCTACGCCTTCTTCCTCCTTTGTTTATCCATTTCCGCGCACTAGAGCTCCAGCGCCCAAGTCCGCACATCTCGCCTCAACCTTCCCCGGCCATGTCTGGAGCGGGAGGCAAGTGGATGGCCTCCTCCGTCATGGAGGGGCACATCAAAAAGTTGAGGAAAGACGGATACCTGCACAACGACATTGTGCACCGGCTTCTAGACGAGGAGCAGCTCGTCCCCACCCCAGGCCCCATGAGAGGGTGGTGTTCCTCACCCACTTCCTCCGCAGACTAGGTTTTCCACTTCACCCATTTGTCCGGGGCTCATGTTCTACTATGGCCTGGATTTCCACGATCTGGCCCCGAATTTCATCCTCAACATCTTGGCGTTCATCATCGTGTGCGAGGCCTTCCTCTGCATCCAGCCCCACTTCGGCTTATGGCTGAAGACCTTCAATGTCAAGCCGAAGGTAGTGGGCGGCCGCCAAGCGGAGTGCAGAGGTGCCATGGTGGGCAAGATGCCCAATGTCCTATGGCTCGAGGGCTCCTTCGTGGAGACCATAAAGGGGTGGCAATCGGGGTGGTTCTACATCACCGAGCCGCGTGACCCTGAATGGGCAGCGGCCCCCGAATTCAGATCTGGCATCCCCACGCGGCTCACCTCCTAGAAAGAGAAGGGCCTATCATGGGGTGATTCGGAGGAGCTGACCGGACTCTAATCCTGCGTCCAAACCTTGGTGAACAAGAAGCTCAGGCTTGTCAACGTTGTCCAGGTCATGCTCATCCGCCGGATCCTCCCTTTCCAGAAACGGGCCTTTAATTTGTGGGATTTTGATACGGCACAGCACCCAACCTTGAGCAGGCTCTTCGACACTACGTACGAAGATGCCTGGAAGGTGCTGTTCAAGGGCGCCGAGGCTCCCGCATCCGCCATCGAAGATCGCGGATTCAGCTCGCAGCGCCAAGCCGGCGAGGTAAGCTATTTTACCCTTTACAGGATGCTTATTTTCCATAGTTTGACTCTATGCGAGATCTAAACTCCCTTTACCTTTGACATGCCTGGCAAAAGACGTCCGGGCAGGTTAACTGTCTGGCTCCCTTGCCAGAAGACCCAGCGAACGCCCAATTAACGGGGCTGCTGGCTCCGGCGCCTTATGTGGTGCCGGAGAAGAAGGCCAAGAAGAAGGCCACGGGAACCCAAAAGAGTTCCCGGCGTCAGGTGTTATCGGACTCATCGCCCGATGACTCCAAGGCGGACTCCTCCCGCGAAGACGAGGAGGAGAAAAAAGAGGCCTCTCCCCCAGCGGGGGGAGAGAAGAAAAGGAAGGCCTCCCCAACGGGGGAGGCCGAAGGGTCCAAGAAGGGAAGGACCCTCCCCCCGGACTACACCAACGCCAACGACGATGAAGAGGAGTGGCCACCAAGGACTAAGCCCCTAGCGACTTCGTAAGTGTCCGGATACCAGAATAACTCATGGTGTTTCATTTTTTGCATAGAATCTCTTAACGCCGGATATAACCCTGCAGCCCGCCCAAGGACGGGCTCGACACTTCAACGAGCGGCTCACTGGCTCCGTCGGACGTGAATAGTACTTCACTTCCGGCCACCTCCTCTCCTCGCGCTGCTGATGGCGCCGAGGTGGGGTCCCAAAAGGGGCCCAGCCAGGAGGAAGGAGGTTCCGGATGTGCCGCAGGGCAACCTCCCGGACTTTGGGCACGAGGGGGATCAACCCCCAAAGGGTTCTGAGTTCGGCCCTGGGCCGGACTCCGCACCGGAACCTTTAGCGGTTCCGGAGTCCGGCGGGCGGCCCCTTCGTAAGAAGGGCGAGACTGCGACGTCGGTGACCTCCGTCCAACCGGAGGCGCCAGATAATTTGCTGGAGGCGCTCAATGGCGCCTCCATCGACGAGGAGCACCACACTGTTATGAGTGCGGTGATCCAGAAAGTTCAGTCCGCCAAGAGCGGTCTGACTGAAGCCTGTACTAGCCTTCTAACAGGCTTTGAGGTATGTAATTAAGATATGTAAAAATAGTACCGCATAGACAGTAGCCCCTGATGCTCAGTTTGGTGTTCGGAAAGAGAAGCCGAACTGAGGATCTAAAAAGATATACGCAGGAGTCTAACATAAGCATGTCAATATGGGAATGCAGGCTGCGCTGCTGACCTTGCCGCACTGACTGCGGAGGTCAATGCATTGAAGCAGAGCCTCGAGCGGTCCGAGAACGAGCTCGGCCACGCCAAGAAGCACCTCGAGGACAAGGAAGGTAAGTAATACCTTATTGAAGTAATACCTTATAGAAAGAATTTGGTTACAAAAAATGACAGGAATAACATGAGTATTGCAGGGGCCACGAATGAGGTAGCGACCCTGAAAGAGGCGGTGTCCAAGGCCGAAAAAGGTGCAGCCGTGGAGCGTGCCGAGCGAGAGAAGCAGGAGGCACGGGTGGCGGAGGTGCGGCAAGAGCTCCAGTCTCTCGTGGAAAAACACGAGAGTTTGGAGCGTGACTCAAAGACTCGAGAGTCCAAGCTTGCCTCGGCTCTTGAGAGTGCCAAAGCCGCTAAGGCCGAAGCCCAAAAAGCCCTCACGGAGAATGAGGCGATAAAACATATAGCGGTGGGTAAGGCATTCTTCATGCAAAGCAAGCATGTAAAAGTGAATTATCTGTTACTTACCCGAATTCGGAGCTCTCCAGGAGCGTTTGCAGATCTGCCCCGTAGTGTGTCTGATGCTGCCGCGTTCTACCGAGCCGAGGAGGGGAGCTCGACGGAGAAGGTGTTCTTGTCTCAATATGCTGAGGCCGGACATCCGGTGCCCCTGAGCGACCAGCTGAAGCAGCTAGTCGAGCTCCACAAGGTGGCCGAACAGGCCATGAAGGGCCTCATAGTTTGGCTGCGGCCTAAAGGACCATGCCTGGGAGCTTCTTCGGTCTGGTGCGGCGGCTGGTGGACGCCTGTCCATGGATTGAAGTCATCAAGCATTCCATCTGCATTGAAGGTGCCTGTCGGGCCCTTGCCCACGCTAAAGTGCACTGGGGCAAGATGGACGCCGAGAAGCTTGTGACGGATGCGCCACCGCTGGGCAAGGAGTATCGCACGCCCGAGATGTACTATAAGGGTGTCCTGAAGGGTGCCCGCCTTATAGCGGGTGAATGCTCCAAAGATGTAATTTTTGAGTAAACTCGCATTTGTTATCCTGTACGCTTGAAAACTTGTTCATATGCGCTAAGCAACGCTTGTGAATTTAAAATATTACCTTCTGTGCGGCCGTTTATCAAATTTGAGAGATGGCAAGTCGTTGGCTTCAGCCCCCATGCCACGAGTGCTGGGGTGTTCGGGATAAACTTGAGCCCTCTTGTTCCCATTTTTGGGTCCTTCGAGGGAGGCGATCAACACAACGAACGAGGCAACCAGACTTATAACACTTGAACACTCCCACTTAGCCATAGAATTCTATAATTTTAAATTTTGGCGAAGCCCCTAGTGTTCGGGGCGCTATCCACGCCTGGGCCGGACAAGGCCGGCTCCTCGCTCTAAGCGGCATAAGTCTTTAGGGACTCGAAAAAACCTCTCGAACAGCGACCGGCTCTCGCCCTATCATGACGGTCAGTTTTAGCTTTCTCCACTGAGGTGCTCAACCCAGCTCAACTGGGGCACAATCGCAGTCGTTCTCCCAGCGCTACCTTAGCCGATATAACGGAACGTAAGGTACCAAAACATGGGAGCCGGGCAAACCCAACTATTGACCCAAGACATGATTCGGAGCCGTTGCATATAATGTTATAAGTTCGGGGTGACACACTTGTGAAAGTGTTCGGACTTATCACACCATATTTTGGGGAACTTAAGCCCCTGGTGTATTTGGCCGTACCAAAGCGTACGGATGCAACATGTCATAAGTGAACATATATGGATAAAAAAGGAATGCAATAATAGGCAAGAAGCGATGCATGGTTTATTCGAAAAATACTACAATGAAAGCAGAACGATACAAATAGTGCGATAAGCAAGGGATGGGACTATTTAACATGTCCCCCTCCAGGGGTAGGCTGCGGGATGGAATGTAAAACAGGTATACTGCTCGTAATAGAGACCACCTGGACACTCGACGTAGCTTTTCTGCTTCCCTGGCTGTTGCATCGTGAGTTCGGCAATTCTACTGCCGGACAGGGACTCTGGAAAATGGAGTCGTGTGAATAAGAAAAAAAAGAATGATACAATTGGGAGCCCCTGGTGCGGTTGAGCCGCTCTCTGGGCATGCCGTGGTCGTGCCCCTATCCCTATGCCCATGGTATCTCTAGAGCGTAGTTATGTACGCGTGGTACTGGTCTCGTGATTTCGCGAGGGCTGGGGTTGGGGCCGCATTGCTACGCGTGCTCGGGATGTGCCAGGCGGTCTTATTGTAGGTTACTCCGGGCGCGCTTGATGGTGTCCGGCCGCTTAACAGTTGGACTCGAGCATTGCCTGAAGAGGCTGCTTTGTACTTCCGCCGCGAGAGCCGCTGTATGCTCCTCCGTTCGGAGAGAGCGTTCGGTGTTTCCGTTGACAGTAATGACTCCTCGAGGGCCTGGCATCTTGAGCTTGAGGTATGCATAGTGCGGCACCACATTGAATTTTGCGAATGCGGTTCGTCCGAGTAGTGCATGATAGCCGCTGCGGAATGGGACTATGTCGAAGATTAACTCCTCGCTTCGGAACTTATCCTGGGATCCGAAGACCACTTCAAGTGTAACTCAGCCTGTACAGTTGGCCTCTACACCTGGTATGACACCTTTGAAGGTCGTCTTTGTGGGTTTAATCCTTGAGGGGTCTATGCCCATCTTGCGCACTGTATCCTGGTAAAGCAGGTTCAGGCTACTGCCGCCGTCCATCAGGACTCTAGTGAGGTGAAATCCGTCGACGATTGGGTCTAGAACCAATGCGGCAAATCCGCCATGGCGGATGCTAGTGGGGTGGTCCCTTCGATCAAAAGTGAGCGGGTAGGAGGACCATGGATTGAACTTTGGGGCGACTGGCTCCATCGCATATACGTCCCTGAGTGCACGCTTCCACTCCCTTTTGGGTATGTGGGTTGCGTATATCATGTTCACCGTCCGCACTTGTGGGGGAAAGCCCTTCTGTCCTCTATTGTTCGGCGGCCGGCTCTCCTCCTCGTCATCGCTATGCAGCCCCTTGTCATTGTTTTCGGCAGTTAACTTGCCTTCCTGCTTGAACACCCAACATTCCCTGTTGGTGTGATTGGCTGGCATTTCGGGGGTGCCGTGTATCTGGCACGAGCAATCGAGTATTCGGTCCAAATTGGACGGGCCCGGAGTATTTCTTTTTCCGCTGACTGGGTTTAGAGCCTCTGAATCCGGCATTGACTGCCGTATCCTCTGTATTGTCGCCATTAATGCGGCGCTTGTGCTTGTTGCGGCGCGACCTGCCGTTGGTGTCCTTGGTATCCGAATTACCAGGGCTCTTGGTCATGTTGTTACTACGAGCTAGCCAGCTATCCTCTCCCGCGCGGAAGCGGGTCATGAGTGTTGTGAGGGCTGCCATGGATTTCGGCTTTTCCTGTCCTAGGTGCCGGGCAAGACACTCGTCGCAGATGTTGTGTTTCAAGGCTGCAAGGGCCTCTGCATCCGGACAGTCGACGATTTGATTTTTCTTGGTTAGGAACCGTGTCCAGAATTGTCTGGCCGATTCTTCTCGCTGCTGAATTATGTGGCTTAGGTCATCGGCGTCTGGTGGTTGCACATAAGTGCCCTGGAAGTTGTCGAGGAATGCGGCTTCCAGGTCTTCCCAACAACTGATTGACTCTGCTGGCAAGCTGTTAAGCCAATGCCGCGGTGGTCCTTTAAGCTTGAGTGGGAGGTATTTGATGGCGTGTAGATCATCACCGCGGGCCATGTGGATATGGAGGAGATAGTCCTCGATCCAGACCGCCGGATCTGTTGTGCCATCATATGATTCAATGTTTACGGGTTTGAAACCCTCAGGGATTTGATGATCCATTACTTGGTCTGTGAAGCATAGTGGGTGTGCGGCGCCTCTGTATTGGGCTATATAACGACGCAGCTCAAATGAGCTTTGTCTGCTGTGTTCGGCCCGGCCGGAATTGCTCTATCCGGTGTGATGGTTGTCATCACGTATCGTGGGGCGCCCACGCGATCCGTAGATCGATCTTGTTTGCCTTGCCTTGTCCTTGAGTATATCCCGCATGTCTGGCACATTTTCTTGTGCCTTGGTATTTTTTGAGCGGTGCCGGGGGGCGGCTTGAGTGTAGGGCCGAGAGGCCTCTTTGTCGCGGCCACGAGGTGGCCGGTCAGCCGTGTTATGCGCTGATGATGTAGGTTTAGGTGCTTCCTCCTCTAATCGGGGTAGCAGCCTGCATTTTGGGTAATTCTTCGAGGGGCGTTCGAGTTCATACTCTTCGGCCGCAAGGACTTCAGTCCATCTGTTGGCTAGCAAGTCTTGGTCCGCTCTAAGCTGTTGCTACTTTTTCTTGAGGCTGCTTGCCGTGGCCATAAGCCTGTGTTTGAAAAGCTCTCGTTCGACGGGATCCTCAGGCACAACAAATTCGTCGTCGTCGAGGCTTGCCTCGTATTCGGAGGGAGGCATATAATTATCGTCCTCTACCTCTCTGTCTGCCACTCTCTCATGAGGGCTGGCTTCTCCATCCTCCTGCGCTGAATCCTGCTGGAGGGGGTTGTCTTCGGCACTGTCTGGGGTGTTATTGTCTCCGGTGCCGGAATCTCCATTTTTGTGTGGTGGGATTGAGAGCGGCGCCGCTGACGCCGGCGCTTAGGCTGTTCCATCGCCATTCCCATCCTTTGGGATGTCCACCATGTAAATGTCGTATGACGAGGTGGCCTTCCAGTGCCCTGTAGGCGCTGGTTCTTGTTTGTCTCCTGCATCGTCGTCCATACAGTTGATGTCTTCGGAGTCGAAGTCTAGCATGTCGGTTAAGTCGTCGAGAGTGGCTACGAAGTGGGTGGTGGGTGGGCTTTGAATTTCTTCGTCGTCTGCATCCCAACCGTCCTGACCATAATCCGGCCAGGGCTCTCCTGATAAAGAGAGAAACTTTAGCGAATTCAGGATGTCGCCAAAGGGCGAGTGCTGAAAGATGTCCACAGCGGTGAACTCCATGATCGGAGCCCAATCGGATTCGATTGGCAGGGGCGCGGAAGGTTCGGAGTCCGGAGAGGAGTCCGACACCTTGGAGTCACAAGCTTCACAAAGGACAGGGTTGGTATTCAGCTCTATCGCCGTAGAGGTAGCAGCCCCCGAGGCGGTGTCCAGCCACCTGTCCTCGATCGGCGCAGTCGGCTCCGAGCTAAGGGTCGGAGCGGACACTTGTGCGGCCTCCAAGGCACTGTCCGGCAGCATAGCTAGATCATGCGCATCGTGACAGTGCGGCGCGCTTGGCTGTGGCTCGAACCCGTCGAAGATCAAGTCTCCACGGACGTCGGCTGTATAGTTCAAACTTCCAAATCTGTCCTGATGGCCAGGGGCGTAGCTTTCAATCTGCTCCAGATGGCCAAGCGAGTTGGCCCGCAGTGCAAAGCCGTCGAATACAAAGATCTGTCCGGGGAGAAAAGTCTCACCTTGGACCGCGTCGTTGTTGATGATCGAAGGAGCCATCAGGCCTAAAGGTGACGACACAGAGGAACTCTCAGTGAAAGCACCAATGTCGGTGTCAAAACCGGCGGATCTCGGGTAGGGGGTCCCGAACTGTGCGTCTAGGCGGATGGTAACAGGAGACAAGGGACACGATGTTTTTACCCAGTATCGGGCCCTCTGGGTGGAGGTAAAACCCTACTCCTGCTTGATTAATATTGATGATATGGGTAGTACAAGAGTAGATCTACCACGAGATCAAAGAGGCTAAACCCTAGAAGCTAGCCTATGGTATGATTGTTGTTCGTCCTACGGACTAAAACCCTCCGGTTTATATATACACTGGAGAGGGTTAGGGTTACACAAAGTCGGTTACAATGGTAGGAGATCTACATATCCGTATCGCCAAGCTTGCCTTCCACGCCAAGGAAAGTCCCATCCGTACATGGGACGAAGTATTCAATCTTGTATCTTCATAGTCTAGGAGTCCAGCCAAAGATGATAGTTCGGCTATCCGAACACCCCCTAGTCCAGGACTCCCTCAGTTAGGTTTACCTTAATACTTTTGTTGTAGTTGCGGATGCTTGCAATAGAGGTTAATCATAAGTGGGATGCTTGTTCAAGTAAGAACAACACCCAAGCACCGGTCCACCCACATATCAAATTATCAAAGTACCGAACGCGAATCATATGAGCGTGATGAAAACTTGCTTGGCGATATTCCCATGTGTCCTCGGGAGCGCTTTTCCTATTATAAGAGTTTGTCCAGGCTTGTCCTTTGCTACAAAAAGGATTGGTCCACCTTTCTGCACTTTATTTACTTTTGTTACTTGTTGCTCGTTACAATTTATCTTATCACAAAACTATCTGTTACCACTTATTTCAGTACTCGCAGAGAATACCTTGCTGAAAACCGCTTATCATTTCCTTCTGCTCCTCGTTGGGTTCGACACTCTTACTTATCGAAAGGACTATGTTAGATCCCCTATACTTGTGGGTCATCAAGACTCTTTTATGGCACCGTTGCCGGGGAGTGTAGCGCCTTTGGTAGGTGGAATTTGGTAAGGAAAAATTTATTTAGTGTGCTGAAATTTTCTGTCACTTGTTACTATGGAAAGTAATTCTCTGAGGGGCTTGTTCGGGGTATCTTCACCCCGTCCAGTAGAGCAAAGAGTTGCTCCTCAACCTACTGAACCTACTGAACCTATTGAAAATGAAATTCCTTTTGAAATTCCTTCAGGTATGATGGAAAAACTGCTAGCTAACACTTTTACAGGAGATGGAACAAAGCATCCTGATGAACATCTACTCTATGTGGATGAAGTTTGTGGACTATTTAAGCTTGCAGGTATACCCGATGATGTTGTTAAGAAGAAGGCCTTCCCTTTATCTTTGAAGGGAGACGCATTGACATGGTACAGGCTATGTGATGATATGAGATCATGGAACTATAAAGATTGAAATTGGAATTTCATCAAAAGTATTACCCTATGCATCTTGTTCATCGTGATCGCAATTATATATATATATTTTTGGCCTCGCGAAGGAGAAAGCATCGCTCAAGCTTGGGGGAGGCTTAAATCAATGTTATATTCATGCCCCAATCATGAGCTCCCAAGAGAAGTAATCATGCAAAGTTTTTATGCTCGGCTTTCCGATAGCAATCGCACCATGCTCGATACTTCTTGTGCTGGCTCTTTTATGATGAAGACTATTGAGTTTAAATGGAATTTATTGGATAGAATTAAACGCAACTCTGAAGATTGGGACCTCGACGAAGGTAAGGAGTCAGGTATGACACCTAAGTTTGATTGTGTTAAATCTTTTATGGATACCGATATTTTTCGTAAGTTTAGCACTAAATATGGACTTGACTCTGAGATAGTAGCTTCTTTCTGTGAATCTTTTGCTACCTATGTTGATATACCCAAGGAGAAGTGGTTTAAATATCATCCTCCCATAGAAGTAAAAGTAGCTGCACCTATTAAAGTTGAAGAAAAGACAAACACTTATAATGATCCTATTGTTCCCACTTCTTATGTTGAAAAACCACCTTTCCCTGTTAGAATGAAGGATCATGCTAAAGCTTCAACTGTTGTTCGTAAAAGCAATATTAGAACTTATACACCTCCTGAGCAAGTCAAAGTAGAACCTAATATTGCTATTGTTAAAGATCTCTTGTCTGATAATATTGATTGGCATGTTATTCAATTCTGTGGTGAAACTGCTAGGATTGCTAAACCTTGTGCTAGAGATAAACATAGACCTATGGTAGGCGTGCCTATTATTTCTGTTAAAATAGGAGATCATTGTTATCATGGCTTATGTGATATGGGTGCTAGTGCTAGTGTTATACCTATTACCTTGTATGAAGAAATTAAGCATGAAATTGCACCCGCTGAGATAGAAGATATTGATGTTACAATTAAACTTGCCAATAGAGATTCTATATCTGTAATGGGAATTGTTAGAGATGTTGAAGTCTCGTGTGGGAAAACCACAAGATAGGTTTTGTCCCATTATATTAGGTAGACCCTTCTTGAATACTGTTAATGCTAAGATATACTGCGAAAAGAATGTTGTTACTATTGGCTTGGATGATATGGTTCATGAGTTTAATTTATCTAAATTTAGTAAACAACATTGTGAGGAAGAATTGCCTAGTAAGGATGAAATTATTGGTCTTGCTTCTATTGCCGTACCTCCTAGTGATCCCTTAGAACACTATTTGGTAGACCATGAAAATGATATGTTCATGAATGAAAGAAGGGAAATAGATGAAGTATTCTTTAAATAGGAACCTATTCTGCAACACAATTTGCCTATTGAAATCCTAGGGGATCCTCCTCCACCCAAGGGTGATCCCGTGTTTGAGCTTAAACCGTTGCCTGATAATCTTAAATATGCTTATCTTGATGAAAAGAAAATATATCCTGTCATTATTAGTGCTAACCTTTCAGAGCATGAAGAAGAAAGATTATTGAAAACTCTGAAGAAGCACCGTGCCGCTATTGGATATACTCTGGATGATCTTAAGGGTATCAGTCCCACTCTATGTCAACATAAAATAAATTTGGAAGCGGATGCCAAACCAGTTCGTGATCCTCAACGACGTTTGAATCCTAAAATGAAAGAAGTGGTAAGAAAAGAAATACTCAAGCTTCTGGAGGCAGGTATAATTTATCCCATTTTTGATAGTCAGTGGGTAAGTCCTGTCCATTGTGTCCCTAAGAAGGGAGGTATTACTGTTGTCCCTAGTGATAAATATGAATTGATTTTGCAAAGAATTATCACAGGTTATAGGATGGTAATTGATTTCCGTAAATTAAATAAGGCTACTAAGAAAGATCATTACCCCTTACCTTTTACTGATCAAATGCTAGAAAGATTATGCACATACACATTATTGCTTTCTAGATGGTTATTCTGGTTTCTCTCAAATACCTGTGTCGGCTAGAGATCAATCAAAGACTACTTTTACATGCCCTTTTGGTACTTTTGCTTATAGACGTGTGCCTTTCGGTTTATGTAATGCACGTGCTACCTTTCAAAGATGCATGATGGCTATATTCTCTGATTTTTGTGAAAAAATTTGTGAGGTTTTCATGGATGATTTTTCCATCTATGGTTCCTCTTTTGATGATTGCTTGAGCAATCTTGATCGAGTTGTGCGGAGATGTGAAGAAACTAATCTTGTCTTGAACTGGGAAAAGTGCCACTTTATGGTTAATGAAGGTATTGTCTTGGGGCACAAATTTTCTGAAAGAGGTATTGAAGTTGATAAAGCGAAGGTTGATTCTATTGAAAAGATGCCATGTCCCAAGGACATCAAAGGTATAAGAAGTTTCCTTGGTCACGCCGGATTTTATAGGAGGTTCATTAAGGACTTCTCAAAAATTTCTCGGCCTCTGACTAATTTACTACAAAAAGATGTACCATTTGTCTTTGATGATGATTGTGTAGAAGCATTTGAAATACTTAAGATAGCATTAGTCTCTGCACCTGTTGTTCAGCCACCTGATTGGAATTTACCATTTGAAATTATGTGTGATGCTAGTGATTACGCTGTAGGTGCTGTTCTAGGGCAAAGAGTTGATAAGAAATTAAATGTTATCTATTATGCTAGTAAGACTCTAGACAATGCTCAAAGAAATTATGCTACTACCAAAAAGGAACTTTTAGCAGTTGTATTTGCTTGTGATAAATTCAGACCCTATATTGTTGATTCTAAAGTAACTATTCACACTGATCATGCTGCTATTAAATATCTTATGGAAAGGAAATATGCAAAACCTAGACTTATTAGATGGGTTCTCTTGCTGCAAGAATTTGATTTGCATATTGTTGATAGAAAAGGAGCTGAGAACCCCGTTGCAGATAACTTATCTAGGTTAGAGAATGTTCTTGATGACCCACTACCTATTGATGATAGCTTTCCTAATGAACAATTAAATGTCATAAGCACTTCTCGTAGCACTCCATGGTATGCTGATTATGCTAATTATATTGTTGCTAAATTTATACCACCTAGCTTCACATACCAACAAAACAAAAAGTTTTTTTATGATTTGCGACATTACTTTTGGGATGAGCCACATCTTTATAAAGGAGTAGATGGTGTTATTAGACGTTGTGTACCTGAGCATGAATAGGAACAGATCCTACGCAAGTGTCACTCCGAAGCTTATGGAGGACACCACGCTGGAGATAGAACTGCACATAAGGTATTACAATCCGGTTTTTATTGGCCCACTCTCTTCAAGGATGCCCGTAAGTTTGTTTTGTCTTGCGATGAATGTCAAAGAATTGGTAATATTAGTAGACGTCAAGAAATGCCTATGAATTATTCACTTGTTATTGAACCATTTGATGTTTGGGACTTTGATTATATGGGACCTTTTCCTACCTCTAATGGATATACACATATTTTAGTTGCTGTTGATTATGTTACTAAGTGGGTAGAAGCTATTCCAACTAGTAGTGCTGATCATAACACTTCTATTAAAATGCTTAAGGAAATTATTTTTCCGAGGTTTGGGGTCCCTAGATATTTAATGACTGATGGTGGTTCACACTTTATTCATGGTGCTTTCCGTAAAATGCTTGCTAAATATGACGTTAATCATAGAATTGCATCTCCATATCACCCGCAGTCTAGTGGTCAGGTAGAATTGAGCAATAGAGAGCTCAAATTAATTTTGCAAAAAACTGTTAATAGGTCTAGAAAGAATTGGTCCAAGAAACTGGATGACGCATTATGGGCCTATAGAACTGCATATAAGAATCCTATGGGTATGTCTCCGTATAAAATGGTTTATGGAAAAGCATGTCACTTACCTATCGAACTAGAACATAAGGCATATTGGGCTATTAAAGAGCTCAACTATGATTTCAAACTTGCTGGTGAGAAGAGGTTATTTGATATTAGCTCACTTGATGAATGGAGAACTCAAGCTTATGAAAATGCCAAGTTGTTTAAAGAAAAAGTTAAAAGATGGCATGACAAAAGGATACAAAAGCGTGAGTTTAATGTAGGTGATTATGTATTGCTATATAACTCTCGTTTAAGATTTTTTACAGGAAAACTTCTCTCTAAATGGGAAGGTCCCTACGTTATCGAGGAGGTCTATCATTCCGGTGCCATAAAAATCAACAACTTCGAAGGCACAAATATGAAGGTGGTAAACAATCAAAGGATCAAACACTATATCTCAGGTAATCCTATAAATGTTGAAACCAATATTATTGAAGTTGATAAAGCCAAGGTTGATGCTATTGAAAAGATGCCATGTCCCATGGACATCAAAGGTATAAGAAGTTTCCTTGCTCACGCCGGATTTTATAGGAGGTTCATTAAGGACTTCTCAAAAATTTCTTGGCCTCTGACTAATCTACTACAAAAAGAAGTACCATTTGCCTTTGATGATGATTGTGTAGAAGCATTTGAAATACTGAAGAAAGCATTAGTCTCTGCCCCTGTTGTGCAGCCACCTGATTGGAATTTACCCTTTGAAATTATGTGTGATGCTAGTGATTACGCTGTAGGTGTTGTTCTAGGGCAAAGAGTTGATAAGAAATTAAATGTTATCCATTATGCTAGTAAGACTCTAGAAAATGCTCAAAGAAATTATGCTACTACCGAAAAGGAACTTTTAGCAGTTGTATTTGCTTTTGATAAATTCAGACCCTATATTGTTGATTCTAAAGTAACTATTCACACTGATCATACTGCTATTAAATATCCTATGGAAAAGAAAGATGCAAAACCTAGACTTATTAGATTGAATTATATAGCAGGAAACACTGTAGCGGTACTGTGGCAAAAACAATATGGAAAGGGCACTGTAGAGAAAGCACTGTAGAACGGGTACTGCTCATGCGGATCTGTCCGTCGATTCCAGATTGGATGGTGTATAGAGGCGGGCCAGTCACCATACTATTCATTGGTGACTTGTGACTAGCAAGTCACTGAATCTCGATCCCCCCCCCAACTGCCGGCGACTGCCAACCAGAGGTCTCATAACTTCAAATACCAACCGACCACTAATTTATTACCATTTCTGTCCTTCATATACGCACTGACGGGTGGGCCCTATGGTAATGTGCGCTGCTGAATGTGGACCGTTTGACTGGTCAATTGATCGTGTTATCAACTAATTACGGAGCTGTATGGTGAGTCAGTGACCGTATGATCACCCTAAAATGTACTCCTATTTTATTAACACAGTACAGACTCAAACTATCAATTCTTTCTTTCATATACGGGCTGACATGTGGGCCCCACGGTTACGCGCCCCGATGCTGCAACACTAGTTGCGCCGCGTGGAACGTTTGACTGGTCAATTGATTGTGTCATCAACAAAATACGGAGTTGTACGGGTGAGCGAGTGACCGTATAATCATGACATGTATTTGTTTAAGACGGTACAGACACATGGGCTCATATATATGTGCAAGCACTCACCGCTATAAGTGCACACATGCGAACCCTACCCCCTATGAGCACCTTCGAGAAAGTGGGCCAGCATATATGATCTTGATATTTTACGAAATCACCGTAGGTGCCTCATAGTCAAGTGGAGCGTCTCCTCCCACTGAACATACATCGCCGGAAAATACTGAAATTAACACAAGATAAATGCGAGCACCGGGACTTTAACCTTGGTGGGCTCGAGAAACCACTGTCCTCCTAACCATCCAACCCCATGTTGGTTACCACGACAAAATGTATGTGGTGACCGTGATGATCTTATTCTGAAGTCCAGTGACCATATCGTGCTTTCACTTCAAATACAATGACCATAAGTGTCCTCAACAAAATACGGAGCACGCATCAAATGCAAAGTCCGTCAGTGTCATCAACAAAATATGGAGACGTATCGTGAGCTAGATATCGTTGTACTATTGTATATGCTTATTTTCTTAGTGGCCGATTGCGTGTGTGGTGTGGTGGGCAGATCATTTCTAGCTGTGGTGGGTGAACATGAAGACTCATGGGTCGGTTCCATTCTGCGCCACATATAGGTTGGACCGAGACGTGTTATACGAAGACCCATGTGTAGGACTCGGCGTACAACACGAAGCTACCAGAGTCGCGGAAGACTCTATCCCCACTGGTGATAAGCCGACTATATATGATTTGTAACCCTAGGCCCCCAGTATGTTATACAAGCTTGGGGGCTAGTTCGTCGATAGTATACACGCATGCATAATGCCTGGTATTCACGTGTACTTTGTACACACTCCTATAACTAATATACAGTACCAGGAGTAGGCTCTTTCTTCAACTGCAAGGGTCCGATCCGAACTAGGATAAAACTTTGCCTCGTATTACCATCCAGCCTAACAGCCAGGGATATCCTACTAAATGATATGATGAAATCATATCTGCCAACTACTAAGAGAGAGGTGTGTCGGGGGGGGGCAATGTGTGCGAGAGAGGCCTAAAGATAATGTGCGTGCGGGACACACGTAGGCACATATATGTGCGTATAGAGGGCTAGTAGAGACCGTGCGTGTGTATATATGCATGTGAGAGAAATAGTATTTTCCAACTGAGATTAGTGAAAAGAGTGGTAGATAGTAGTCAGAAAGAGAGAGAGAGAGAGAAACAGAGAGAGCATGTGCGTGAGACACCCCGACACCCTGAGAGATATTGTGAGCATTTGTGAAAGAGAAATGTTGATGCATATAAAGTGTGTGCACTTATGCGTTAGATAGAGAGAGATATAATGCGTTTGTGAGAATGGGCCGAGGCATAGTGCATCTACGTGTAAAAGGCGGTTCTATGCATTAAATTAAAATATAAATTGCATTATTATTTTTGGATGAGAACATGAATTTTGCAAATTACGTATGGACGAAAATCGGTCTATCAGACACCCATACTCTATTGAATTCTAGCATGTGCATGTGTTTATTTCATATTATCGATCCATAGAGTGAGAGCAGTTTGAAATACATGATATGGATGCTTTTGCAATTCATATATAAACATTAATTAGTGCACTCCATGTTGTTAGTGTGAAGCACTTTATACATTTGTCACTTGCATGGATACATTCCAAATTGCTAGCTACGAAATAGAATACATGTCGAATTCAACATAAAGGGGTTTCAAAGATTCGAATTCATAGGAAGTGCATTCATCTATTTGAACCCGAGATAATGGCATTTGTAAATCAGATGTAAAAGGGGGCATCAATCTTGGTTGTGAGTTTGAACATGCTATATATATTCATACGCATATCTAACTTTTTTTGTAACCAAGGAGATTATATCTGGAACCATGCATGAACTGAGGTAAGTTGCATATTTTTCAATATATACTCATGTACAATGTATATTCAAATGTACCCCCTCCATTCAAAAATAATCGTAGCTTTAGGATTTCAAGAGTAAAGATTTGTGAAGTTTCACAAATCCTGAAAGTTCAATTCAAGAGAACTGAAAACGTTAATGCTTCTGCTCCCAAATATTGAAAGAAGCGCCAAATAGGCCTCTGGTCACCCGAAACCACGCGAGACTAATGTTTGGTGCTAGGAAATTACCGTTCTGACTCTGGCCCGTGTAGCCTATCGGCCCGATGTCCAAAGGTCTATACTGGGGTAGGTTTGTAACTTCACCAAGACGCGTCTCAACCGCCTCCGAGAAGCATTTATACACCGTGGGCGCCTAAACACCCATGCGCTCAGCCGAAATCTATCCCACCCACATTTGGGACACCTGACATGACTGTCCTACCCCCAACCCACAATATGTCCGAAATTTTAGATGGGGGCAAAGTTTGTAACTTTCCCCAAATTTCAAACAAGCGCGTCTCAAACCGAAACATTGTTCCCCCTTAGTTCCCCGCCTCCCTCCATTTCCCCATTCATACTCCGTGGGCGCGAAAACGCCCTCTCCACCAGCCGCGAAACCCCAGCCTCCTCCGTCCTCCACCCCATAGCGGCCAATCCACTGCCGCCCTCCTCCATCACGCCGGAGCCGGTACCCCGATGTCGTCGTCCAATGCAACCGCAACCGCAACGCCCTCAAGGACTTAGCAGCTAACCACGCCGACCACGCCATCCTGTGCCTCACTTCTGTGGCTCCATTGTCGCAACCGTCCACCGCACCAGAGTTGTTCCGCTACGCCATCGCTCGCCGCCTCGGATCTGCTTCCCCGCCGCCGCCAGACGGCCGCCTCCAGACGGCCACCGCACCACACTCAACAACTTGGCCATGGGTTCGTCCAAGGCCGCACCGTCCTCCACAACTTCTGGTTTCCGATGAACAAGAAGAAGATCGTTGGAAAAACAGAAGGAGGACACAACACTGCTAGCAGAAAGAGGTACTCCTCTTCCCTTATTCATGCAAATCTTACGTCTCCGCTCACACCGTATTCATCCCACGAAAGAAACTAGTCGAGCGCTTCTTACTACATCTTCTTCGTGATACTAAATGCACAAGGTTTCCTCCCTTTTACTATTTCACATTTGCTAGAGGTCAGTAGCCCGCCTGGATTTCAATTCACGGTCAGTCGAACCAAAATTAAATGAAGCAGCACCCACTTAGGCGTGCAGAGCACCTCTCCACCTGTTCCCTGGGGAAGCGGCGCATCGGTGTCTATCATAGGGATGTGGGCGCAGGAGCTGCTTGTGCCCGATCTGGAGGTCGGCGGGGCTTGAATGGATGGCCATGGGCGGTGCCAAGCACAGCGGTGCGGTGAGGTCGAGGGGAGGGCGCAGGCAGGGGAGGAATACTGGGCCGGTGGTCGCTGGCGTTTCGAGGAAGATCGTCAACACTGACTGGCTGGAGGTAGATGAAGGCGATCTGCCCGTTCTTTGTACATCGGAGGGTGCAGAAAAAATGGACAGACCTATTTTCTTTCAGTCGACTGTTATTTTCATAGAATCTTGTAGTAATTTAGTGTGCGATGCATGTTGTAGAGCTATCATATGTCTCCCGTCATTTGTTTCTCACCGACCTGCTATCTGCTACCTTTACACTGTACTAATTGTGCACACACTTCACCCATACTCACACTATTGTTTTTTTATGCATGGGTATTTCAGACTCTGACGCAGTGTTGATGAATGCAGAAAAGAAAAGACAGAAGTCGCTCCAGTGTATTCGAAGATAAGCACTAAGCGTTTTAGCGCTCTAATGGGTGCAGTATCAGCAGTTGGAGACAGTAAACGTAGCTCTGCAGTTGATGACCTCAATTGCCACACACAACCATCCCAGGTGCTTGCTTTAACTTCACGCTGTCAAATGTGGTTGCATGTTGCATATGGTGTCTAGCTTGTATTGCTTCCAATTTGGTTAAATTGCATCTGCTTACTTTACACATTATACCTTTGATAATGACATGCCTTCCTGTTTTTGATACATACTACATATGTCTATTAACCATGTTCGTACATCAAACTAATGCTCTTTTTTATCCCTCGTCAATCACTTATGATGAGACAATCACCCGAGTGGGTTACTGTGAGACGCCCTACTCGTTTAAAGAGTGCAGTGTCATCCTCCCCACATGATTCTCAAGAAACAACAAGGCTAAATGAAGATAGTCAACGTAGCTCTCTAGTTGATCACCGCAATTCCCCCACACCACCATTGCAGGTGCTTGCTCTTACTTGGCAGTGTGATATGTGGTTGCATGTTGCATATGGTGTCTAGCTTGTAATGCTTCTAATTAGGGTAAATTGCATCTGCTTAGTTTACACACTATACCTGTGAATATGACATGCCTTCCTATTTTTGGTACACACTACATCTATGTGTTAACCTTGTTCTTACATGAAACTACCTCTCTTCTGTATCCTGCATCAATCACTTACGACGAGTCACCTTTATTCGTTGCATATTGCATATTATTTCTAGCCTGTTGCCATGTATTGCTTCTAATTTGGTCAAATACATTTGTTAGGGCATCCTTTCAATTTGGTAGAGTGATATTGGTTTCATCTTTCATATGGTTTCTAGCTTGCATCGATTCTACCAAGTTCAAGCACCTTGTGCTTAGTTTACACTTTATACATCATACATGTCAACGTCGTCCTGTTTTTCATACATACTCCATCCTCCTATCATGCGGCTGCCTTACATGAAAGTAGTGTTCGTCAGTATCATGCATCAATGAGTTTTGAAGAGCAAATTTTATTCCTTTTTCTTATGGGTTTGACTTGACAAGGCAAAATCAAGAAAGAGGAAGGAAAAGAGTAAGGAAGGCGATGATGGTGGTCCTCTGCAGCAACGTAAACGGAGCATCTGTACCAATTCTCCTCGTACTGATAGTGCATTACAAGGTCCAAGTCTCCGCTCCCCTACTCCACCATCCAAGGTGCTTGCTCTAACTTGGCAGTGTGATATCTGGTTGCATGTTGCATATGGTGTCTAGCTCGTATTGCTCCTAATTAGTGTAAACTACATCTGCTTAGCTTACACATGATACATGTGAATATGACACGCTTTCTTGTTTTTGGTACATACTATATCTGTCTATCACACCATGTTCTTACATGAAACTACTCTTCTTGTGTATCATGCATCAGTCACTTATGATGGGACACCTTTAAGTTGGCAGTGTGATATTGGTTTGCATCTTGAATATGATTTCTAGCATGTATTGCTTCTAGTTTGATGAACGCCACCTATGATGAGACAGTTTTAACTTGGCAGAGTGATATTGCTTGCACCTTCCATATAGTGTCTTGCAGTGTTTCTAATTTGTTGAAGTGCCTTCTTCTTACTTACCACATCATAGGTGTGAATATGTCAAGCCGTCCATTTTTTCGTACATATTCCATCCTCGTATCATGACTTTGTCGTTCATCAGAGTAGTGTTCGTCAGTATCATGCATGAATGAGTTCTGAAGAGCCAATTATATTCCTTTTTCTTGTCGGTATGACCTCACAATGCAAAACCTATAAAGCTGAAGGAAATTGGCAAGGCATTGGATGATGGTGGTCCTTCCGAGCAACTGAAACGGAGGTTCTCTACAGATTCTACTCTGCCATCCTCACAACAAGATACGCAAGACAACGCAAGGCTAGACAGTCAACATAGCTGTGTAGATGATGATCACATCTCCCCTACTCCACCATCAAAGGTGCTTGCTCTAACTTGGCACTATTATATGTGGTTGCATGTTGCGTATGATGTCTAGCTTGTATTTCTTCTAAATTTGTTAAATTGCATCTGCTTACTTTACACATAACGCCTATGAATATGACATGTGTTCGTGTTTCTACACCAGACTACTATTCTTGCATATCCCGCATCAGTCACTTATGATAAGGCACCTTTAAGTCACCACTGTGATATTGGTTGTGTCTTGCATATGATTTCTAGCATGTACTGCTTCTAATTTGTTGAAACGCCATACCATTTGAACTTGGCAGAGTGATATTGGTTGCATCTTTCATATGGTGTCTAGCTTGCAGTGCTTCTAATTTGTTGAAATGCCTTCTGCTTAGTTACCACAACATAGGTGCGAATATGTCAAACCATCCTATTTTTCATACATATTCCATCCTCGCATCGTGTGTTTGCCTTTCATCCGAGTAGTGTTCGTCAGTATCATGCATGAATGAGTTCTGAAGAGCGAATTTTATTTGTTTTTCCTATCGGTTTGACTTCACAATGCAAAACCATTACAGCTGAAGGAAATTAGTCCGACAGTGGATGATGGTGGTCCTTCGGAGCAACTCAAACAAGGGGTCTCTAAAGATTCTACTCCGCCATCCTTCCAACAAGATTCACAAGACAACACAAGGCTGGACAGTCAATGTAGCTGTGTAGATGATGAGCACATCTCCCCTACTCCACCATCACAGTTTCTTGCTCTAACTTGGCACTATTATATGTGGTTGCATGTTGCGTATGATGTCTAGCTTGTATTGCTTCTAACTTGAATTGCATCTGCTTACTTTACACATAATGCCTGTGAATATGACACGTGTTCCTGTTTCTAGAACATACGTGTACATGATGAGCACATCTCCCGTACTCCACTATCACAGGTGCTTGCTCTAACTTGGCACTGTTATATGTGGTTGCATGTTGCATATGATGTCTAGCTTCTGATTATGTTGAATTGCATCTGCGTAGCTTACAACTTATACCTGCAACGATCACTTACCCATAAGACACATTTAACTTGGGACTGTGATGTAGGTTGCATCTTGCATTGTCTTCTAGCTTGTACTGCTTCTAATTTCTTGAAATGGCACTTACGACGAGACACTTTTTACATGATAGAGTGATATTGGTTGCATGTTCATATGGTGCCTAGCTTTCATTTCTTCTAATTTTGTTGAAATGCCTTCCGCTTACTATTTTTTCATAGATATTCCATCCTCCTATCGTACGTGTGAATATGAAATGTTGTCTTTTTTTGTATATATTCCATCCTCCTATCCTGCGCTTGCCTTACATCAAAGTAGTGTTCGTCTGTATCATGCATCAACCAGTTATGCAGAGCTAATTTTATTCTTCTTCTTGTGGTTTTGACTTCATAAGGCAATATCAGAAAAAAGGAAGGAAAAGAGTAAGTTAGGGGATGTTGGTGGTCCTCCACACCGACGCAAACAGAGACTCTCTAGATTTTCCACTGCTACTGCTAATGAAGTTGAATTCCCAAGTTTACATGATGAGTTCATCTCCCGTACTCCACCATCGCGGGTGCTTGCTCTAAGTTGACAATGTGATAATTGGTTTCATGTTGCATACGTTGTCTACCCTGTATTTCTTCTATTTTGATTAAATTGCACGTACTGAGTTTATACGATATACATGTGGATATGACATGGCTTTCTGTGTCTAGAATACACTTCATCTATCTATCATACCATGTTCTTACATCAAAGTACTGCTGTTGTGTATCCCGCATCAGTCACTCATGATTGGACGCTTCTTACATGGTAGTTTGATAGTGCTTGCATCTTGCATTGATTTCTATGTTGTACTGCTTCTAAATTTTTGAATTGCCACTTATGACAAGACACTTTTAACTTGCAGAGTAATATTGGTCGCATCTTTCATATGGTGTCTAGCTTGCATTACTTCTATTTTCTTGAAAATCCTTATGCTTAGTTTGCACATTGTAGCTGTGAATATGTCATGCCGTCCTGTTTTTCTTACATATTCCATCCTCATACGGTTGTCTTACATCAAAGTATTGCTTTTTTGTATCATGCATCAATGAGTTCTGAAGAGTGATTTTATTGTTTTGTGTTGTGGGTACAGCTTGACATGGCAAAGTCAAAAAAGAGCAAGGAAAATAATATAGTAGGGAGTGCTGTTACTCGTCTAGTGAAACAGAAAAGGATCCGCCATCGAGATTTTGCTGGTACTTATAGTGAAGTAGAAGGTCCAAGTCCACCGGCTAAATCTACAAACACAGTATCACCTGCTCCACCAGCTGCAGCATCCGCTTCAACTGTACCAACATCTCAACCAGTTACTCCTTCGTTTGATCTGGAACTAGCCAGTTCCCAAGATGCCTTCACACCTAACACTACTTCCGAAGCACAGCTGACACAACAGGACTTGGCAAGATCAGATGAACCTCATGAACATCAACACCAAGACGGTACCTGACCGAGTCAAGTTGCAGTTGCATGCTCCTTTATATGTACTCTCACAGTTTGATGTGCACTAACACTTTCCATATTCGTTGTTGAACTAGCACCACGACGCAAGAGGAAACAGACATCAGGGATAATGCTTGACAGATTAACAAAATCTAAAGGAGCAAGAATGGAGATCCATTTTGAGGCAGGTTTAAAAAGGCCACGTGATGCTACAGAGTCAGCCAAGTTATTATCAGAGGCAGCGGTTGCCGTTAGGTGTCATGCACGTATCCTCCCAATGTGGATCCAGTAAAGGAATGAGAAAGACAATACCCAGTTTAACACCTTCCTTGACCATTTATCCGTAAGTAATGTTATTCATCGCAATTAGTAATATTGTCTTGCTCTATCCCATACTTTCTAGCTTCCTCCTAATAAGACTCACATTCTTTTTTCAACAAATGAGGTTCAAGTTGGATCCGAAAGATGATGCAAATAAACAAGCATGCACTCATGTTTTTCAGTCTGCTCTACGACAGTATCGGTACCACCTTAGAAAATCTCACTTTGAAGGCAAGGCTAACAATGAAATCGCCCAAACATCTCCAGTGGAATATATTACAGATGAAGACTGGACAACCCTCGTTAAACACTGGTCTGATCCAAAGTATCAGGTAGGCTATATGTATTTGACCAGACCACATATTGAACTTGTATTTATGTATGTGCCTTACAAGTGTATCTTCTTCTAGGCTCACTGTTTGAAGAACACAACCAACCGTTCTAAAGTGAAATTCCAACAGATAACATGATCTTGTAGCTATATTGCACACTGCGAGGCTCTTGTAAATAGTTGCTACTTCCTTCTTTTTTTATGCCATATTATCGTATCTATATTTAATTGTTCCAAATACAGAGGAAAGCTCGTGCGGACCAAAAAGAAACTGAACCGAATACAGTGCAAATCTTGAAGGATTGCAACACCAGCAAGATGAAGGGCATGAGCACACCAGTTCAAGCCGCTGTTGTAAGTCCTTACTCCTCCTGCCTTGAACTGATTGGTACTGTGATGTGTTCATTTAACTACTTGGTTTGCAGCCAATGTCAGTTACTCTGTTCACTTTTATACAGTTGTCTTAACGTATCATTTCACCTTATATGGTTTAAAAGAGATGAAGGATATTCTTTTGGCCTTGATCTGTAATCCAGTTATGTTCACGTGCGCACACAATGATAAAATAGCCTGTTTGTTTTATATCTGTTTGCCCATGATATGAATGATGTCATACTATGTTCATCCTACTTTAAACCATGTCTCTTTATCCTTAGATGTCAACGAATGTGAGGAAATAGACAATACAGTAGGCATGCTACATGGACATATGTTCCGAAAGTGATTTTATTATGTAGTTGGCACTACAATACATGCTAATGTATTACAGTAGTTCACCAAAATAAGTTATGTATAAACGTTTAACCTACTTTGTTTGTTTTTGTCTCATTAGTAACTTATCTGGTACACTAATCTACAAGTTCAAACTTTCAGGAAGCTATGGAACAAATGATTGAACAGCCACAACCACCTGAAGGTGACGAGGCTACCACAACCACAATGTCACCTCTTGCTGCAGTGCGCCAGTATCTCTCCACTAACAGTGCAAAAAGCACCTTCCTGCGTAATTCTGGGTTGGTTGTCAAGGTAACCTCGTCCAAATCGCCTACTAAACAAAATCTTCCTGCTAGACAGAGTGATATATCTGTGCTCCAAACACAAGTCCAATCCCTAATGGACGTTGTTTTGGAAACAAGAATAGTGGTTGACAAATGTCGTCAAGATATGACTGGTTTTGAAACTAGACTATCAGACATTCGCTTCGTTATTCAAGAGCAATGGCCGAAAAAGGTGGAGATCGTGCTGCTCCATCAGATTCTACAGCTTGAAACATTAGCACTCAGGTCAAATGATCTGTGCTTCTATACATCTGATGGTGCTTCTATCTGGAAGGACTGTAAACATTATGCCAACAGGCCTTTTGTTGTATGGTTGGAATTTATTTTGTTGTGATACAACATTTATGATGTTGCCACAGGCTGCAGTAATTGCGACGCTAATTTTGTATAGTGTAGGTTTAACTTAGTAATGTATTCGACCGAAAGCTTAGGAGCCCAACATGCCAACATTCGTCGGGCCCATTCCAATTAGGCTAAAAACGATTACGGGACGAAATTGGCATCTAGCCCACTAAAAATATCTGGGCCTAAATCAGCATAAGATTTCATATTTTTCTGGTAGGCCTGTGCCCATAGTGGGCCTTTAACAGGCCTAAACATAATTTGGGCCCTCAGTAAAAATAGGCCGTTTATAGGTGTAAATATCTCGAGCCCATAAAAAACATGGGCCTTTAATAGAACTAAAGTGAGATTGGGCCCTGATTGTGCAAAATAACCCACTGGTCTTAGTAGGCCGAAATGGTGGCCCATTTATGATGCGGATCTTTGACAGGCCAATATTCGGACGGGCCGTAAATGCGCCAACCTAATACATGGGCCTTTAACAGTCCGGAACTTCGGCCAGGCTAGATTATCGTCATTTTTATATGGGCCGTTAATGGGCCCGAGATGACGTTGGGCCACATATGGCCCATGGTTTTCGTCCGGCGTTAACCGGCCGAAAATGACAACAGGCCGAAAGTGGCCCAAATCTATAGTGGGCCTCTAATAGGCCGAATGTCAGACATGGCCGAATATGACTCAAATCCTTCACGGTCGTTTATGGGCTGAAAGTTTTGATGGCTTGTAAATGGGCCCAAATGAAGCCGGAACTTTAACAAGCCGGAAATACACCGGGCCGTAATTCGGCCCAATCACTTAGCGGACTGTTAACGGTGTGACAGCCTGATTTTTGGCCCTTTTCTTTTTCTTTTGTTTTTCTGAGGTTTTTGCCTGAGTTTTTCTTTTCCGTGGCTTTGTGTCTGGAAACTGAGGAAGATGCCCTCTTCTTTGCTTCCAGATTGGCTTGTTATTGCCAAATCTTTCCCTAGACCCCGTCATTTCCATCCTAGCCCAAATCCCAATATTCTTTTTATTGGGAATATTCCTTTTCTATTCAAGGAATAACTCCAATTTCCCTAGGTTGTGAAGCAACCTATATTTCCCTCACTCCAAAAATTCCCAAATAATTCTCATAAATTGTTTGGGTCATATATTGATCAAATATGGCAAAACTTTTTATTGCCATGTTCCAAAATAATCCTCCAATAATTCATTTCCTATTCTGCCCTGAATGGCACTTTGTGAAGGAAGTGTCAATTATATTTCTCCTATTGACTCCCAACCTTTTTGGGCATGTTTATACGTCCAAATAATTGCCTCATGCACAAGTTCAACTTTATTTGCATAGCCAATCTTCCTCAGTGATTTTTCAAAGTTTCTCTCAGAAAGAAAGCTTTGTGAAGGAAGTACTAGCTAGGAGTATCCAAATGGGATGAACTTTTGCAAACTCCTTAATGTGCTCATATTAACCCCTTCCACTCAGTTGAAGCCCCATCCAATCATCTATATGAGAAGAGGAGAAAATCTTTGATTCTGGCAATATTTTTAGGTTGTGAAGCAAGTATATTTTATATTGCTTCAAAAATCCTGATAATTTACCAGATCATTCTCCTCCTCATAAAACATCTCTCCACCCATTTTGGCATCATTTCATTGATCCTTTTTACCACCGTAATTATTTCAAGTTTCTGTCTAGAGGAGATGTTTGTGAAGCAAGTACCAGTTTGGCTTTGCCAAATGGTATGAGCTTTTTACATCATCTTCATATGTCCAAATAATCTAGCTTTGCCCAATCTTAGCCCAATTTGACACTCCATGTGAGAGCATCATCATGATCTTTATTTCTAACCAGATTATGTGGTTGTTAAGAAACTACATTAAATCTTTATCCATTCCTCCTCAAACTTACTAGGATGTAAGTCCTTATTTACCTCAACCCCTCAGACAACTCCATTGGCTCCAAACCCTTTCCTGTTGATCACCAATGTTCACTCAAGTTTACTGCAGTAAACTTCGGAGGATGATTTATTTTTAACCAGAGCCTGTTTAACCAAGTTACCACCATAGTTGAGGCCTCCCTAGGAAGGACTAACCCCCAGGCATCGTTTGGCATCAATTGTGGCCCTGTATGCGCCAGTGTGCGCGGTGACCGTCTCTCTGGCATGCCATGGACGCGAGCTGGATGTCTTCTTGCTCGGGCCCCTTCTCTGCCCGACGTCCCAGCGAGCACAGGCCTGTCCAGTGTGTTCCCCGCGTTGTCGCCGTCCTCCTGGAGCCCTCTCCCCCTCCGTCAGCCCCTCCGTCAGCGCTTGTCACCGCGCGCCCACGAGAGATCTGTAGCCGACCGTCTCTGTTTGCGCTGTGGTTTCTTCCTTCGCTTGTCCGCGAGCTCTGCCTTGTCTCCGTGACCCCTGAGCCTCGTCCGCGTCCTCCCGCGTCGCCTTGCCACCCCTCTTGGTGACACTTGGCCGCGCGTGCCCGTCGCCGGAGCACGGACACGTAGCCGCGGACGTGCCACGGCCTGCCCTCCTCGCCCCGCCTATATAAAGGCCACTCGAGCCCCTCTCGAGCACCTCATCAGCCTCACCTCACTCCCAGCTCCCTCCCTGTCCACTCGCCCGAGCTCCGGAGCCATCACACATCGTCCATGGCCACCGTGTCCACCCTCGGCCTCCTCTTAAATTAGCTGCCACCGGAGCCCTACTCTCCCCCTAGACACCACCATAGGCTTCGCCGGAGTCCGGCGAACCTCCCTGCCCTCTCAGCCCGCCGCCGGAGCCTTTGCTTTCGTCGTCCCCGAGCTTAGTCGCCGCCGCCGTGCTCTCTGTGGCTGCAAGCTGCCGCGACCCCGCTCCTCCTCAGCGCCCCAACCGGTTCAGGCGAGCGCGGCGCTTCACCCTGGTACCGCCAGCTGCCTCGCCCTCGCCGGGGACCATCGGAGTCGCCGGAGCCAGACACCGGCCGAGCCCCGCCCCACCTCTCCTCTGTTCTTCGTCGGGCGCGGAAAGATGCCAGGCAAGGGAGAGAGAGAGATGGATAAGGTAGGCCCCACCTGTAAGCCTCTAAGCCGCCGGCCCCGCGTTGACCAGTCCACGCCGACGTGGATAAGTGGAAATGTATTCTGCGGAATACGTTTTTGCTGATCGAACGCGTGTTTCTGTTTTGCGCTTCTGTCTTATCCACTCAGGGACCTATTTGCGATGAAATTTTTGCAGAAAAGTCCCTAAACTTCAACCCCTCATAACTTTTTATCCGTGACTCCAAATGAGGTGATTCCAAAGCCTACTTCTTCATCTCGTCGAGCCCTTTGTGTTGGTTTCACTTTCATTATGTTTTGGCATACTGAAAATGAGCATTTTTCCCCTGCCCTTAATCAGCCCCCTCCGAGAGAGAAAGTTTTCCGGCGATTCGTTCCGCGAGTTTCTGACACTTCTCCCCGGTGCCTTCTTCATCCCTAGGCAAGCCGCAATACCCACTTGCATGATAGTCATGCAGTAGCCATGGTTTTCAACTTGAATATTTCATAAATGTTTGCTTGTTGAAAAGATGGTTATCGTTGTTCCGGTGATGTTCAGATTTGCATGTTCACTTTTGTGCTATGTTGTCTTATACTCTGTGATCATGTTATACCTGCTAGTATTACCTTTCATATGTTTATGCTTGTTAGTGGTACATGTTGATGTTGGAGATGGTCATGCTAGTCAATATGCGATGTTCAGTGGATATGATTTATTGTTGATATGGTGGAAAGTTATGTGATACTCTCATGATGATGTTGATATCATGTTCATGAATTTTATCATGGCTCAGCATATTTGCATTCAAGGTAACCGAATTAAATTGAGCTTGAACAACTGTTGGCTGAGTCATGGTGCCGCTGAATCGATGCTGACCAAGTGCAACCATGCTTACCGGTATGGGACGGTCCTAACTGGGTCTATTGTCGTGCCTCTCGCCGGTGCCTCCAACGAGGTAAGGTTATGGGTGTGGTGTACCCTGGCCCGGTAAGCAAGCATAATCTTGTGTGCCCGTAGTTGTTATTGCTGGCGGATCCCCGTGTGGGATCGTTTATGTTTTGGCCACGGCGGTGGTTGTTGTGTCTGGAGGTAGACACGGGCCACCCATGACATAGCCCAGTGGGGAGTTGCCACGTCTTGAGCTTGCGTTGGTTTTCCTCGAAGAGGAGAGGGTATTGCAGCAATAGTATTATAAGTATTTCCCTCATTTTTTTAGAACCAAGGTATCAATCTAGTAGGAGACTCCTCAAAAGTCCCACGCACCTACACAAACAAACAAAGAACTCGCAACCAATGCAATAAAGGGGTTGTCAATCCCTTCAGGGCCACTTGCAAAAGTGAGATCTAATAAAGATAGTAAGATAAGATAAATATATTTTTGGTATTTTATAATAAAGATGCAAAAAGTAAAGATGCAAATAATGGTAGATTGGAAGCAAATATGATAAGAGATAGACCCGGGGGCCATAGGTTTCACTAGTGGCTTCTCTCAAGATAGCATAAGTATTATGGTGGGTGAACAAATTACTGTCGAGCAATTGATAGAAAAGCGAATAATTATGAGATTATCTAGGCATGATCATGTATATAGGCATCACGTCCTCTACAAGTAGATCGACTCCTGCCTGCATCTACTACTATTACTCCACACATCGACCGACTCCTGCCTGCATCTAGAGTATTAAGTTCATAATAACAGAGTAACGCATTAAGCAAGATGACATGATGTAGAGGGATAAACTCAAGCAATATGATATAAACCACACCTTGTTATCCTTGATGGTAACAATACAATATGTTCGTTGAAACCCTTTCTGTCACTGGGTAAGGACACCGCAAGATTGAACCCAAAGCTAAGCACTTCTCCCATGGCAAGAAAGATCAATCTAGTAGGCCAAACCAAACTGATAATTCAAAGAGACTTGCAAAGATAACTCAATCATACATAAAAGAATTTAGAGAAGATTCAAATATTATTCATAGATAAACTTGATCATAAACCCACAATTCATCGGATCTCGACAAACACACCGCAAAAAGAGTTTACATCGAATAAATCTCCACAAGAGAGGGGGAGAACAATGTATTGAGATCCAAAAAGAGAGAAGAAGCCTCCAAGATGGGATCTCGCGTATACAGAAGGTTACGGTGGTGGAAATTGTGTTTCGTCTCCTCCCTGGATGTTTTTGGTGTACGTAGGCTTATATAGGAGGAAGAAGTACGTCGGTGGACGCCCGAGGGGCCCACGAGACAGGGGGCACGCCCTATAGGGGGGGGGGCGCCCTCCTATCTTGTGGAGGCCTCGGCTGCTTCTTGACTTGCACTCCATGTCCTGTGGATCACGTTCGTTCCAAAAAACACGCTCCGGAAGGTTTCATTCCGTTTGGACTTCGTTTGATATTCCTTTTCGTCGAAATACTAAAATAGGCAAAAAAACGTTGGAGACGTATCAGGAGTGAGTCGGAGTGGCCGGGAGAATGTCATGGCAGTAGAACGGTTTTGTCGGAACGCAGTTGGTCCATCGGAATGGGAGTGCGAGGCCATGGGTTCCATAATGTGGGTACAGTGTACTAACCTCTACAGAGTGTATATTAAATCTATCAATAGCCGCGCCCGCGGATAAGGGCCCAGGACGAAAGTAGGGTACACCATGAGTCAACAGTAATAAGAATAATGTGCCTAATAACAGTGAGATAAGTTGGTTGTGATCGCCGTAAGGTTCACGGGCCAAGTGTTGGTCGGGTTGTGATTGCCGTAAGGATCACGGGCCAGGTGTTGGTCGGGTTGTGATCGCCGTAAGGATCACGTGCCATTTAGTGGTTGGGTTGTGATCGCCGCAAGGATCACGGTGGTTTCGAGGATACCGAGTTGTTGTATATTCGTGTTGTTGTACGAGAGTCGTGGGTAAAGGTCAAGCTCCTTGTGGTTGTTTATTGATTACTACGGTATTGTTTATACCAATCTTGATTTGATCCTGAGATGATCGTGTGATGCCCGAGGTCGGTAAGTGATGCATGTGTTGGTTACGAGGTAACCCGAGCAGATTAAGTGGTGCATATAGTGTCATCATGTTGCATGCTAGTGTTGTTGGATTAATATGTTCATGTTGTGTTAGCTATGTCATGTTGGTCATGCCATGTTATTCTGATAATCTCATGTTACTTACTGCCTAACCTGTAATTGCCATGCTGTTGTTTGCCTTGAATGCTTCTGGTTTTTGTGAGCTTGCAAGTACATTCAATGTACTGACCTGGTGTGTCATGCCAGTTTGTAGGTCATGCCGGATTTGATTGCTTGCTTGTCGTGGTTTCCGTTCGTGCGAGCTAGGATAAGCGTTCCAGCCAGAGTCCCTGCGGAGTGGAGTTCACCACCGTCTTCGTTGTTCCACTGCTAGAGTTATTCCGCTGCTTCGAGTTGTTCTGCTGCTTGCATAGAGCAACTGAGGATGGCGTAGTGTCGCCGTACCGGTGTAATTCATTGTAATATCGGCAACCTTGTATTCATATTCGTGTAATAATAGAAGGTTGGTTTGTTCTATGCTAAGCAGTGCCGTATTCCAGAAGACTTCTCCTCGATCTCTGGGCTGGAATACGGGGCGTTCCGGTTTTCTCTGAGCCGGGGTGCCACAACGCTTGGTATCAGAGCAGGTCTAGCTGTAGGACGCCCTAGACCGCACTAACGTTATAAAGCGGCAGTATAGACCCCAGTTGGTTTGTTCCAATTGATTGCTGCATTTGTTTGTCGCATAGCATGCATATAGCCCTAGTATTTGTACTAACGGGTTATTTGGTGAGTGTAGCTGGCATCGGTTCGGATACACTATAGCTCAACCTTTGCATTTCTCCAGTTCCTTTTTCTTTTGGTGTTTGGTGTCATTTCTCTCCCAGCAGAGTGATGCCAAGTGATCCTGACACTGTTTGCAAAATGGTGCTCAGGTATCGCGCGGATGTCTTTCCTTCAGTCCCGCCTATCATTTCGGTGATGGACATGCATCTATCCCGGATCGTTCTTTTATTTTTTCATGTTGGCAACCCTTAATGATCTTAGTTATCAAGAAAGGGCAATGTCAGCAGCCTCAGTTTTCCCCTCTACCCTATTTCTTGGACGAGTATGGATATTTTTCCGTCCGCTTGATAATGATGTGGTTGCGACCTTCGTGTCCTACTGCATGATTACCGAATACGTCCTTACCTCCGAGCTAGTTCAGGTTGCCACCTGGCTAAGCTAGCACTTGGTGTAGCGTTGTTTACACCAATTCTTCCACACATTTATTCGTCCTCGTGCATGCCGCCACAACATATTAGACCGCAATACCGGAGTCTTCGCGAGATTTGTGTGCTTAGGTGTGCATACATATTATTGTGTGAGTAGCAGTAATGTGTGGTGAGTGCTTGATTAATTATATTAGTAGAATGCTTGTGTGCTTTTGTTTTAGTCGTTTTTGTTGTTCCTTTCTTTGGGCCTTTGGTGCTACAAATTTTCCCCTATTAAAGTTGCTCGTCAACCGACACCGGACCCGAAGAGCAAGAAAGAAATGCATATATTTGGAAACTCAGCTAAACAGAATGGAATTATCAGCTGACTGCAGTGAAATTGGGAATATCTTGTCTGGATGCAAAAGAAATCCTGGATGGACCATCAGTATCAAGTTTGCATTAGCCAGCACTCATCACAACAAAATGATTAAATCAGCAAGAAGATAAATTGTGTGCAAGGTTGACACAATATTATCAAAGGTATGGCTCAGATACGAGTTTAATTTTTCGTCGAGGATGATTTTGGAACTTGATGTACCTGAAAGCAAGCAAAAATATGGCATATACTCAGAAAGGAGGATAGTCCAGTACAACCCTGTTTCATACAAGAAATCAACATCAGAAATATTAAGATGGTATGTATATGTGGAAATCGGTCCGCATATCACAATAAGAAGTTTCTGGTGTAAGAAACCAACTTTTTCCCTCGCAAGATACCAGAGAAGCTTCCAAGGCAAGATTCATCTATCTTCCTCAGTATGATACGTGGGCGATTTTCCGCGCAAGGTACTCTGCCTTCTTGAGTATGCAACCGCAAAAGCTTCCATCATAAGATACTGAGTCTTTCCGCGCAAAGTCTTTAAGGGGGTAAGCTTCTGAAGCACGATGTTCAGCCTTCTTCAGCAAGCTGTCCGATGAATGTTTCGAGCACAAGCCAGCAAATATTCCTCAGTAAGACATTGGTACAAGGTAGTACGTTGTGAATTGACAGCATATGGCAGTGAATCCCAAGAATCAGATCCGCAACATTTTGGTCAGTCAAGGATCAGTCAGAATACACGTCTGTCTCGGAATCAGGTCCTCATATATATGCAATGAGCGTACTATCAAGATCTTACAAGTCACTCGGATGAGGATCTGATAACCACGTGAGGATGATTAATAGAAGGAAGCCAGTATACACCGCAGTGTGACAAAGGATTATGAGGATTGACGACATCAATGAGCTCCATACAAGTACTTGTGAACTTGAAAATGATCCTGATGAGCCCTTGTCCCCTTTTCTCCAATGATGGCACCATGCCTGTGATCTGAGCTGTTTCTAGCTATCCGGGGTGGATGCCTATTTTTGTTTCTCTCTTCAACAACTGTCACGAGTCTGAGCTACTCTTCAGCCGTCTCGTACAACTGTTGAGTTTCTTTTTGTGACAGTAGCCCTATAGCTGCTTTTGGCTATTTTAGGGAGCTGCCGCCTTCTTCTTATCGACCCGGTCTCATGCTCTGAGCTGCTTTGTCGTCCTGAGCCGTGGTTGAGTTATTTCAGTAATGTCCCAGATCTGAGTTGTAAAGACCATTCTGGTGGCTACTGATTTATTTGCCGATTTGTTGAGGGTTTCGGATGATCATTTCCGAACGATCAGAATTTCAGAGGGGTTGAACCTGTCATTTAATAGGTTACCCTGTCAAGAAAAATGACGATAAGCTATGATTGCTGAAAAATTGCACCGACAATACCTATGGTCATACAAAAAAAACAATATGGCCCAGCTCTTTCAGCCAAAGATCCAGACCAAGAAAACAATACTGAAGGAGCAAGACCTGTGATGCACCATGACTAATCGACATGAGGAATAACAGTTTGGAAGCCTGAGTCCTCACTTATATGAATCATCATCGATAGCCTGTCGTGAACAAATTTTTTTGTCAAGTCTGCAGATATTATCATACAGGCCAAACCCTTTATACTGGCTGCGACAGGAGCCAATCAAATATTCGGTATGGATCCGATACTCACGACAGTGGAACCGGTTAAGATGATTCAGAAACTTTTGCGATGAGTCAGGATCTGTCAGGAAACGATTATGTTTTAACTCACTGTTTGGAACCCAAAGGACCCGCATTTAGTGGAGAAACCCAATGAAATGAGTCTGAGCTTGAGTTTTCATCAGAAAATTCTGATCATCATTACATGAAAGGTTGTCAGTGCCGGGTGGCACACCCAGCGGAAACCACTTTTGGATTTGTGAGACAGACATATATTTCAGTCGTGATAATTAAAACACACTCAGCTAGACAGCAGATCTAAAAAGAAATTGGAGCCTATATAAGCATGAGCAAGCCAGGTAAGATCTGTCAGAATGTGGATACAGTAAATCAAACCACCCCAGGGCCAGCCAGATAAAAATATAATGGGAACAACAATAAAGGAAAAAGGATACCCGAGTTGGAAACGGTTTCCTTAAGTCAGAATATTCATACTAGTTCCCTGAGCAACCAAATCTCGAGGACAAGATTTATTTAAGGGGGTAAGGTTTGTGACAGCCTGATTTTTGGCCCTTTTCTTTTTCTTTTGTTTTTCCGAGGTTTTTGCCTGAGTTTTTCTTTTACGTGGCTTTGTGGTCTAGAAACTGAAGAAGATGCCCTCTTCTTTGCTTCCAGAGTGGCTTGTCATTCCCAAATCTTTCCCTAGACCCTGTCATTTCCATCCTAGCCCAAATCCAAATATTATTTTTATTGGGAATATTCCTTTTCTATTAAAGGAATAACTCCAATTGCCCTAGGTTGTGAAGCAACCTATATTTCACTCACTCCAAAAATTCCCAAATAATTCTCATAAATTGTTTGGGTCATATCTTGATCAAATATGGCAAAACCTTTAATTGCCATGTTCAAAAATAATCCTCCAATAATTCATTTCTTATTCTGCCCTGAATGGCACTTTGTGAAGGAAGTGTCAATTATATTTCTCTTATTGACTCCCAACCTTTTTGGGAATGTTTATATGTCCAAATAATTGCCTCATGCACAAGTTCAACATTATTTGCCTAGCCAATCTTCCTCAGTGATTTTTCAAAGTTTCTATCAGACAGAAAGCTTTGTGAAGGAAGTACTAGCTAGGAGTATCCAAATGAGTTGAACTTTTGCAAACTCCTTAATGTGCTCATATTAACCCCTTCCAACCATTTTCAGCCCCATCCAATCATCTATGTGAGCACAGGAGCAAATCTTTGATTCGGGCAATATTTTTAGGTTGTGAAGCAAGTATATTTTATATAGCTTCACAAATCCTGATAAATTACCAGATCATTCTTCTACCCATAAAACATCTCTCCACCCATTTTGGCATCATTTCATTGATCCATTTGACCACCATAATTATTTCAAGTTTCTGTCCAGAGGAGATGTTTGTGAAGCAAGTACCAGTTTGGCTTTGCCAAATGGTATGAGCTTTTTACATCATCTTCATATGTCCAAAAAATCCTGCTTTGCCCAATCTTAGCCCAATTTGACACTCCATGTGAGAGCATCATCATGATCTTCATTTCTGACCAGATTATGTGGTTGTTAAGCAACTACATTAAATCTTTATCCATTCCTCCTCAAACTTACCAGGATATAAGTCCTTATTTACCTCAACCCCCCAGACAACTCCATTTGCTCCAAACCCTTTCCTGTTGATCACCAGTGTTCACTCAAGTTTACTGCAGTAAACTTCAGAGGATGATTTATTTTTGACCAGAGCCTGTTTAACCAAGTTACCACCATAGTTGAGGCCTCCCTAGGAAGGACTAACCCCCAGGCATCGTTCGGCATCGATTGTGGCCCTGTATGCACCAGTGTGCGCGGTCACCGCCTCTCTGGCATGGGATGGACGCGAGCTGGATGTCTTCTTGCTCGGGCCCCTCCTCTGCCCGGCGTCCCAGCGAGGACGGGCCTATCCAGTGTGTTCCCCGTGTCGTCTCCATCCTCTTGGAGCCCTCTCCCCCTCCGTCAGCACTCGTCGCCGCGCACCCACGAGAGATCTATAGCCGACCGTCTCTGTTCGCGCCGTGGTTTCTTCCTTTGCTTGTCCCCGAGCTCTGCCTCGTCGCCGTGACCCCTGAGCCTTGTCCACGTCCTCCCTCGTCGCCTTGCCACCCCTCTCCGTGACCCTTGGCCGCGCGTGCCCGTCGCCGGAGCACGGACACGTAGCCGCGGACGTGCCACGGCCTCCCCTCCTCGCCCCGCCTATATAAAGGCCACTCGAGCCCCTCCCGAGCACCTCATCAGCCTCACCTCTCTCCCAGCTCCCTCCCCGTCCACTCTCCCGAGCTCCGCAGCCACCACACATCGTCCATGCCCGCCGTTTCCACCCTCGGCCTCCTCTTAAATTAGCTGCCACCGGAGCCCTACTCTCCCCCTAGCCACCACCATAGGCTTCGCCGGAGTCCGGCGAACCTCCCTGCCCTCTCAGCCCACCGCCGGAGCCTCTACTGTCGTCGTCCCCGAGCTTAGTCGCCGCCGCTGTGCTCTCTGAGGCTACAAGCCGCCGCGACCCCGCTCCTCCTCAGCGCCCCCAACTGGTTCAGGCGAGCGCGGCACTTCCCCCTGGTATCGTCGGCAGCCTCGCCCTTGCCTGGGACCACCGGAGTCACCGGAGCCAGACGCCGGCCGAGCCCCGCCCCACCTCTCGTCTGTTCTTCGTCAGGCGCGAGAAAGATGCCAGGCGAGGGAGAGAAAGAGAGAGATGGATAAGGTAGGCCCCACCTGTAAGCCTCTAAGCCGCCGGCCCCGCGTTGACCAGTCCACGCTGACGTGGATAAGTGGAAACGTATTCCGCGGAATACCATTTTGCTGACCGAAAGCGTTGTTCTGTTTTGCGCTTCTGTCTTATCCCTGAACTTCAACCCCTCATAACTTTTTATCCGTGACTCCAAATGAGGTGATTCCAAAGCCTACTTCTTCGTCTCGTTGAGCCCTTTCTGCTGGTATCTCTTTCATTATGTTTTGGAATACTAAAAATGACCATTTTCCCTGCCCTTAATCAGCCCCCTCCGAGAGAGAAAGTTTTCTGGCGATTCGTTCCGCGAGTTTTTGACACTTCTCCCTGGTGCCTTCATCCCCAGGCAAGCCACAATACCCACTTGCATAATAGTCATGCAGTAGCCATGGTTTTCAACTTGAATATTTAATAAATGTTTGGTTGTTGAAAAGATGGTTATCGTTGTTCCGGTGATGTTAGATTTGAATGTTCACTTTTGTGCTATGTTGTCTTATACTCTGTGATCATGTTATACCTGCTAGTATTACCTTTCATATGTTTATGCTTGTTAGTGGTACATGTTGATGTTGGAGATGGTCATGCTAGTCAGTATGCGATGTTCAGTGGATATGATTTATTGTTGATATGGTGGAAAGTTATGTGATACTCTCAGGATGATGTTGATATCATGTTCATGAATTTTATCATGGATCAACATATTTGCCTTCAAGTTAACCGGATTAAATTGAACTTGAACAACTGTTGGCTGGGTCATGGTGCCGCTGAATCGATGCTGACCAAGTGCTACCACGCTTACTCGTATGGGACGGTCCTAACTGGGTCTATTGTCGTGCCTCTCGCCGGTGCCTCCACCGAGGGAAGGTTATGGGCGTGCTGTACCCTGGCCCGGTAAGCAGGCATAACCTTGTGTGCCCGTAGTTGTTATAGCCAGCGGATCCCCGTGTGGGATCGTTTATGTTTTGGCCACGTCGGTGGTCGTTGTGTCTGGAGGTAAACACGAGGCCACCCATGACTTAGCCCAGTGTGGAGTGAGTCGGAGTGGCCGGGAGAGTGTCATGGCAGTAGAACGGTTTTGTTGGAATGCCATTGGTCCACCCGAATGGGGGTGCGAGGCCATGGGTTCCGTAGTGTGGGTACAGTGTACTAACCTCTGTAGAGTGTATATTAAATCTATCGATAGCCGTGCCCGCGGATAAGGGCCCAGGTCGAAAGTAGGGTACACCATGAGTCAACAGTAATAAGAATAATGTGCTTAATAACAGTGAGATACGTTGGTTATGATCGTCGTAAGGATCACGTGCCAAGTGTTGGTCGGGTTGTGATCGCCGTAAGGATCACGGGCCATTTAGTGGTCGCGTTGTGATCGCCGCAAGGATCACGATGGTATCGAGGATACCGAGTTGTTGTATATTCGTGTTGTTGTACAAGAGTCATGGGTAAAGGCCAAGCTCCTTGTGGTCGTTTATTGATTACTACGGTATTGTTTATACCAAGCTTGATTTGATCCTAAGATGATCGTGTGATGCCCGAGGTCGGTAAGTGATGCATGTGTTTGTTACGAGGTTACCCGAGCAGATTAAGTGGTGCATATAGTGTCATCATGTTGCATGCTAGTGTTGTTGGATTAATATGTTCATGTTGTGTTAGCTGTGTCATGTTGTTCATGCCATGTTATTCTGATAATCTCATGTTAATTACTGCCTAACCTGTAATTGCCATGCTGTTGTTTGCCTTGAATGCTTCTGGTTTTTGTGAGCTTGCAAGTACATTCGATGTACTGACCTGCCGTGTCATGCCAGTTTGCAGGTCATGCCAGATTTGATTGCTTGCTTGTCATGGTTTCTGTTCGTGCGAGCTAGGATAAGCGTTCCAGCCAGAGTCCCTGCGGAGTGGAGTTCACCACCGTGTTCGTTGTTCCGCTGCTAGAGTTATTCCGCTGCTTCGAGTTGTTTTGCTGCTTGCATAGAGCAACTGAGGATGGCGTAGTGTCACCGTACCGATGTACATTGTAATATCGGCAACCTTGTATTCATATTGGTGTAATAATAGAAGGCTGGTTTGTTCTATGCTAAGCAGTGCCGTATTCCAGAAGACTTCTCCTTGATCTCTGGGCTGGAATACGGGGTGTTCCAGTTTTCTACGAGCCGGGGTGCCACAAACGGGCCAGAAGTGACCATGGGCCGCGTTGATGACAAGTTTAGGAAAGGCCGTTGACGGGCTGATTTGACAGAGAATGTTGGGCCTTTAGCTGGGCCGGCCCATTATGGTCTGCAGAATCTTGTGGGCCTGTAGCTGGGCCGGCCCATTGTGGTCCGCAAAATCTCATGGGCCTTTAGCTGGGCCGGCCAATTATGGTCTGCAAAAATGTGTGGGCCTTTAGCTGGGCCGGCCCATTATGGTCTGCTAAATCTTATGGGCCTTCGGTTGGGCCGGCCCATTTAAACTTTGTGGGCCACTTTTGGGCCGGTCCACGTGTCAACATATCATAGGCCCATTTCGACCGTTCGATGAGTGACACCTATGCCAACGCGGAGCTGACACGTGGATCCGTCAGCCAATGAGAATTTTACATGTGGAAAATCGGCATTGGTCGTGGATGTTAGCGGGTTATCGGATCCAAAAAACGGACCCGATAGGTTAACGGTGGTTAACGGCGTCCCGTTACGGTGGATGCCACGTGTTGGTCACCCTTGATGAAAGCACTTCTATGACGCGCGATTTATCGTCATGGAATTGGACACTTCCGTGATGATAATTTTGGTAATGTCATGGAACACTTCTACGACAGCACAGATATGCCTATCTTGATTTTGTCATAAATTTGTCATGGATGTACATGCATGACAGAAAACGTGACCTACTGTGACAAACACGTATCATCACGGAAGTGTATTTTTTTTGTAGTGAAGAGCGTATTGTTACATACATTGACCGCCAGTGTATTTTTCTTGTTTCAAATTAAGCCATATTAATCGGAAAGGGCGGAGTATGTACTAGTACTACTTTGATGTGTCCTGTCAACTCGCCGAACGAGGTGAAGCTTGCTTACTACGCCCTCTCCCTCTCCCATGCGCGCAGTGGCTCACAAGACGAGGAGAGGGTTTTGACTACAGCGCCCTCTCCCTCTCCCTCGACCTCGCCCTCACGGTGGATGTGCAGCAGTTCAATCAGTTTCAAATTGCCAGAAGCATATTGTTCTGTAGTATCATCATTGTTGGACCTTTCGAAGAGGCAAAGAGCCAAGTGCAAGGTTCACACAAGTATGAACTATTGAACCTCCCGAAGAGGCAACGAGCCAGGCACAAGGTTTTATAGGAGTTGTCGTCCTAGTAGGAGTGCTACAACTATAGCGAACTATGCTACTATATGATACCGCCACGTCACCTATATCCAAAGCTGTGCCACCTTTTTTCTCAAAGAGCGTGTTGGAGCCCGTGAAACAATCACACAAGTTGCACGTACACACAACACATTTACTAGTAATAAATTCTAAAGGACAAATGCCAGTATGCCACACAAGTTCATCTCCACTTAATGTGATAAATTTGTGCACGACTAGTCTACATATATTCACAGTGCTACCATTCACAATTTACCATACTCCACTTACACGTTATAGATGGGCTACATGTCCTCCTCTAGGTTCCAGTCCCAGGTGTTAATTATGGATGGCACGATCCATAGTGGTGGGCAATGGGAATCGTTGTCGCAACTTTCTAGTACGATTCCACACGATGGAGACTCATCCAAGCTAAAGCATCATAAATCAGGGATAGCGTGTCCCAGCATCTCGTTCATCCGGCGATGCACACTGAAGACACAACCATGCTTCATGAATGGCAGGCCTTTGGTGTCGTGCACGGAAGGTGGCATCCGCTTCACAATGGGGTAGCTGTCCCCAATGAAAAGCGAGTACTCTTCAAGAGTGTTCCTCGGCACCCACGTAGCATCATGGGGGTCGAACTCGGCGCCGTTCATTTGGTACACACGACATCTCAGATCCGGACACATGGTGACGTACATAGTCAAGGTCCATGCATAAAAATGTTGTGCTCAAATATGGCGGTCAGTAATACTCTGCAACAAATAGTACTACTCCGGTATAGAGGAAGTAAAATAACCGGCTTATTATATATAGCCACTCTTGGCTACATAGATGAGATAGTAAGACATGGGAAAAACAAAAATGGTGGGAGCTAGTGGGTTCAAGTCTTCAAGGGCCTAGCTAGCTATACGCGTCCTTCAAGGTAAAAAGTACTCCTACTAGTACTAGTAAGTAGTAAAACAATGAAAAACTAGGCGAGAGGGTTAATAAATATAATACTAAATTGTACTACTAGTACAGTAAACATGTCCCAGTCAAGAAAAGAAAATACTTAACAAGTACTACTACTCTACTACTCTAACACACAGCAATGAGAAAATGGAATACCTGGGTAGATGGCGACGGTCCGATCGTGGTAGATTGTGTGACCATGTTGCACATCAATGGTACCATGGGTAACGACTGCTAAGATAGTTGATGCCAATATGCGAAAGTCAGCTACAAGGTTCCAAGTTAGACCAAATCGCAGATGGAAATGCACATCCAAGATCGGTGATCTTATTTTGATCGGGGGATGACTTGTCCCTGCAAAATAATGGTGTACTGTTAGGGATGCAAATGATGGTTTGTGCATTCCGTTTGTAATCTCCCGTATCGTAGGATGGCAACCGAATGAAACAAGTCCCCTGGCTTGTCACCACTAAGATGCTGCCTAGATGGCGCACGGCGTCTTCGAACGAGTAGGGGTACAAATCTTCCGTGGCTAACATGCGCCAGCTTCTGCCATTACTTCCACTTGCATTGATGGCAATCCTTATGTCGAACACTACGATGAGATAGTAATCGTCGTAGCCCCGTCGCTTTGTTAGCGGGCCCGCAATTGCTATCTTCTTCAATCTCATATAGGCATCATCATACGTATTCAAGCCTAGTCGGTCTGGAAGGCCGATCCCAATGGTGGAGAAGGGGTCTACAAGAACGACTGCATTGCTATGGATGTTGTGAAAAATGATGGTGGTATCCAGCCGGAGGTATGCAAGCCAATCTTCGTTGGCACCGACCCAGACCTATATATAAGACGGTGGGCAGTGGAGAAATTACGGGATGGAAATGGAATAACTAAGTACTACATGATCAAACTCCATGATTGACCTGCTCATCTGACAAAATCCGACTACCTCTCAATGTCGGCAACTCTAGCGGAGTCAACGTGCAACCATGACCAGGGAGCGGTGGACTGTTCGAAGGACTGTACCATAGAAGAACCATCTCCTCGAGGACGCATGGAAGACCAACAAGCATGGCCTTTGCCCAAGCCTGTTTAAGCACCGTCTTAAAAAAGTTGGTGCAGGAAGCACCGAGTCATGGCGCGGTGAGGACGTCGAAGCGGCGTGCGATTTATCCCGGAGGATCGTCGTCCAAGGTCTCCCAGCCCCGACGAGGAGGAGAACCGCCTAGCGGATCCATGGGAGCAGCGATGAACTGCCTTCTCTTCCAAGGGAGGGGAACTAGCGAGGAGGAGATAAGAGTGTAGTAACCGTAGGGCCTCATCCCTTCCAACTGTAGCTCCTCGATCATTCCTTAGCAAAGGGGTGAGGCTATTACTTACTACGTACTAGTACTGTAGTATTACTAGTACTACTTTCTCAACCAGTAGTGCGATGTACTGTACTTCTAGTATAGTGCACCCATTTGAACTCTTGAATCTCAGGGCCAAGGAGCTACAGTTGGAAGTGGAGGGTACTACTGTTCTCTAGAACCATCGATGTACTAGCAATGCAGCGAAAGTACACCTGCGTAGTGGGTACTCTTGGTGCTCTATTCAAGCACGTGACTGGCTACTTAGCCGCTCCTCTCATGCATACACTAGCAGCCTGTTTATCAGCGATGGTTACTGCGGGGGCAGAACATTTGAGTTATTTGATACAACGAGACTAGTCTTTTTGCTTCCATTTGTGGAGGTGTAATGGATGTCATCGAACTTTGTTAGTAGTTCCTTCTTTATGAATGAGATGAGCAAAGCTTTTGCCACCATTTCAAAACAAAAAAAATCACGTCAAGATGAAGTCTTTTTAGAGAGCCGATAATGGAGTGAAGGCCATGCGTGCAACGCCACAAGCTACAGAGTAGTAGAGTACTAGCACTTTACGTACATAGCCATATTGCATAGTTCCCAATGCCATGTCAGGCTTTTCCAGCTTCTCGGGCTTCATTGGGAGGCGCTAATTTAAATATGCTAGCTGATGAGGAAGCTACAAGCGAGGTGCGGCTAGGGAGAGCACGTAGGCAAGAAACATTGCATGGTGTGAATTGATATATAGGATTACTACTCTAGTACGCGAGCCACGAGATGATGGGAGGGAAAACCCGTTCACGTTGCTAGGCTATCCAGTGCACCCATATTGTGGTGCGACACGTCCGTTCGACTTCAAAAGTCAAACTACGACTTCAAAAATCAAACTACCAGTGTACAATATTGGCTCTCAGCGAAGTTACTATTTAAAAAAAGGCCGCCGTGCGTTCGGCCGGTATCGAACCCACAAAACGAGCTATACACTCCCATGACCACTAGTTGTACTCGTTGGAGTACAACGCAACCTAGAATCTCCTTTTGTCGCTAGTACATTGTTCCTTACAAGAAACCACTAATAATGCCAAGAAACCACTAATAATGCTTAGAAACTACTACCACTTGCATAAGTGGCAGACTTAAGATAAGACTACCTTATCAACCATTGTACATGCCCTTACCAACCAGCCCAACCAAGAAATGACTACTCTACAAAGTATCGTTATAGGCATGTTTCAACCCATGTCGCCCCTTAAGACAAAGCCTTATATTCGACCGACAAGTTAGGCGTTATGGCTTGTGGGACCTACATGTTAGTCTGGACAAAAATCCCCGAGTGACCTCCTACCTTTGGCCCATCCACCTAGTCATCCTCGGCCATGGACGCAGCTATCACCACCGGCAGAAGTCGAGCTCATAACCGCCGGTGGTGCCTAGCCCATCTTGCGGCAGCCCGGATGCCAGCTCCGTCCAGCGCTCACGGCCGCTAGCTAGCCAAGATAGCACACACCATGCTCGATGCATCCAGCTGCTTGTCTGCAAGGTTTAGCTAGATTGGCATGGCAGTGCGGCGGCTTTCTCCTGGTGCAGTGCTAAGGCCAGCCATCTGGCTCGAGCGAAGGCCAACACGACAGCTTGCTCGCGCATGAGTCACGCTCGGGCCAGCCAGCCAACCCGTGCGGAGGCCAGCGCGGCGTCCGGCCCGTCTGGCTGAGCGACGGCCAACTCGCTCATCACCAGCGCCAACGATGAACACGCATAAGTATTGTTTGAAGTAATGCTCAGGAAAAATAATGATTTGAGGGGGAATAATAGGATAGAAGGTGAGATGTGGGTCCCTCGTGTCAACGGTCAAACAAAATGTGTTGGTTTAAGCTACCTCATCAGCACGGACGTGTGGGCCAACCTTGTCATAAACGGGTTTAAATGAGCCTAATCGGCACTAGGTAGTAGTTTTTGCCACGGATTAAGAAATTTTGGTTATGTTTTTGCTATTTTTTGTACAATAGTTTCTTCCTAGGGCTGGTTGAAAGTGGTAGTTTTTTGTTAAATACTCTACATACTGTAAGTAGGAGTGAAATTAAGCTTTGGCAGCCAATAAGCAAGGCTACTTACATAGTGCCTATGTGTATGTGATTGAAACTAAATATCAACCATGAGTGACTAATATCTTGATGGAAAACTCGAAACTTTGGAAATACTAGCATTTTTTTGCATGGTTGGAAATACTAGCAATGTACACTTGCGTTGCAGCGGATCATAATTAGAATAATACTTATTTACAAACTTGATAGAAAACACTCTAATTTTGATATACATATATCACTAGTGATATATTATGTTTCAATCAGAATATATCCCTTGGGCTGTTTTGGTGAGGTGAGGGAGAGATGTGGTTGGTTTTAAGATACTAATTATGGGTTTTTCTTCAAATTGGTAGAGAAGTGGGATGTTAGTGAGAAAAGCCAACAACTTACGTCACAGTCGTTAGATGTAGATCTAATGGTCAGAAATGACGGATGGCAGACACACCATCATCACCAACTAAGTCTTCTATAGGAGTACTAGCAAGATGTCCGTGCATTACACGGAAAATCAAGATGCATTTTTTATAACACACCTGTTGTGATTGACCCATGCGGGAGTAATCCCATGTGTGAAAACTAATGATATCTCAAGAAAGAGGAGATAAGTTGAAGAGGAGTGGGCCGTGGTGGTGATTGCTGGTCGGACTGAGCGGAGGCATGGGGATGGACGACGCCGGCGGCGACCACCATGCCAGTTTGTTCCAGAGGCTTCCTTTTTTAATTGCTCAACAACGAGGTTGTTGGAGATAAGGATGAATGAGGGAAGGCCTTGTCTGCAAATGTGGAGAGAGGTGCGGGTATCTTTTAGTTTAATTTCTATCCGTCAGATATAGATCGGACGGTCTATATTGCGAGATGGCACGCGTACCATCATCACCAACTCGGTTTTTTTATAAGAGAAAAAATATAAGTATGGAGATACAAACGTATTATAGATAATTGTTTCCGTAAACTTGGATCTACATTCTATTCAACGGCTCAGCATGTGGGGGCCATAGCACAATGACTTCTGAACTGTGTAAAACAAAGGTTTTCCCGTCGCCGATAAGGAGGGGGTGACGGCGGCACGCTTTTGGCTTGCTCTAGTCCTAGTAGTCATACTAGGTGGTCTACACATGTTTAGATTTATTATTTTTCATGTCTCGTGTTCGCCATACTGCCACCACTGTTGATGAATAGGCGATAAGTTATTCTCGGGAAAACCTTTGTTGAGCGTGTGTGCGATAGAGAGAGATAGTGTGTGTGTGTGTGTGTGATATGTGCAGAAACTGAGGCAATGTTAAGAGACTCTTTGTGTCTCTATTTGTGGAGGATAGAGAGAGACATGTACATGGGGCTTTGTGTTGTGTAACGTGGAGACACATAGACATAATCAGAGTGTGAGTGTGTGAGATACACATGCAGACATGGGGAGAGATGTGTGAGTTAGATAGATGGAGAATTTTGGTGTGCATCTGAGCTAGAGAGAAGGGGGGATATATACATACCTAGAGCTGGAGAGAATATGCAAGGGTGTGTGTCTTAAAAGAAGGATCCAGATAGATGGGTGTTTGTGCATGTCTGTGTGTGTTTTTGCGCGCGTTTGTGTGTGAGAGGGAGTGTGCGTATGTGGAGTAGAGAGACCACTAATGATGTAAACCTAGTATAGGGAAGGGGGAATGGTGTGACATGTGTGTCAAAGAGATACAGAGGCATGTGTAGTAGTGGGATAGCATGGGTGCGGGCGGGGAGCAGACTATTTGGAAGAGACATAGAGTGTGTGTGGGAGAGGGGTGTGAGAGCGAGAGAGAGAGCTAGCGACGGAGAGAGAGAGAGAG